>NW_012118555.1:41581-81439 GCF_000951035.1 Colobus angolensis palliatus
CCACCACACCCAGCTAATTTTTATATTTTTAGTAGAGACAAGGTTTCACCATGTTGGCCAGGGTGGTCCTGATCTCAGGTGATCCGCCCACCTCGGCCTCCCAAAGTGCTGAGATTACAGGTGTGAGCCACCCCTCCCGGCCACACCTTTGTTTCTCACTCGAGCTCTCTGCAGTGAGACAGAGTTGAGGGGAAAAGAAAAAGGTGCCGTCAAAGTAGCTGAGAGATAAGCCAAGCAGCAAAAGAGTCAATATTAGCTTTGCAGTCAGCTTTGCATTACACTAAATGTGTTTTAAACTAAGATATTAGTTTACAAATTCTCTCCAGAAATGACAGACTATTTATTCTTCCATGCAAGGCAAGCCGTTTGAAAGGTTTTTTAAAAAGCAAGGATAAAAGAACAATCTACTGTGCCAGAATACAAGGCTAACATGATTTTTTTTTCTAGAAAAACAAAAGATCCCAATCTATTTATAGAGTATAGCTAATGGATATAAGAAAATTGTTTCAGGAAAATTAATGACAATGTGAAGAGTCATTCCTTCGTTTGAAAACTGGGTTAGCTTCCTAAGGGGAGGGAGAGAGGCTGTCACACTTTTGGTTCACTAAGAGCCAAGCTGGCTGGGACCACCAAAGCCGTCCCACCAACCCTTCTGAAGAAGAGACTGTGGTCTCAGTGGCAACTACCATTTACTGAGAGTCTCCTACCTTCCAGATCTTTTACGTGAACTTGCTCATTTAGTTCAACAGCTCTGCACAGAGGCTTTAGTGCCCCTACTTTGGGAGGGGGGTGGGGCATGAGGATGTCTCCCTTTAGAAGCTGAGATTCTAAGAACAACTCAGGTACAGCAGACTCCCTGGGCCTTGCTCTGTGTATCCAGCCGTGCGTGCATCACAGCCAGGACCTGAGGTGGCTTCTCTCCCATCACGGGCTCCATGTTCCAGGCCGCTTGAGCTAAGCCCACTTCCCTTCTGGAAAGCTTTGGGCTGGGAGCTGATGGCAGAAGGCAAAGAAGGGCAGACGCGTGGGCTGCTCAGACTGTGATCACAGGCCACCAGGAGAGGGACCTGGGGACAGCCCTTGTGAAACCTCCCTGTGAGGCCGGCGAGGCCTCAGGGGTGCATTGGGCTCCATGGTCCAAAGGAGGCGTGAGAGTCCCGTTGGGTCTCCAGCTCCCCAGCTCTGGTGTCTGTAGGCTGCTCCCTTCCAACGCTCCAGCGTCACCCTGTCTGGGAAACTCTCAGCTCCCCAAGGTCCCCGGTCCCTCCCAATGGGCCACATTCGGCCCTCCGTGACCTCCTTTGGAGACAGCATCATGACCTGTTTGTCTTTTCTCCCCGCCACGGACGGTGGGTTCCTGCAGGCTTTGGTGGGTTCTCCATGATGCTGAGGGCCTGAGCCTGCTCCACAGCCTTGAATGTTTAAGGCATCCCCGCCTCTGTCCCCCATGTGGCGATAAAGCAGTAAAGAAGGAGAGGGAAGGTCTGGAGCCCCACGGCCAAAGGAGGCACCTGTGCAGAGCACACAGCACCAGCTGGCACCTGACTCTTCTGTGGCAGCCCTGAGGCCCGCACTGTGCGGAAAGCGGCAGCCCAAGGGTCTGGATTTGAGACCAGCATGGACTCAGGAGCTCGTGACCTTGGGCCAGTCGCTCCACCTCTCTGAGATTCTGCTCTCTTCTCTTTGACAGTGTGTGGTGTTCCCTAGGCACCTTCAGGGCAGGAGGGAAAGCCAAGATGACAGATGCTAAAGAATGACAGGAGGCACAGAATCGATGACTTTCTAACACACACACAACACACACGCGCGCGCGCACACACACACACACATACACACACACGGCACTGCCTGCAGCGCCTCATTATTCCCAGACAGATAGGATCGGGGGAGGGAGCCAACTGCTCTATTTTTCTTTTAATTAAATAATTTGGACTCTGCTTTGTTCTAGAAATTATTAAAACCAGGCAGTCAAAAATTTCCAGTAACATCTTTTCTTCATCACCAAAGCAATTCACTTTCAATGTAGAAAACTTAGAAAATACAGATAATTTTTTTAAAAAACCAGCCCACTCATCATCTCCCCAATTCTCCTGCACAGTGAAATATTGGATGCTTCTGCTGTTTATTCTTCTGAGCTTCTTTCCCGTGCCTCAATACACTTTAAGATATTTACTTAACAAACATGGGATCTTACCTGGTTATTGTTTTCCAACTTTATGCTTTACCTAATTGAGTGGCAAATATCTTACAGTAGCAATCAATATAACCGTAAGTGCAAATTTGAAATTACAATTTTGCGTAGCTCCTGGTATTTTATTCTAAGACCATGCCATACATTAATCATTTGTTTTTCATGTATTGGGTTTTTCTAATTTTTCACTACTGAAAGTATTAACATTAGATTGCACATCCTTAAACAGAGTGTCAACAGACCTGAAGATAACAGTGAAAATATCATGGTTTCTTAGTCACTTCATTCCCTTGTCTCATTCAGAGGGAAAAAGAAAAACAATAGCAAGCCATGAAGAAAGTTCAACAAAATTCTAGTTTGTCTATGATGCCTACTCCAATCCGTTTTTGAAATGTTGAAAATATAATTCTTTTAAAAAATTGATTCTCTCGTTTCGCAGATATCTAAACATCCTTATCTCTTTGTGCTTTTAACAAACAAAAGGACATTGCTGGGTCAAAGGACGTGCATATTCGTATGACTTTGGAGATATAGTGTCAAACATATTCGTATGACTTTGGAGATATAGTGCCAAACCGTCTTCCAGAAACCACCTATCAGTTTATATTTATTTGGGGTGAACTGACTTCTCCACACTCTCTTTGCCAACCCATTAAGCAAAAAGTGTCTCCTCTTTATTTCATGTGCATTCTATTCACTAATGAGTTTCAATACCTTTTTTCATCCATTAATTGGCTATTTGTACTTACTGGAAGAATAGTTGGTTCTTATTCTGTCCCATTTATTTGTTTATTTATCTATTTATTTATTTAGAGATGGAGTGTCACTCCTGTTGCCCAGGTTGGAGTGCAGTGGCACAATCTTGGCTCACTACAGCCTCTACCTCCCAAGTTCAAGCGATTCTCCTGCCTCAGCCTCCTGAGTAGCTGGGATCACAGGTGCCCACCACCACGCATGGCTAATTTTTTTATTTTCAGTAGAGATGGGGTTTTGTCATGTTGGCCAGGCTGGTCTCTAACTCTTGGCCTCAAATGATCTGCCCGCCTCAACCTCCCAAAGTGCTGGGATTACAGGCATGAGCCACCGTGCCCGGCCTCCCATTTATTTTTTTACAGGGCTGTCTTTTTCTCATTGTCTGTCAGAGTTTTCTGTAGTTTAAGGATATTAAACCCTATCTTTGTAATCTGTCACAGCTATTTTCCCAGATGTAATTTACCTTTTGTGTTTTTATTCATGCTTTTAAAAAATTTTTGGGTAAAATATTTTTTATAATCCTATTTCCCAATATGTTATTTATTGATTTTTCCTTTGGTGTTATGCTTTAAAAGTTTTCTTACTACAAGTTTACATAAAATTTTACTTCTTTTTCCTCTCAGTACTTTTATATTTTTTAAAAATATGTAAACCATTTGCAAATTATTACCACTTATGTTATGAGGAGGGAATCTCACTTTATTTTTTTCCAGATAGCTAGTTATTCCAAATCCATTTATCAAATGGTTCATTCTTCCTCACTTAATTGGAACAGCATCTTTAGGTCGTCCTCATTACTTATACACGATCAGGGATGTAGCTGTGCTTTTTATACCTATCTATTTGTTTTTAAAATAGTATCATTCTATTTATATTAAAATATGTTTTAATATCTGGAAAAACAAATACCCCTGTTTATTCATTTTCTTTTTAAAAAACGGACCAGTATCACACATTCTGCCAAATTAACTTTAAAATCATTAACAAGTTCCAGAAATAGTTTTGTTGGGATAGAGACTGTAAGTGTGATGAATATATATAGTTAGTTTGGGTTGAATAAACAAGTTTACAATGTTAAACTTTCCCAATGCAATTGTGTCTACTTTATGAAGTGGATTTAAAGAAAAATATTATTCAATAAAGTTTGTAGATCTCTGGTTCTAGATTCTGCACACTTTTTTTTTTAACTCCTCAATACTTTATATTTTTGTGAGCAGACTCTTTTCATTCTATTTTCTTAACAGCCACACAAATGTTGCTAGTCTCTTGTATTTCTCTGACATGAGGTCAGGTCTATAGGCCATTTAAGATCATTTTTCCCCCATTAATGTCAAAACTAAGAGTTCTGATAGAAGGTTTTTTATAGACTCAAATTTGTCCGAAGTTTCTGGGAATTTGGAGAACACCCTCTCAGAATCTCTCAATACCCCTAGATGTGACAGCAAAACACAGCTGTCCTGAACATCCTTCACTCATTAACCGGTGCTGACAGTTGGCGCTCGCTTCTTTTTTATTTTTCCTTAAAGGAAGACCCAGATATCCCGTCCCCACTCTAGGATGTTCAGATGGAAAGCTCCCAGATGGTCTGTTTTACACTTCTGAGCATGCATCATGGCTGCCAAGGATTTTGTAACAGTGGTCACACAATTAGGACTCCATAAAATAAATAGCTGATTTGGACCACCAGGAAACCACACTCATTCGGCAGTTCTCAACCCTGACTGAATATTAGAATCGCCTTTGGAAATTTTAAATGCTACCAATGTCTAGGCCCTACCCTTGGAGATGCTGTCAATCTGTCTGGGATTGGGCATCAGTACATTTCAACCCCCCGCCCCCTCCACTCCCTTGGAATTTGATTCTGACGTGCGGCCAGGGCTAAGACACACTTCTTTAAATGGTGCCTAATTGATTCATCAAATGCTTATTTATATGCAACAGAAACAAATTATGGATGATTTAAGCAATAATCTATTAAATGATATTTAAATAAATACCTCTGGCCTTTGGGAGATCCGAAGAACCAGCCTTGAAGTCCACGTTCCAGTCCCAGTTCCGCACATCACACCACAGAACCGACACAGTGATGATACTACTGCCTGTTGCTAGGCATACGCACCCAGAGACACAGTCAGGTTTTAGGAGCCATTCTAACGAAAAAATACAAAATTATAAACAGAAAATTAGGCACCGAAGTAAATATTCATAATGCGAAAAATATCCCAATTTAATATCATTAAAGTTAAATATTTAGACCTCATCTAAACCAAATTACCTCCCAAATGCCCCATATAAGCATCACGAAATTTAGAAATAGTACATATTTTAATTTTTTGCCTGACACCACCACTGTACAATGTATTTTTCTTTTTCTTTCTTTTTTTTTTTCTTTTTCTTTGAGATGGAATCTTGCTCTGTCGCCCAGGCTGGAGTGCAGTGGTGCGGATCTCAGGTCACTGCAACCTCCGCCTCCTGAGTTCAAGCCATTCTCCTGCCTCAGCCTCCTGAGTAGCTGGGATCACAGGTGCCCACCACCACGCCTGGCTAATTTTTTTATTTTCAGTAGAGATGGGGTTTTGTCATGTTGGCCAGGCTGGTCTCTAACTCTTGGCCTCAAATGATCTGCCCGCCTCAACCTCCCAAAGTGCTGGGATTACAGGCGTGAGCCCCGGCGCCTGACCCTCAATGTATTTTTCAATTTCGCTTTTGGCTGTGTCTTACTTCGTCAGCTTGGGCTGCTATAACAAAATGTCATAGACCAGGTGGATAAAACAGCAAACATTTATTTATCCCAATTCTGGAGGCTGAGAGTTGAAATTAGGGTATCAGTTTGGTCAAGCTTTGCCCCTCATAACTTCCTCTACACCAAGTTACTTCTCGAATGCCCACTTACAAATACAGTCATGACAGGGGGTTAGGGCTTCCATATATAAATTTTGGGAGGAGAAACATTCAGTCAATAATAGGCTATGTAAGAATATGGTTGTAAAATGTGATTTTATATTTTCTGTAGAAAGAACAGACAGTTTGGTCTTTCTTTTAGCATGGTTGATCCAAATTTCTTTTTCAAGTAATTTTTTTAATATAGAATAGTTTTATATTTATAGAAAGTTGTGAAGATAGTACAAAGAGTTCCTTTATATTTCTTACCTAGTTTCCTCTATTGTATATTTGTTACAATGAATGAACCAATATCCATAAATTATTATTAACTAAATTCCATATTTTATTTACATTTCCTTAGATGTTTTCTCATCTTTTTCTGTACCAGGATCTCATTCAACATAACATACTACATTTAATCATCCTGTCTCCTTAGCCTCCTCCAGACTGTGACAGTTTCTCAGACTTTCTGTGTTTTTGATGACCTTGACCGTTTTGAGGAGGGCTGGTCAGGTATTTTGTAGAACGTCCCTCCGTTTGGGTTTGTTTGATATTTTTCTCATGGTTAGACTGGGGCTATGGGCCTTTGGGAGGAAGGCCACAGAGGCGAAGTGCCATTTTCATCCCATCATATCCTATGCTGTCACTGATAATGTCGATCTTGATCATCTGTCTGAGATCCAAATTTGTTTCACATTATTTGTGATTTAGAAAAGTTGCTTTCAACTTCATACCCACTATTGGCATTGTCATGTAAAGTTATAGGATTGTCGTTATATTTGGAACAACCTCTATCAAGTTTCATCTGCGATCTGAGGGTCTAGAAGGGTTTCCCACAGACTGGCTTCTAGCTCCATGTATTTTGGATCTTGTTTCCCCTCCACTCTCCACGTAATTCCACAGCGTGGTACTCAGGATATGTTTATATTGCAATGCAATTTCTGTCCTGGAACCTTCACGTCATGAAGTTTGTTAATTTGGCACAGTGGACAGTAGAAATTTCCTGGCAGCCATTCTGACCCTGGGGAGGCCAGCAAAGACTGCAGAAGTAATTAGGAACCACATAAAAATGATGCCACACTGAACTCAAACAAAATGTAACCTAATGCCTCTTCCCCTTAGTTTGTCCCCCCAAAATGCCAGAGCCACTCCAACACCACATGGCTTGAAAGGAAGTGTGACAAACGGTACGTTGGAGTGGATGGAGACAATGATCAGCCTTAACAAATTACAGTTCAAATATCTTGCTTTTGCAGCTTTTATAGAAACATGTGAACACATTTCTGGAACATCCTCGAGGCCTTGGAAGAGGCTTGTTAGAGTAAGGCACCTCCAAATTTAAGTCATTAGATTAACCATTAATCTGGCTCTGCAAATGCCTTAGTATAGGCTGCAGGCTCCCTTGACCCTGAACCCAAGACGCTGCAGCTTGAAACACTAGCGCTGCTGTCTCTGGAAATCAGATATGGCTGCTGCTGCCCTAGAGAAGATTCTTCACTATGTCTGCTTCGGTTTGTCACCACCTTTCAATTCAAAGTCTGGGGAGGGTGTTTTGCATTGGCTGAGCCTAAATCTTATGCCTTCGCCCTAGCTGCGGGGGAGGCTGGGAATGTATCTGTTAATTTGAGCTTACAGAGTGAAGACAAGTTCTGCCTTCTAGTGTGGCAGCCCTCAAATCAAAGCAGAAAGTTTATTGTTTGTAGTTGTATTACAAAAAAAAAAAAAAAAGCATGAAACGATATAAAAGGAACTGATGAAAGTAGTTACCTGTGGGGGTGGGTAGTAGGAGGAGATTAGGAGCCAGACTTCTTAATGTGAACATTTTCCTATCATTTTGAGTCTTAAAACATGAGCATATATTATCTAGTCAAAAATTAAAAATTTTAAGGGTAATATAATCATATTAACAAATGTCACAAATCGAAGTAACTTCTCTCTTTAATCAACATTCTGAGCAAGGATTAAAAACACTATACTACTAAGTGCGCTGCTATGCTTCCATCTGTGTTATTTAATGCCACCAAATCCATCAGGCCAATTTGTTTTCCTCTTTTCTTTGCCTACTTTGGCATCCTCCCAAATGGCTCATTTTCACAACAGCCCCTGAATTGGCAGTGATCAGCCTTACTGGTAGGGGGAGAAATGGTATGGATTTCCCATACAATGCAATATAACGTGACTCAGTTTCTTGTTGGGAGATTTCAGAACAGTTTCTCACACACAAAGGAGCCTTTTCAGAACCAAACACTGCATCAAGTGCTGAGGGAAAGTGAAGCCAGTGAAGATTTGCTCATTGTCCAGAAGTGAATCCTTAGGGTTGGTGAAGTTCTGGGGGAGGAGGCAGGGGGAGATCACCATTTAAGGAGTGGAGTGGAAGATTTCATCAAGTGCTTCTGGAGCAATCCTTGTCTATCAGAAAGACCAAGGATTCCTCTTTGAGAAGAGAAGGCCCTTGATGGAGAAGATAAAGAAAGGACCCAGCTAGCAATGATGTCAAAATATTTAACTGCTTGTATGGGATGGACCTGACCAATCAGAACCCGACAAGTTTCAAAGCTTCAGAGAAGTCTAGAATCCCCGGTGATCAAGAGAAAGTGATCAGGAACGGGGCTGAGAAAGCTGGAAACACACCTGATACGAAAGTCATGGTTGGAGTCTGTTCTGATTAGGAAGTGGAGAGACAACTGGATCCTAACTACTAATTCGCTGTTTATTACAGAGGCTGTGCTGGCTACAGTATCTGCTGAAATCTGTCTTTCTCTCTCTCTCTTTCCTTCCTTCTTTCCTTCCTTCCTTCCTTCCTTTCCTTTCTTTTCTTTCTTTCTTTCCTTCTTTCTTTCTTTCACAGGGTCTCCCAGGCTGAAGTACAGTGGTGCAGTCTTGGCTCACTGCAACCTCCACCTCCCAGGTTCAAGTGATTCTCCTGCTTCAGACTCCTAAGTCGCCGGGATTACAGGCTTGAACCACCACGCCCATCCCCGAACTCTTTATAAAAGGATTCTCCACCTTATTTTTGTCCTAGAGACACTCAATACTCAGTAATCTCATCCTGATCCAATATGGCCTACCCTGAGGAATGGAGGAAGAGCTTGGTTCTGGATTGGACTCTTCTGGGAAGGCAGGCATGAGAGCAGACTTTGCTATTCACGAGCTTATGAAAAATCTTGAGGAACCTTGAGCTCACCTGTGGTCACTCCTTCTCCCCACCCCAAGGAAAGAGAAGGTTGTCCTCTTGGATGCCGTTGGGAGCCTATAGCCTACTCCCACACCCAGGTCTCTGTGACTGTCCAAAGTTCAGGTGTCCCCAAGACCATCCTCACTTGGGGAGGGCATCAGCACATTAGGAGTGTCAGTCATTCTGGATATAACTATCTTCTCTATGACCAGGTCAAGCTATATATAGCTTAGAAATTTTCAGGTGCTCGACTAGTAATCACAACCAATGTGATTCAAGCATCTGTCTGCTTGGATTTTTTTAAAAAGTGTTTTCAGTCATACCATCCCAGCGTACGATCGCGGTCCTGGATATTTTAAGCAGAAAGACCCATCCAAGTATCATAGAATAAACACCCAAATCAGAACAAACTCCTGGTGTCTCAGCCCTAGGTATAGCTCCTTTCTCATTACTGCCCATCTTCCCTGACCAGACTTTGAGGTTTTATCTGCTGTTACAGTCCTGAGATTGCCCCTTGGATACAAGGACAGTTTCACTTCGGTCTGATCTTCTGCCACAGATTTGATCCTCTGATCTGCCCTGTGCAGTAAATAATTCACCTTGTCCAAAAGAGGTTTGACTTTTGCCCTCAGCACATGGGAGGTAACTTCTAGCCCTTGAAATGTTTCTGAGGCAGGAGAATGGCATGAACCCAGGAGGTGGAGCTTGCAGTGAGCCGAGATCGCACCACTGCACTCCAGCCTGGGTGACAAAGAGAGACTCCGTCTCAAAAGAAAAAAAAAAGAATGCCTTCGTTTACATGGGGGGGCTTGGACTATGCCAAAGGGTCTATGTTATTAATGTGATTTATGGTGGGGACTTTGAACCACACAGTATCAACCTGACCTCTGGAAAGGCTGGTGACCAAGGTCAGCCAAGCAGATGGTCAATCATGTCTACATGAACAAGTTCCAATAAATACTGTGCACACCAAGACTCTGGTGAGCTTTTCCTGGTTAATAATACTCTGTGCATATCAAATATTATATTTGAGAGGTACTCTCTGCACAACTCATGTTTAGTGACTTCTAAAATCTGACCTATATGCCTCTTCCCATGGAGGATTTTAATCTGTATTCTTTCATGGTAATAAACCGTAATCATGAATATCATGACTTTTGTGAGTTCTGTGCATCTCGTTAGCAAATTATTGAATCTGAGATGGTCCTGGGGGCCTTCAACTTGTTGTTGGTGTCAGAAGTGAGGAGCATCTTGTAGACACCTGAACTTTGCAACCTTCAAAGTAGAACCCCAGCATCGACTCACTTGGCCAGAACTCCCATGAAAAGCGATTAGCAATCTTCATCCTAGAACCTGGGGGCATTCTGTTTTTCCTCCTTTTCTGGTCAACCGGTCTCTTCTCAGCCACTGCACACTTAGAACAGTCTGACCTCCTAGTTTCCCTTTGGAGCCTTTCCTACCTCATTCCCAAACGAGATTAAACCCTCCCACTTTCTGTTTATCCTCTTCTAGAGATATCTCCCTTTTCTGTGTCATTACCTTCTCTTATCAGGCACATACCTCGGGCTCATACCTGCCCAAATAAGGTCTTCCTTCTGTCAATCAATTCCTGAATTATCAAAGCTCACCACATCTTCTGAGCTGGCATTTCTATATCTTATCAGTCTGCTGAAAATAAGTTCCAATATACAGACACAAGGAGATCCAGTTAAAAGAGCCTAGGAAATTCACTGTTTATTACAGAATGACAAGTAGAAGTCTTGATATAAATGCAGAAAAGCAGGAGGCCCTGGAATTCCACAGAAAGAAATAACATGAGAATTGGGAAGGACAGTTCTGCAGCTTTCATAAGACAAATCCATCAAACACAAGAGAGAAAATTAGATTTCCTATTCTGCTTTTTCAATAGTGATCCAATTAGTACTTGAGCTAAATACCATCTACAATAGTATGTTTCTTTAAATCCCAGATTAAATGTTGGGGAAGTACAATAAAAACACAGTAATTTGGATCAATTGGTAAAGAACTCAGTATGAGTTAATGAAAGTTAGAATTGCAGAATATGGTGGAAGAAACACAATGAAATTACTTCCAAATATTTACATAGATTTTTAAAAAACAGGTAACCAAGTAGAAGTCTTATGGGTCAATTGTAATAAGTAGACAGTTTTCATGTGCCAGTTCACATTATTTTAATCCAATCAGTGCTACTCAAGTGCTTTAATAATGTGAAAAATAGTTCCCATTCTTAATCAGATCAAATATTTTCCTTCCCAGGCATCTGAGATTGTGTTTAGCAAATTTGTATAAATAGTAATTCTCATCTCTCATGAAGGCAAATTTGAGTGAGGAGGAGGGATGAGAGGAAGACCTATGTCAATAAAGAATTACTTGATTAGAATGAGTTGGCATATTGTAGATCTAGAAAATAGGGCTTGTTTTCCATGGATAAAAGTAGATTCATACTAACAAATGTGTGGTCCAAGAAAGTACTATTAATACTTCGTTTCATTTATTTATGTATTCATTCACACATTCATGTGTTCAGCAAACATTTCTTTAAGACTTATTTCAGGCCCCATGTTTGGTTTTGGTGATCAAAGATATGCAAAACACTATTTCTGCCCTTAAGACATTTGCAGTCCACCAGGACTCTTCAAGTGACAATGATTCCGTGTGGCAAATAGTCTCCTGGTGGGTTTTCAGAGAACACAGAGTGAAGGACACTCCCCTTCTTCCTGAGTGTAGAGTTCAATATTTCCCAGCCTCCTCTGAGGTCACAAGTGGCCACATGACTCATTTCTCCCAATGGCATGTTGAGAGAAGTCATGTCTACCTCTGCTGGGTGTAGGCTTAGGAGATGGACATATCTCCTGCCTGTTTTCCCCTTGTAACTGGGGCAGAATAGTCCAACGTTGACCATAGGTGAGGACAATGTCATTGGGTCTAGGGGATGATGGAGCAAAGACTTGACAACCTGGAAGAAATTGAGTCCCTGCCCACAAACCTGGCACCCTTGAATGGGCAGATGGAATAGAATTGCCCACGAACCTGGCCCACTCACTTTAGAACTGTTACTTGAGGGGGAGGAGAAACAGCTACAATTTTAAAACCACTTTATGATGGGGTCTTTTTATTCATTTTTACTATGAAAATGTTCAAACATATAGAAAAGCTAAAAGAATTGTACAATAGACATTTATATATCCACAGCTTAAATGATACCATTAAAATTTTACTGTACTTTCCTTTTTAAAATTATACACCTATTTTTCCACCCATCTATTCACTCATCAGCCCTGCTTAATTTTTGAACAAAATTCAAAGTATATTGCAGACATCTCTACATTTCAACCTAAATACTTTGGCATGCAAATTATTAACTAGACTTTTTCTTCTGATGAAAAAACTAACAATGAAATGCATAAATCTTCAGTGTATAGTTGTTGAACTTTGACAAATATGAACCCCATATAACCCAAACCACTATCAAGATCAAAATCATTCAATTTCCCCAGAAGTTCCATTAGGATATTTCTGTCACAGCAGCTTAGCTTTACCTTAAATTGTATACAGAGCCATAATTTTAATAATTGTTAGAAGAGCTGAACATCTTTTATGCGTCAGGGCTTACATAATGCGTATTTTACTTAATTTTCACAATAAAGTCATGCTGTAGGTATGATTAGCTCTGTCATATTGATAAGAAAAATGAGGTTTAAGAAATTTTCCAGGTTCACTCAACTAGTAGGTGGCAGAGATGAGCTCTCTGTCTAGATCTCACTGATTATAACACTTTGCATCTTTCCACTACTGTCTTTGACTGACCCTGCTTGAGGGCTTTGGAGGGGAGCTTAGCTGCACAAAGGAAGAATATTTAAGCTACATCATGAGCCTCATCCCTGGAAGACTGAGCTGAATTCACTTATCAGAAGGACAAAGCAGGGAAGGGCCTTCCATGGAGAAGGAACATCACATCCAAAGCAAAGAAGGATGAGATTATAGCATTTGGACAATTGCTGATGTCTCCGTCTGCTCAGAGCTTAGGGTAATAATGTAGGGGCAGCAGAAGATGAGAGTTAAAAACTGACCAAGATACTAATGCTTTGCTAAGTGGATTGGATTTGATCCTACAGGCAGTGAAGAGCCATCAAAAGGATTTAAGCAGGGAAGTGACGTAATTAGATTTGCATTTTACAATGCAACTTAGAATGCTGTTGATGCAGAAAATGGTATCAGAAAGAGACAGGGGCTAAGGAAACCAATGATGAAATAGGTGAAGTAGTCCTTCGGCCTGAGGATCCAAATAGAACAGTTACTATGGAGACCATGAGCACGAGCCGGAAGACAGGTCAGCTGGTGATTCCCGCTTCCAGGACAAGCTTCCATTTTTTCTGTATGTGCTCTAATTAAGAAATCTTTAAAGGCCGGGCGCGGTGGCTCACGCCTGTAATCCCAGCACTTTGGGAGGCCAAGGCGGGCAGATCATGAGGTCAGGAGATCGAGACCAGCCTGGTCAATATGGTGAAACCCTGCCTCTACTAAAAATACAAAAATTAGCCTGGCATGGTGGTATGCACCTATAGTCCCAGCTACTCAGGAGGCTGAGGCAGGAGAATCACCTGAACCTGGGAGACAGAGGTTGCAGTGAGCCAAGACTATGCCACAGAACTCCAGCCTGGGTGACAAAAGCAAAACCCCATCTAAAAAAAAAAAAAAAGGGAAAAGAAAAGAAAAGAAATCTTTTCCATTTATTGTGTGGTGGGGACTGCTATTGCCTCCACAATATCTTTCACTCCCTTCTATAGTAATAAAAATTTCATCTTGATCAATCCAGTCAAAAACTAAGTTATCCAGCCTCTCTTGAGGCTAAATATGACTAACTGTATGGCCAGGTTCAAGCCCACTGGGATGTGAACAGAAACTGTGTGTGCAACTTCTAGGATGTTCCTATAAAAGGAAAGGGGCGTGCGCTCCATTCCTTCTTCTTCCCTCTCTCCTGGGCTGGAATGTGGAGGTGGTGGAGAGCCACCTTTGATCATTTGTTCAAGGAGAAGCCTGTACAGATGGTAAAGCAACCAGATGATAAGAGCCTGGGTCCACACAGAGTTCACCTGTGACCCTGGGCCGCCTGCTAGGACTTTTTCAAAGGGAAGAAACCTTTATCTCATTTAAGCCATTGTATTATGGAAAAAATTTGTTATAGAAGTCCAATATGTAGCAACAAAATTCTTCAGAGTAGTAAAGGAGATGGAATCTCTCATGCAGGTTCTGACCTGGATGGCTCCCTAAGTGTAAGACATGGTAGGAGACTTTGTGGCAAGAATAGCTATCCTGGGAGTTAGATCGGGATTTGAACACCAGCATGCCATTGGCTAAATGGCCTCGAGCATATTATTTTACCTTTCTGGACCTGGGAGTTTTTTCTTGTTGCTGTTTCTTTGTTTCCTTCTATAGAATGGGGAAAATGGTGGTGCTACGATAAAGAGTTGAGATGGTATTTGTAAAAGTCTGCACCTTAGTCCCTGGCACATGGTGGGCCTCCACAGTGGCAGGCATTGTCATTATGAATAACTCTGGGTGAAGTTGGCAGGGGCAGCTAGCTTACCAGGGAGGGGCATCCCAGGAAGTTGAGCATACAAATGCACTTCTCTCTCAATCCGCACCATATTTGCTTTTTTTTTTTTTTTCCAGATAGAGTCTTACTCTGTCACCAGGCTAGAGCGCAGTGGCGTGATCACTGCAACCTCCGCCTCCTGGGTTCAAGCAATTCTCCTGCCTCAGCCCCCCGAGTAGCTGGGACTACAGGTGCGTGCCACCATGCCCAGCTTATTTTTGTATTTTTAGTAAATATGGGGTTTTATGATGTTGGCCAGGATGGTCTCGATCTCTTGACCTCGTGGTCCACCTGCCTTGGCCTCCCAAAGCACTGGGATTACAGGTGTGAGCCACCGCACCCGGCCTCAATGCTTTTATTTCTTTTCGCCATCTCCATAAGAGAGTAGGATTTGTACTCCTCTCTTATGAGTCTCACCTTTTAATTGCAGTCTTGTTGCTAGCAAGATAGGCAATGTTGGACAAGATCGATTAGGTTTGTAATCGTCTGAACATTCAGGAGTTCTGCGAGACCAACAGCCCTGGTTTGGAGTTGAGTTTACAGGGTAACCTCAGTTTCCAAGACTTAGCTGCTTCCTCATTCAGGTTTATTGCACATGTTGAGAAGCAACTGACTCCATACCAGCTTCTTTTCACCCTTGTAAGGGCCATGGTTCAAACTGATGGGACTGTCCTTATCAGTCCTGCAACCCTGACTAATCGGGGGAAACTTCTTGACTCATAAGCTACAAGGAGGAAAAAGGGAAACAAAGTTTTCCAGGAGGCCAATGGGTGAATGTCTTTTCCTTCTGGGAAGTGTTTGCTCTGAATTCCTGCTCTGGAAAGAATCACCTTGTTAAGTAAGAGCTCTTCCTCTCTTTAACTTTCTGTATACAGACCTTAGACCAGTGAATCTCATGCTCACAGTAGATCAGAGTCACCTGGAAAGCTTTTATAAAACTCAGATCCCTGCACTCTATTGGCCAAGAAATTGAGACTTGATTGATCTGTGGAGGGGCTCAGGAAATGGTATTTTGAGAGAAGGACTCAAGCCAGTTTTAATAGAGAGTATTTTAGATAGAGTGGCCTGGGCTTGATCCTTGGTTAACACTTTTTATGGTGATTGGCACTCAAACAACATTTCTGATGGAGAGAATGGGACTCCCATGTCTTGTCCTGGCATCTAGAAAGCTCGGAGCTCCTGCTCCTTGAGTGCTGCTGCTGCACCTCCACCTGCACCCCCACCTGCACCCCCACTTCACTTGTGTGGAGGATTTTCAACCTATTTTAGAAGCAGAGGCTTATTAATGTGAAGGCCACTGAATAGCCTTGAAGTCAGAGTTTCCATCCAGATGAACGTCTAAATGTTTTCAATCTGAGATTATTTTCCTGACTACAAGAAGAAGGAAGACATAATTTTCATGGTTGACTTGAGAGAGGCAGACTGCCTGCCCCACCCTCTCCTCTTCTTCCAAACTGATCTTTTTTTTTGGTGTCATTTGGCTCTTGGTGGGAGGAGCAGGAAGGAAACTCTTTCCCAGGCAAGAATATAAGCATCCCATCTCTTGCAAGGAGCAAGTGCATTTTGGAAGAAGAGCCCTCTCTCCCCTCCAGGGAAGACTGTGGGAATGTGAGCCCCTATTTTTTTTTAATTCCTGTGGTCTTTGATTTATTCTCCAATTCTAGTAGACAACCAAGGACTCTGGAATTGGCCACAAAAGCAACTGTGGGAGAGGAGATGAGAGCTTCTGTGTAGTGAGGTAGAAGTGGAAGAGGCCAGAAGGAAGGGAGTTGAAGAGATTCCAACCACATGGCCACTCCAAAGCTGCAAGGGCACCGTCCTAGTGTCCACTAGCCACTCTGCAGCAAGGGGCATGGTCAGCTGACTGTTCCAGCTGCATGGGATGCAAATGGTCCATCACCTGCCCATGCCCTCGCTCTGGGCCCACACTCTTCTGTCACCTCCCTGCAAGTGGGTTCTTCACTGAGCACCCTTCTTGTGACTACCTAACCCCCAAGAGGGGAGGCGATGCCTGACCAGGATCTCCCAGCTCCATGATGGGGTCACCTTCTTCAAAGCCCCCAGCTCTCATTCCAAGAAAACTGTAAAATTGAAGACAGTCAGAATACCTGGTATCCGGGTTCCCTAGGGCTGCCGTGGCAAAGGTACCACAACCTGGGGGGCTTAGACCAACAGAAGTCTACTGCCTCCTGATTCTGGAGGCTAAAAGGCCAAAATCAAGTTGTCAGGAGGGCCATGGGCTCTCTGAAACCTGTAGGGGAAGCATCCTTCCCTGCCTCTTCCAGCTTTTGGTAGCTCCAGACATTGTTTGGCTTGTGGCAGCCTCACCCTAATCTCTGTCTCCACCTCACATGGCTTTCTCCCTGCACTTCTGTGTCTTTTAAAAAGAAAAACAGTCATACTGGATGAGGAGCCCACTCTGCTCCAGGATGATCTCACCTTATTACATTTGCAGTGACCCAATTTCCAAATAAGGTCACATTCTAAGATATTGAGGGTTAGGCTTCAAATACCATTTTTTGGCAGGGAGGATGTAGTAGTCTGTTTTCAAGCTGCTGATAAAGATGTACTTGAGACTGGGCAATTTACAAATGAAAGAGGTTTAACGGACTTACTGTTCCACATGACTGGGGAAGCCTCACAATCATGGGGCAAGGCAAGGAGGAGCAAGCAATGTCTTACATGGATGGCAGCAGGCAAAGAGAGAGAGCTTGTGCAGGGAAACTACCCCTTATAAAGCCATCAGATTTCATGAGACTTACTCACTATCACAAGAACAGCATGGGAAAGATCTGCCCCATGATTCAATTACCTCCCACCAGGTCCCTCCCACAACACGTGAGATTTCAAGATGAGATTTGGGTGGGGACACAGCCAAACCATGTCAGAGGGAGGCACAATTTAACCCAGAACACTTGGGATGATGAGGAGTACGAACTGGAAATGCCTGAGCCCCCTAAACTGGACTAAGGAGACAATCCCTCCCCCTCTCCTACCCTTCCTCCTCTCCCTCCCTTCTTTCCCTCCCTCTCTTCCTCTGCTCCCTCCCTCCCTTTCTCCCTGCCTTCCCTCCCTCCCTCCCTTCCCTTACCCCTTCCTCTTATCCTTTCCCTTCTTTCTTTCCCTCCCTCTCCCCTGCCCCCTCTCTTTCTTCTTTCTATTACTCCTGCCCCCATGTCCTCTTCCCCTCCATCTGTCCATCTCCTTAGGAGGCCCCCAGTGAGGTGAACAGATGAGGAATATCAGGTTGCCCAGGATGGCACCAGCCAGCTGGCTGCTTGCAAGTGGCTCCACGGGCCCTAGGGAAGGGAGGAGGCCAACCTCCTCCATCTGAATGCCCTTCTGCTTTACGAGCCTTGTCTATGCTGCCATTTTTAGCAGCAGCTTAACTTGCAGGGACACTGCCCTGGTCCTCAGCTGCCATGCCAGACCTGCAAGCAATGACTTGGCACTCCTTCCCTGCTGTCATGGGACACTCACCACCCGCTGATAGCCAGCCTGCTTTTTTGACATTGTGAGGCATCTACCTGGACAGCCGAGGACAATGCTGCAGTTTCCATGGAAACCTGAGTGCCTGTAAGGACTCTAGTGGGGACTCTACCCCACCATTGGGCAGGCTCTGGGAGAGCTGTCAAGAGGCTAGGAATGGTGGTCAACCACCTGAGTGAGGTCTCTCTGATCTGTGACCCAAGGGATGTCACTCACTTTGCAGCAAGGGGTCCTCTCTGGGCCTCAGCTTGCTTCTCCAGTGAGAAATTGCCAAGCCTGGCCACCTGCCTGAAATGAGGGTAAGAGGAGACAGAAACAGCACAAACACAAACTAATATTTAAAGGGATTATCTTGTCAGTTGCATGGGACTCTCTTTTGCTATCCATGGAGATAACTATAGGAAGAGGGATGGAAAGACGGAGGAGGGGGTGGGACCTGGTTCCTTGATGTAGAGAGAGATACAAGAAGAAGCAGAAGGCTTGGTTTTGATAAGAAGCATTTTAGATTTGGCCATCCCAGGGGCTCAGATGATGCAGTAGTGGAGGGAGCCAATCTCAGACTCCCTCTTCTCCTCAATTCTTCCCTGGGTCATGGTGCAGCTTGGGACCTCTGAAGGCTTTGGCTGCTCTCTGTGGAAGACTTTGGGACCAGTCAGCACATGGCCTATGGGCAGATTCACAAAGGGCATCTCCCATCTCGCTCTGCTGTACGAATCAATGGTTATGAAGCCTTCACAGGTACCACAGAGAGGCCCCAGGGCTGAAGACCATGCACATACTCTTTTAGCTTTGAAAAACACTCACAAAGGCAGTTATTAGTTATAGCACCTTGTTTAGGGACTTTATAAGACACAATTTTTGTTTATCAATTTGTAGGAACATAGATCATTTACTGTTGCTGACTGTGGTTCTCCTGGGAGAACGTCTCTCTCTCATGCTTCCTTCTTCCTGGTAGTTATAGAACCACTCAGACTACATTTCCCAGCTCCCCCAGCACCTAGCCATGGTCATGTGACTACATTCTAGCAAATGGGATGCTATGGAAGTAATGTGTGTATAGCTGCCAGGGAAGCTGCTTGCCCTCCACATCTTTCACCAAAGCTGGAAGGTGAACCTGGGGTAATGAACCAGTCCTAATGAGGCTGTAACCAAAGGGAACAGTGGAACAGTGAAATGAAAGGAAGTTGGATCCCTGTATGATCTGCCAGATCAGAGCAGCTGCCCTCCATCCTCTCTCCCGAAACTGCCCTGTTCAGCTCAAACTTTAAAGGAGAGAAAAATGAACACCCCATCTTATTTAAGTCACTCTTATTTTTATCTCTGCTAAAGCAACTGAACCAACATATGCAAACTGGATCAATAAGCAATTTGTGCTGTGACTTTGCTTATTATTATGCACGTATATGGGTCTCCAAAAAACATGAGTGTTAAATCTTCTCAAAAGTTTGCTCACATGTTACCTGTTTTTTCCTGCCAACCAACACCACACACCACTTTCTCATAAAGGGCTTCTTAGATCCAGGAAGCTAACCCAGAACCCTTTAAAAATGATCATATTCTCAAACAGCTAATAGAAAGGTCAATTCAGAGTGATTTACCTACAGAGAGGGACCCTCAGAGAGAACCTTGTATTGGAGAGTTGTAAGAAGTCCTGTGGGCTCTACAACCTCGTATCTCAGATTTTTAGGACAATTCTAATTTAAACTATTCTGGCCCAGTTCCCACAAACGTATTTGTAAGTGTGCCTGCTATGGTTTTTGTTGAGAAATGTGGTCGCAGTCCCTACAGGCCCCTCAGCTGATTGTCATCCCTTCTGGTCTTCCTCTGGTCTTCCTCCTGCCAACTCAGGAAGGTCTAAACTCAGAGGACAGAGGACCGCTCTCTTTGAGCTGCTCCCTCCGAGCTGTTCCCTCCGAGCTGCTCCCTCTGGCCCCCTCTCTGACGGACTTTTTCTATTCTAGGACTGAACTGTACTGCATTCATTTGTAGAGAAGCTTTTTTTTTTTTTTTTTTCCTTTTTGGAGAAGTTAAGCTTCTTTAGAGATTAAAGTTGGTTTCCTCTAGCTTCCTCACAAACTCACAGTGTTAAAACTGGGTCATAGAGACATAGTTGTTCCATTTTCTAACCAGACAATAGCTTCAGGCAGTGCCAGAGTTCTCTTCCTCTCTGCCCGCTTTCTGGAGCCCCAGGAAGCCGCTGAGCAAATCCCTCCTGCTGGGAGTGGACAGACCTCCTTTGCATCTGCCCTCCTCACTGGGCCAAGGGCACTTGCCCTTGTCACCAGCTTAAACTGTCCCCCTTTTCCTTTGTCTCTAATTTATGCTACTGGCCTCCAGGGGGCTCCCCTCTGCTCCTGCTTCCCTCTCCTTCCCTCCTCCCTCTAGGATGCATTCTAATCAAGGGCAAGGACATTTTTTGGGGTCATGGTGCTAGGGGTGGAATTTTTGTTGGTCCACAAGGGCTTAATGCGTTGAGACTGTCATAGATGGTATCATCATTCAAAAATATTTCCTGGCCTTTCCTGAAGGAGAGGATAGTTCCCTATCCCCCGCCCCCCACTGACATCAGATTTGACACTGTGACTTGCTCTTGCCAAGAAATGCAAGCAAAAGTGATGTGACATGTGTCACTTCCAGGCAAAAGCTTTAAGAGCCAGTGTGTGGCTTGCTGTGTGTCTTTTCTGCCTTCCACAAGATGGACAATGGTTCAAAAACGGGCTGCTTCATCAGCCTGGGTCCCAAAGAAGATAACATGAAGCAGGGACATACTTGACCCATGACAGATGGGCAGCTTGAGCAAGAAATACACCTCTCTGACTGTAAGTCATTGCAGGTTGGGTATGTTGTTATTGTAGCATAATCTAACCTGTCCTGACTATTTTAGAACATACATAGAAATGATCTCAGACTCTTTTTCTATGAAGCTCTGGTGAGTTGGGCTTGGGGTAGGCATGCAAGGAGACTGCTGCATCTTGAGAATATAGTGTGGATAGATTAGTCCACCTCTGCTCTAGGCCTTAGAAAGAACCCCACCACTCCCCACCCCCTACACCACTCTCGTTTCTGGTCCTGGAATGACCTTAATGTTATCCGTTTCCATATATGCCTGTGTATTAGTCTGTTTTCACACTGCTGATAAAGACATACCTGAGACTGGGTAATTTATAAGGAAAAAGAGGTCTAGTGGACTCACAGTTCCACGTGGTTGGGGAGGCCTCACAATCACGGCAAAAGGGATCTGGCCTTTGTGCCCTCCTCTTTCTCTTCCCTCCTACACGCCACACCGCCACCCCTACCACAAGCACACATATCTCTAGCTCTTAACCATCTTACCTTGGAGACATTACTTGCAGAGAATAGCCTCTAACCTACTGTGAAGTTCCCTCCCGGGGGAAAAGAGGCCATCTTGAGAACTTATATCCTACAGCCCCCAGCCTCCCATGCTGGGAACTTCTCGCCTCTTCTGTCCTGGCAAGCAGCCAAGCGTGGCTCAGAGGCTGAGCAGAGGGAAAGATGTTGGCCCTTTGCTCCTCAGCATCAGTGGGCTTAAGTCTGGTCCACAATCTAGACCTAGAGTGTTTGCATTTGAAGGCTTATTTCTACTCAAATGAAACTCTGGTTCAAGGCCTTCCAGGCCAATGAAAACTTCCAGCCAACTGAGACCAAGCAAATGTGGCTGTATCCACATATTCAGAGCCAGGCCTTGGGCAGGACAGGTGACAAGGAGCATGTCATTTGGGGGAACCTAGCACTGAGTGAAATCATCACAGTTAATTCTTGACTAGCTGTGTCACAATTTTGGCTCATTTTAATCTTGGTATTCAATGAAGACCCTGAGGTCTTCCTCCTGGGTCCCCTACATTCTTATGAAATTGCCTTTAGTGTCCCAGGAGGCCGTGTGGTTCAGAGCATGAGTGTGGAGTCGAGAGATGTCCATTCCACTCCAGGTTTCACTCTAAAAAGCAGTGTGAGGTGGAACAAGTTATTCTGAGGCTCAATTTTTTCATCTATAAAATGATCATTATTACCGTCATCATCATCACTATCGTTATCATCATTATCAATCATCCTGTCCCCTGCCTCACAGCCTTATTAAGGTCCAACAGGATAAAGTTTGTAAAGTGTTTGGCCCAGGGCCTGGGACCTGTTGTTCCTGCTTCTGCTGTTGTTATTGTTACTATTATTGTTTCAGGTCCCCTGGCCCTCCAGGGCCTCTTTGTAACTCTTACAAAATGATCTCTGACATTCTGAGCCTGCTTTTATTTGGAATCTTAGGGAAAAAAAGTATTTGTGACGTCTAGGATTTAATCTTGTTTGTCCTCGGGGCATGTGGCTATTAACGAGGGTTGTTTACAGAGGGCCTGCCCATCCTGCTGAGCTTATGTGCAGTGCCTTGCGTGATCCTCACAGTGGCCCTGTGAGGTCAGCATTATTATTTCCATTTCATGAATGAAGAGGAGGCCCAGGGAGGTTGAGGCACTTGCTCAAGTTCACACATCCAGAAAGGAGCAGGATTGGAGTAGGAACCTGAGTCTGATTCATTTTGCAAACACTTTTCTAGCACTTTCTATGCTCCTAGCACTGTTTCAAGTACTTTTTAAATAAGCATTAATTGATGTCATCCTCTTAACAGCCCTACGAGGTAGGTACCATGACTACCCACCTTGTGTAGATGAGGAAACTAAGGCACAAAGAGGTTAAGCCACTTGCCCAAATTCACACAGGTTTGCATGGCAGTGACAAATTCACTTTGGCAGCTTGACCCCAGCTGCCTCTCAAGGGTGTTCTTTCCAATACACGTCACTGTCTCTCACCGGGGTCCTGCTTTTTCAGTGGGTACACAGGCTGCCTTCCTGGTACAGACATAGCCCCCTTCCCTGGTCCCCTTCAAGCCTCTTAAAAGGGAAGCCACTGCTCTGCATTCATCCCTCCATGGCTGCAGCCTCCTTCTTCTGCTTCCTCCTCAGAAGTCAGTGGGTTTGTTCTGCAAATTGCTAGAGTTAGAGGAGGCCAGGCATTGTTTAGGCTGCTGGTGGTGAGGGTCAATGCCAACTACTGGACCAGAGCCAGACCTGCCCCCGTGCCAAACCCACCACAGGGAGGCCCGCTGTACCTCCTCCTGGGAGGTTTCCCTAGGGCATCACCGGAGAGCATGCAAAACAAAAGCCACACAACCAAACCATTTTTCCAAGGAGGGCCTGCTTGCCCAGGACGGTAAAATCCAACTCCCATCGGCCTGTATTCCGGTAGATGCATTCGGTGTGTCCCTCGGCAAAATAACATGGTCATTGCTGTAAGAGATTGCCCGCTGCCTTCCCCAGTGGATGCTCTATCCTTCACCAGTGCTCATGGGTATTTGTGGAGGGGTCCTCTTCCATGGCCCGCCAACAGCCCCACTTCTGCACCCTGACTCGTACCATCCAGAGTCTGCAGCCTGGACTGACTTAGACTAGGAAAAGACTTTAATCAACTGGTTCCATCTCTCCAGCCCACAGCAGATATCTGGGGAATCCTAAAAACACCATCTCTGCCTGAAGAAATTCCCCTAGCATCTGCTAAAGCAGGCTAGCAAAGAGGGAAGGGGGCTCACTCCGTCTTTTAACAAATTGACTTATTAGGAAGCATCCTCACATCCTGGGTCAAATCTACTCTCTTAAAATTTTCTCCCATTCTCTTCGTGCATGTTCTGGAGTAACAAGATCAAGACTGCTTCCTCCTTTACGTGACAGCCCTTTAATATTTAAAAGCAGCTGTTCTTTTTTTTTTTTTTTCAGTCTCCAATTCCCTAGGCTAAATATATCCAGTTCTTCCATCTGTTATTCCAACAGGATGGTTCAGAATTCCTTACCATTTGGGCTGTCCTGATAGGAGAATGCTCAAGATTGCCAATATCCCCTTTAAAATGAGGCCCCAGGAACTGAACTCACTGTCAGAGCTGACTGTCATCTGGGTTCCCTGGGCGTGAGCTGCATTTATTTTCCTTAGGAGCCAGGTTGCCCTGTTGGCTCACTCCAATCTGCTCTTCTCACATAAGCTGCTGCTGGTTATGTTTCTCCCACATTCTAAACTTGGACAAGAGAGTTTAAAGATCTAAATACAGGCTTTTATATTGATTACTATTTAAAATCCTCTTAATCCCTTTTAAAGGAAATTCTAGTCAAATTCAACATGTTCCCACATCAACGGCATTATTTTATCTTTCCATTTCATATTATCTTCAAATCTAAAAAAAAAAAAAAATTTCCCTTCACACATTTGTCCAAGAAAAATGCTGAAAAATTCTGCCAGAGCATCTGGGTTATCCACTAAAGAGAATCCTCCAGAAGAAGGTCAATTGAAGAGATGGCCTGCCGTGCTAATCATAAACAAATTCTAAGCAGATGGCTTGGAAATTTGTTAGAAAATGGATGATGTGATCACCATCCGTCAACCAGCTGGTTAACTCAACCAGCTATTAATACTCTGGGTAACATTCCATCTCACCCACAAACATATCATGGTAGACTTTATCAAATGCTTCACGGAAATCAAATCATGTCAAGGATAAGTCTCCTGACTTTAAAAACTAATACCCTTGGCTGGGTGCGGTGGCTCATGCCTGTAATCCCTGCACTCTGGGAGGCTAAGGTGGGCGAATTGCTTCAGGTCGGGAGTTCGAGACAATCCTGGCCAACATGGTGAAACCCCATCTCTACTAAAAATACAAAAATTATCCAGGCGTTGTGGCGGTGCGCCTGTAGTCCCAGCTACTCAGGAGGCTGAGGCAGGAGAATTGCTTGAACCCGAGAGGCAGAGGCTGCAGTGAGCCAAGATCGTACCATTGCACTCCAGCCTGGGTGACAGTGAGTCTTCGTCCCCCCACCAAAGAAAAAAAAAAAAATCAAAAACAAAACTAATACCCTTAAAAAACAACAACAAATGATGTTGGTTTGTTTTTTAAGAACACGTGCTGATTCCTAGTGATCATTCGTCCACAAACCATCCATTTCCTACTCAAATCCAGTGGGAGTATTTTATCCCATTGATTGAGCCAGAGATAGACATGATTCAAGCCAGAAGAATCAGAGTCAATCTAGAAACTTGTACTGGAACTATCTGGAAAGAATCTTCTTTCCACTGAAATTGCTAAGCTTGGAGGATATAAGCCTGGAAGTGTCAAGAACCATCACATGAGATGGTTGAGAGGGAAGTCAATAGAGAAGCTAGCAGAGAAACTGGCTGGGTTGCTACTAAGTCCTCATGGTGATATCTGACACCTGATCTAACTGTGCCTGAAAATAGAACTCCCATTTGGATTTTTCAGTTGCAGCAGCCAATAATTCCCCCATTTTCGCCAAGCCTCCATCTTTTTGAAATTTGTGTCCAGGCCATTTTTTCGACCCCTGCCCCAAATATATGCATAATTGTCCCTCTAAGCACAGCTTCAGCTTCCACAAGCTCCAATATGTCACAACTTGATTTTTAGTTCAATATATTTTCTTATATCCATTGGGATTTCTTATTAGACCCATGGATTATTTAGAAGTGTGTTGCTTAATTTCCAAGCATTTAGGTCTTTTCTAGATATCTTTTGTTATTATTTCCAGGGCTCACCAGTCTGTAAATATATGCACAGGATCTCATTTCCCTTGAGGTCTTCCTCAGTGAGGATTTTGCAGACTCAGCATGGGTATCTTCCTTATGACTCCTCATGTGTTCATCTCCTCAGTGCCACCTTGGTCCCACCACATCCTGCACAGATTTTCAATGCAGTGTGGTATTTGCTATCTCCCATGGAAGCAAGGCCTCTGGAGTCCTCTAAATGTAAAGCTGCACCTCATTTAATAATGAAGGGAGAAGAATGTCCTTAGTAGACATACTTAGTTTGTCCATCCAGCAGCTCTTCCTTGGAGGAACTATGCTACCTCTCTTCCATGTAGTTCTAGTGGGGTTGTCAATCACTGTAAAGCCCCTCCCCCACCACATGCAGAAATGGGCATGTGACTCAAAATGGCCAATCAGAGTTTTCCTTAGGAATTTTCTATACAGTTATCAAAGAAGACTGTCTTTTTCAACTGCAAGGTTATGTGTGGAGGCTTTCTAGGGGCCTATTGTCACAGCCCCATCAGAAAGGTCTGCAGAATAAATAAAGTCAAACTGAGATAAGCAAAACTGAGAAACACAATGATTGATAGAAAAGAAATCTGCTAACATTGTTTGAGCCTTCCATCCATTGGAAACTTGAACCTCTCCTATGCTTTTCGTTTTCATGAACCTGCAAATTTCCCTTTGGCTTATTTTAACTTGGGCAGTGGTCTGTCACATAAATCCAATAGAGCCCTATATTGCTTGAAAGGGTTGAATGGTGGCCCCCAAAATGTATGTCTATGTCCTAATCCCCAAAACCTCTGAATGTGTCCTTATTTGGAAAAAGGTATTTGCAGATGGAATTAAGTTAAGCATCTGGAGATGAGATCATCCTGAATTACCTGAGTTGACCCTAAGTCCAATGGCAACTATCCTTATAAGAGACACACGGGAGACAGAGGAGAAGACAGCTGGGTGAAGATGGAGGCAGAGACTGGAGTTATGCAGCCACAAGCCTAGGAACGCTGACATCCATCAAGTTGGCAGGGGCAAAGAACATTATCTCCCTTAGAGCCTCCTGAGGGAGTGCAGCCCTGCCAACACCTTGACTTCAGGCCTCCGGAACTCTGAGAGAACAAATTTCTGTTGTTGAAGCCCCCAAGTTTCTGGGAATTTGTCAGCAGCCTCAGGAAACTAACACATTATTCCACTTTTGTATCAGCTGAGGGGAGGGTTATTTGGCCCTGATGTCTTCTAAGGCAGACTGGTACCTGTCTGTGGCCTGTTATGAACCAGGGCTGCACAGCAGGAAGTCAGTGGCGGGCGAGCAAGTGAAGAAGCTTCATCGGTATTACAGCTGCTCTCCATCACTCACATTACCGCCTGAGCTCTGCTTCCTGTCAGATCAGCAGCAGCATTAGATTCTCACAGGAGCACGAACCCCATTGTGAACCATGCATGCGAGTGATCTGGGTTGCACACTCCTTATGAGAATCTAATACCTGATGATCTGTCACTTGTCTCCTGTCACCCCCAGATGAAACCCTAGTTTCAGGTAAACAAGCTCAAGCTCCCATTGATTCTACATTATGGTGAGTTGTGTAATTGTTTCATTATATATTACAGTGTACTAATATCAGAAATAAAGTGCACAATAAATGTAATGCACTTGAATTATCCTGAAACCATTCTCCCCCAACCCCTGGTCCATGGAAAAATTGTCTTCCATGAAACCAGTCCCTGGTGCCAAAAAGGTTGGGGACTGCTCTTCTAAGGCTTCAGATAATAAAGACGGAGACGGGACATACTATGCTATATTCCAGATTCCCTATCCGCTCTGACAACCAAAGTTTCCTAGCTGGCTTGGTCTGGGCATGCCTACCACACTCTTCACTCAGAATGAGTTATCTCCCGGGAGATATCACAATCCCCTTACAAATGGACTCCTGATGAGTCCATCACCTGCAACACACACACACACTTTGCCATAGGGTAATGTTAATACCTCAAGAATTAGAGTCAGCGACACCAAAATTCGAATTCTACATCTGCTAATTCCTGTGAGACTGTGGAGACAAATCGGTTTACATTTCCAGGTCCCAACTTTCTCAGCTTGCAAATTAGGGATCTCTAGCTCACAGGGTATTATAAATGTTAGGTAATCCACACAAAGCACAGAGCAGTCCATGGTCCATCTTCTCAGCAAATGCAAGTTAGGGTATGTTGCTAGATATTTTTAAAACCCGGCTTTGGACTTTTTTCAGATATTGAGCAGCAATATGTTCAGGAAAGGTGTACGAAGCTTCATTGGGGTGAGTCATGATTTGCAAAGGATGGTTTACTATTGGGCATAGGATCTAGTTTGGGCCAAGGAGATGAGAGGGGAAATTTTTGCTGGGCTTTTCTGGGGAAAAATGATTTTAGAAAATTAGACACACAAAGAGACACTCACTCAGACTTCGTGCTTTTGGACACTGTGCTGTGAAGATACAGTGCATAGAGTGCTGGCAGCCATCTTGTGACCATGAGGCAAAAGCCCAGAAAATTTTAGTGAGTAGTCATAGAGCTTTGTTATCGACAAGCTGCTAAATTCACCAATTCTGCAAACCCAGGCCTCCAGAACTCTTAATGTGTGAGGTCATAAACTCCACATGTCTATGTCACTTTTGCAGCTGATAGCCTCCTGAAATGTTCCTCAAGGACTTTGTGTGTTGTGTAGTTGTTTTTGTTGGTGATGCAGTGTTTTTAGGCTCAGTGAGTGTATTAGTCTGTTCTCATGCTGCTAATAAAGACATACTGGAGATTGGGTAATTTATAAAGAAAAAGAGGTTTAATGGACTCACAGTTGCATGTGACTGGGATACCTCACAGTCATGGTGGAAGGTGAAAGGTACGTCTTACATGACAGCAGGCAAGATAGAATGAGAGCCAACCAAAAAGGGTTTCCCCTTATAAAACCATCAGATCTTGTGAGACTTATTCCCTACCATGAGAACAGTGGGGGAAACCATCCTAATCATTCAATTATCTCCCACTGGGTCCCTCCCACAACACATGGAAATTGTAGGAGCTACAATTCAAGATGAGATTTGGGTGGGGATGCAGCCAAACCATATCAGTAAGCAACACCTTCAAGTGGTTTCATGACACCTATTACCATTTATGATTCTCTCCTCAGTGTCAAACCAAAGAAAGCTTCATCCTCAGGGTTCTGCCTTCTATTGCGACATTTTCACATCACTTGGGGAAAAACACCCTTTTTTAACCAAATTTATTTGCCCCACAAATCTCAACACATGGGTGATCAATTTCTGCCTTGGAAATGTTTTCCACATTCAAATTCAAGCATAACATTTGCTACATCTGGGGACAGAGTGAGCAGGAGAACAACTTTGAAAACTATGAACCATGTGAGACACAGGGGCTTGGCTGTCTGGATCCTGAATCCTGTTCAGCTCTGACAGTGAGCTTTATTTCATTTCTTTTCACTGTCTCCTACATTAGTTCTCTTGAACATCAGCCAGGTTCTTCTTTCCTCCTCTCAGCAACAGGTAGGTCTCCCTGAAAGAGCTCAAGATCCAGGCTGCGGGGTGACTAATGGTCACTAATTTAAAGAGGGGAACCCTCTTGCTCTTTGGTGCATAAATTCTCTCTACTCTGCCTAATGCAATCACTAAGAAGTCACTCTCCCTGCCTTCTAGGAAAACACAAGGAATATGTTCTACTAGAGTAATAGTTAACCCTTAACAGCCACACAGAATATTAAGAGGGTTTAAACTAAAGGATGCTACGGCACAAGTGCCAACTTTTCAGAGAGCCCTTCCCTTGACCACATAATTACAAAAAGAACTCTGGTTGTTCTCTGGTTCCTTACCTGACCCTTTTCTGAAGTCACATTTCCTGAAGTATAATTTATTACAGTAACATTCACCCTTTAGGTGTACAGTTCTCTCTTGGTGATGGGCAGCTGTGCAGCCCCCACTGCAATCCAGCTGGAGAATTTCCTATCCACCAAAATGTTCCCTTGCACCCCTTGGCAGAGAATCCCCTCCTCCTTTCTAACTCCTTAAAAACCACAGATCTGATCTCTGCCCCTCTGCTATTGCCTTTTGCTGAATGTCACATAAAAGGAATCAGATGGTATGTAGCCTTTGTGAATTGCTTCTTTCACTTAGCACAATGCTTTTGAGATTCATCTGTGTTGTGTGTATCCACGGTTCATTCCATTCAGTGCTGGGTAGTATTCTTTCATATGGTGATACCATAGAGTGTTTAACTATTCATGTAGTGAAAAGCATTTTACTTGTTTCCAGTTTTGGTTTTGTTTCCAAATAATGATTGTTTCCAAGCTGCTATGAAGAATCATGTATAGGTTTTTGTGCTCATACGCTTTTATTTCTTTGGGAGAAATGCCCAAGAGTGCAACTGCCAAGTCATAGGGTAAATGTTTGTTTGTTTTTTTCTAAAAACTATCAAGCTATATTCTAACTGGCTATATTATGTTAATTTAAATAAGGGCCAATTTATTAATAATTTATTTGATGGATCAAGCTTTTGATGTCATGTTCAAGAGCTCTACCTAAGCCCAGGTCACAGACATCTTCTCTCACATTTTCTTCTAAAAGTTTTAGGCTGGGCTTGGTGGCTCACACCTGTAATCCTAGCACTTTGGGAGGCTGAGGAGAGCAGATCACCTGAGGTCAGGGGTTTGAGACCAGCCTGGCCAATGTGGTGAAACTCGTCTCTACTAAAAATTCAAAAAAATTAGCCTGGTGTGGTGGCACACATCTGTACTCTCAGCTACTCAGGAGGCTAAGACAGAAGAATGGCTTGAACCTGGGTCCCTCTCACTTGGCTTGCAGTGAGCCAAGATCACGCTACTGCATTCCACCCCGGGTGACAGAGCAAGACTCCATCTCAAAAACAAATAAAATTAAATTAAAATAGTTCTAAAATATTACACTTTACACTTAGATCTATGATCCATTTTGAGTTAATTTTTTGTATGTGATGCTTAGGTTGATGTTCATTTTTTTTCTTTTAACTGTCCAGTTGTTTAAAAACCATTTTTTTCTCTTTTCTCCATTGAATTACCTGTGAATCTTTATCAAAAATCAACTGGCTGGCATGCTTTAGTCCCAGCTACTCAGGAGGCTGAGGTGGGAGAATTGATTGAACCCAGGAGGCAGAGGTTGAAGTGAGCCAAGATCATGCCAGTGCACTCCAGCCTGGGTGAGAGAGTGAGATTCTGTCTCAAAAAAAAAAAAAAATCAAGTGGCCATCCCAGTAAGTTATTTTGTGGATATAGACTAACTGATTCCAAAGTTTTAATGTAGAAGCAAAAGATCCAGAATATTCAACTGAATAGTGAAGAACAAAAACAAAGTTGGATGACAGATACTACCCACCTTCAAGACTTCCTGTAAAGCTACAGTAATCAAGTGTGGTACTGGTGAAATAATAACCAAGTAAATCAATGGAACATAACAGAGAGCCTAGAAATAGATCCATACACATATCATCAACTGATCTTTGACAAAGGAGCAAAGGCAAAACAATGAAGCAAAGTCAGCCTTTTCAACAGCTGGTGCTGGAACAACTGGACATTCACACGCAAAAAAACTGAATCTAGGCCCAGATCTTACAGCCTTCCCAAAAGTTAACTCAAAATAGATCACAGACCTAAATGTTAAATGCAAAACTATAAAACTCGTAGAAGATAATGTAAGAGGAAATCCAGATGATCGTGGATTTGATGATGACTTTTTAGAAGCAAAACAGAACACATGATCTATGAAAAAACTAATAGTTAAGTTAATAAAATTAATCATTCCTGCTCTGCAAAAGACACTGTCAAGAAAATGGAAAGATAAGCCACAGGATGGGAGAAAATATTTGCAAAAGACATATCTGATAAAGGATTGTTAACTGAAATAAACAAAGAACTCCTAAAATTCAACAAAAACAAAAAAACCTGATTTAATGAGATATACAGATGACAAATAAGCATATAAAAAGATGCTCCACTTCATAGTCATCAGGAAAGTACAAATTAAAACAATGAGATACTACTGCACAGTCCAGAACAGCGACAATATCAAATGCTGCCGAGGATGTGGAACAAAAGGACCTCTCATTAATTGCTGGTGAGAATGCAAAATGGCACAGCCACTTTGGAAGACAACTTGGCAGTTTCTTATAAAACTAAACGTACTTTTACCCTATCATCCAGCAATTGTACAGCAAATGTATGAGGAGTGCTTCAAAAGACATTGTCTTTTGAAAAGATATGTTGAAAAATTATGTCCATGTAAAAACCTGCACACAAATGTTTTAGCAGTTTTGTTCATAATTGCCAAAACTTGGAAGCAACCAAGATGTCCTTCAGTAGGTGAATGGATAAGTAAACTGTGGTACATCCAGACAATGGGATATTGTTTAGCAGTAAAAAGACACATTTATCAAGTCATGAAAAGACATGGAGGAACCATAGATGCATATTACTAAGTAAAGAAGCGAATCTGAAAAGACTGCATATTCTATGATTCCAACTACATGACATCTGGAAAAGGTAAAACTACAGAGATAGTAAAAAGATCAGTGGTTGCCAGGGGTTGTGGGGGAGGAAGGAATAAACAGGTGAAACACAGGGGATTTGGGGGGCAGTAAAACCACTTTGTATGATTCTGTAATGGCAGATACATGTCACCATACATTTGTCCAAACCCATAGAATGCTACTATAAACCCACAATACTAATAGTGAACCCTAAGGTAAACGATGGACTTTGGGTGATTATGATGCATCAATGTGAGTTTCTCAATTTAACAAGTGTACTATTCTGATGGGGGATGTTGATAATGGGGAAGGCTATGTGTGTTAGAATGTTGGGGGCATGCGGGAATCTCTGTACCTTTTGCTCAATATTGCTGTGAACCTATATCTGCTCTAAAAAATAAAGCCTATGAAAAGAAAATCACTTGGTCATATTTACATGGACCTATTTCCAGGCTCTCTATTCTGTTCCATTGATCTATATGCTCATCTCTTCACCAATACCACAGCATTATTTCTCCAAATTTATATTTCTTTTTAAAAACTGTTTTTGCTATTCAAGGTCCTTTTGCTTGCCATACAAATTTTAGAATCAAATAACAAAAAATCCTCCTGTGATTTGGATGGAAAGTGTGATAATTCTACAGATGAATTTGAAGATAATTGACATCTTTGCTATGTGAAGGCTTTCAATCCATGAACATAGTTTGTCTTCATTTATTTGGTTCTTCTTTGATTTTTGCAACCAGGATTTTTTTTGGGAACTGTCAACATAAAAATTCTGTGCAACTTTTGTTAAGTTTCTGTTATAGTATTTTATTTTGTGGGGGAGGAGCTATTGTAAATTTTCTTGACTTATAAATTTCAACTTCCAATTGTACATTGCTAGAATATAGAAATATGATTGATTTTTGTGTGTGTTAACTTTGTTTACCACAACCTTACTAAACTTGGTTAATGTTTCTAGCTTATTTATAGATTCCTTTGGGTTTTCTATGTAGACAATCATGCTGTCTACTAGTAGGGATTGTTTTATCTCTTACTTTCCAATCTGGATGTGTATTATTTCATTTCTTGACTCACCGCACTGCCTAGAGCCCCCAAAATAATGTTGAATAGGAGTAGTAAGAGAGGACAACCTTGTTCTCAGCCTTAGCGGAAAAGCATCCCCTTTCCTCATTAAGTGTAATGTTAGCTGTAGGTTTTTGTAAATACCACTTATCAGGTAAAAGAAGGACTCTTCTGGTCAGGTACAGTGACTCACGCCTATAATCCCAGCACTTTTGGAGGCCGAGGCACGTGGATCACCTGAGATCAGGAGTTCCAGACTAGCCTGGCCAACATGGTGAAACCCCATCTCTACTAAAAATACAAAAATTAGCCAGGTGTGGGGGCACGCACCTGTCATCCCAGCTGCTTGGGAGGCTGAGGCAGGAGAAGTGCTTGAACCTGGGAGGCGGAGGTTGCAGTGAGCCGAGATCATGCCACTGCACTCCAGCCTGGGTGACAGAGCAAGACTCCATCTCAAAAAAAAAAAGAAGAACTCTTCTTTACCTAGTTTGACGAGCTTTTAAAAAAGTCATTGATGCATTTCGAATATTATCAAATAGTTCTTCTACATAACTTGATATTGTCATGTGGTTTTTCTTCTTTAGATTGTTCATATGATGGAGTACTTTGACTGATTTTTAAAAAATATTTCAATGTCATGACCCTTAGTTTAATATTGCTATGGATACAATATCTTTGTATTCTCTGGGGATATAAAACATATTTATTCTAAAGTTCTATTCGTACTGTATTAATGCTCTGTCTTTGGGTATAAGTAAGTTTTTTTTAATTTTGTTTTTTTCCTTTCCATCTTTTATTTTATGTTGAGGGGGTACATGCGCAGGTTTGTCGCGTGGGTAAATTGCATATCATGGGCGTTTGGTGTACAGATTATTTTCACATCCAGGTAATGAGCTTGACTTCCTAGGAAAAATCCACTTGGTTGTAGCATATTATTCTTTTTCTATATTATTGTATTCAATTTGTTAATATCTCAAAACAATTTTTGTATTTATGTTCATGAAGGATATTGGATTTTAGTTTCTTTTTTGTAACATTTTTGTCTGGATGTGGTATCAGAGTAATGCTGGGAGGTTTTCTCTCTTATTTCTTTATTTTCCTTCAGAACATTTACATATTGGCCTCTCTCAATAGGAATATAAGCTCCATGAGGGCAGAGGTCTCCTCTCTTTTGTTCATTTTTCTAGCCTAAGTGTCTAGAACAGTGCGTGGACACAGTATACAATCAATAAATATTTGTTGCTGAATAAATAAATGTCCTCTGCCTGAGCCAAGCAAAAAGAAAAAGAAAGAAACTAAAAGGGAAAAGAGCCAGGAGGATCTACCAGGAGGGCTTTTGCTTGAATTGAACTTGGAAATGTGAAGATATAAAAATGATATTGAAGACAGTGTGCATCAATAATGGAAGGGGAAAGACTGCTTTGGAGTCAAACTGCCTGGGTTTGGATCCTACCTCTACCACTCCCCACCTGTGTGTCCTTGGACAAATTGATAAGCCTCTTGAAGTTTCCATCTCCTCTTCTGCAAAGTGGCGATAATGATAATACCTACATAGCAGGGTTGAGATAGGTGATGATGTATACAAGGTCCCTGGCAGTGAGCCAGCATTCAGCAGGTGGAATATACAGTAGCAATAATAGTAGGTTCTTTATTGAATGGCTGCTAGCAATCTCTTCTACAACCAGAAGTGGATCTGAGCTCAGAATGATCTGGAGCACCTTGGAGGGAACTATACCTTAGCTGCTTAATACTCTTGAGAGCTAAGAAAGATTTCATTCTTCTTCAGTTGATTCCAGGTAAGAGAGCAAAAGTCACTAGAAAAATCTCCGCTAAGTTACTGACAACCATATCTTCTCCCAGACCCTATCTCTGACAATTGACCCATGTTCCAGCATCTTGGACCTCACCCAGACCCACTTCTTTAGTAGCCTGTCAGACAACTAGGAGAGCAAACTGCTGCCTTCCTGCAAAAGGGAGCAAAACCAGGCTCAGAGACCCTCAATAAGAATGCCTGTGTTTTTCAGGTGAAAACTCAAAAAGGGTTGGGAAACTAAGAAATCTGAGTCATATATTTGGTCATAGTTATCCTCCAGCTCTGCCAAAAGTCAAATGCCTAAGAGAGAAGACCTGGAACAAGACTAAGTCAAGAATGTTCTTTCAGTCTTGGATCTGAAATGGATGTAGCTGAAGGAAGAGCAGTGGCCTAGAGGGAGAATGCAGGAGACAGGGAATCCATTTAAATCCACTGGCAGCGTTTTGTGAAACATTAAGCCCAGGTCCATCTCAGTGCTGATTCTCATGGAAACCCCAGAGGCCGGGCTGAGTTCCTTAGCCACACTATGCTGCCACCAGCTCTCACACCCCCTCCCAGCCTTCTACCTCACTGGATCCTCATACCCAGCCTGGTGTGAACCCCTGTGCCACAGCACACACTTGTTTGCCATTTTGCCAACCAGCATGGACAAAGCCAACTAGAGAGCAGAGTGTTAAATGGTCATTGCCCTTTTGGTTGGGCTGAAACATCAAAATGACTTCTCTGAATACAGTTGGCTCTAACGTAATTACTATTTCCCATGAGCAAAAGCACAACTAAAAGTCAACATCACACCAGGACTTTTTAATTTCCAAAGGTGTTTATTTTCCCTCTGAGGACAAGCAGTAGCAGTTTATTTTGTTTAATGACATACACAGAAGGAAGAAAAGAAACTAGAGATCACTTGAGGTTTCTGTGAGAAACAGGGCTTTCTCCCATCTAAAATGTAGATTGCGTTCCTGGCTTGACATTTATGCTCTCGGGGTGTGAAACAAGAACCTTGGGAAATTATTGTCCATTTGATGAAAAGACAGGCTTCCAAGTTTGGAAGTATCTGCTAGCTTGCCAGAATGGGCATACTTGCTGCTCACGGGCTGGGAAACACAGGTGAAACTGGAGTTGAGCTCCTCTGCTATTTTTGGGGCAGCAAAAATCACCATCTGCTCTAACTCAGTCTTTCTTCTGATGCATACATGTTAGACTCGACTCCTAGGTCCTAGCCCAACTTGTTACAAGGAAGATGTGCTTTTCTTTGTGTCAATATACCTTTCCCTGGTTGATTATTTCAGACTGGGCCAGGCGCGGTGGCTCACGCCTGTAATCCCAGCACTTCGGGAGGCCGAGGCAGGTGGATCACCTGAGGTCAGGAGTTCCAGACCAGCCTGAACAACATGGTGAAACGCCGTCTCTACTAAATACAAAAAATTAGCTGGGCGTGGTGGTGCGTGCCTGTAATCCCAGCTACTCCGGAGGCTGAGGCAGGAGAATCGCTTGAACCCGGGAGGCGGAGGTTACAGTGAGCTGAGATTGCACTATTGCGCTTCAGCCTGGGCAATAAGAGCCCAACTCTGTCTCAAAATAATAATAATAATAATAATAATAATAATAATAATAATTTTAGACTGGACACGGAACTTTTGACTCTCTTACAGAGGAGACTATATAAATACAGGTATTGTAAACAAGTATTTTGGAGGATTGTATGTGATTTCATAATTTTCCCCTTATGTTTTAACATTATATTACATTCTATCACATCTAAAACTATAACCTCAGATGGTTTCCCATTACCCTCAGCAATGGCTTTCAGACTTTTCTAAGCAATGGAACTTGTTTTCCTCAAGTGAAACGTTACACAGATCTCAAATATATAAAACAGATAGAATTAGAGCTTAAACTAAACTCTTCAGAAGCCACAGAGGAGAGACTGGAACCTTGACTGATTCAGACATTGCTTAATCTCTGCTAAAGGAAGAACTAAACATGTGTCAAGATGGGAAGCTTTAGTTGAGCCTAGCTGCTACCATGTTTAAATGATTAGAAGGCCAGAGAGCAAGGAGGAAGGTGGGCTGGGAGCACCGCCAATGCATTCCAGGCTGAAGACCCCCTCCTCCATCCCTACCCAACACGTGGAAGATCCTTCATGAAGCTACATGCCCGCTTCTGGGTTTTGGTCACCCTGTGGAGAAGTGGAGGGGCCCAGACACATTTGCACATCTGGTTCCAATGACTGAAAACCCATCCAAGCCGAATGAGTTGAGTTTCCCAGAACAGCTGCTGCCCTCCTTTTCAGTCGAGAAATCCTTCTCTGCCTCCCGTGAGGAAGGGAAGCAGGCTCTATAGAAAATGTGCTCTCAATAATGTTTGCCCATCAAACGAAAACACGACAATCCCTGTGTTCAGGAGAATGAGAACCACTCACAGTGAAGTTGAGATTCTGTTCAAATAAAGTACTTCCTTCCCCACTTGGCCAGAGCAAACTATCATTTTGGATCCCATCACACTCTAAGGAAGACAAGGTGTCTCTCTCCCAGCAAAGGTTTGAGCACAGGCTTACGGTGGGGGGCCCTACAGAGTCAGTCAACCTCTCTGCACCTGAGTCCTCTCCCCTGTCAAACTAAGCATAGGGTTGGGCTCAAACACTTCAGAATTTCCAATAACAGAAACGAAGGCTCAGTCTGCAAACACTTTAAAGCACTTAGCTTTAAGATGGTCAGAGAATGAGCTCACGTTCAAAAAACTACAGAACTGAAAAGAACCATGGATATCCCTATATTCAAATCCCTATATTAGGTTGATGGTCCTTCCTATGTGTCACCTTGGCAGGCTGTAATATCCAACAGTTTGTCCAACACTGACCTAGGTGTTGCTGCAAAGGTGTTTTGTGGATGTGATTAACATCTACGATCAGTTGACCTAAAATAATGGAGACTACCCTTGATAATATGAGTGGGCTTCATCTAATCTGTTGAAGACTTTAAGAGAAAAACAGGTTTTCCAGAGAAGAAACTCTGCCTCAAGACTGTGACATAGAAACTTTACCTGAGTTTCCAGCCTGCTGGCCTGCCCTAGAGATTTCAGACTTGCCAACACCACAATGGCATGCAGGAGCCAATTTCCTAAAATAAAGTCTCTCTCTCTCTGTCTCTCTCTCCCTCTCTATTATATTATTATATATGATATATAATATCATATATAATAATATATGTGTTCATCTATCATCTACCTACCTATAATCTATAATTCTATCTACCTATACATCTATTATCTATCTATCATCTACCTATTATCTATCTATCTATCTATCTATCTATCTATCTATCTATCTATCTATCTATCTATCTATCTATAATCCTATTGCTTCTGTTTCTCTGGAGAACCTTGACTGATATACCAGAACTCTTCAAGGAAAATAGTCCGAGATCATATTATTCCTAAGAAACAGAGGCAAGATCAGGGTCCAAATCTCCTTGGACTCATTCCATGTTCTTTCACCAGGACGCACAGCTTTTCAATTACCCTGCTATAATCTAAAAATACAACTTAAAATGAACTTCATTTTCTGAAAGAATTAAGAGATAATTCCAGCTGAGCAGCATTTTTCACCCTGACTCATAGGAATGAAAACACTGTAGGTTGCAACCCAAAATACACATATATACAGAGGCACATTTAGCATGTTAACAAAACAAAAAATTCCTGAAATAAGACTTTTCAGGTGTAATGCATTTGATAATTTCTATGTTACTCTCTTTGACTTCATTTTTTGAAAATGCTAGTCGTAGTCATTAAATTGCTTGTGTGAGCCTAAATGGCCCACGGTGGCGGGTGCCTCTGGTGCTCATAACCCATCCGTGAGCCACCTTTGATTTCAGTCACAGTGGTGGTAGACTCCCATGTGAGTTCAGATTCACTTTATTCATAGCGTCTCCCCTAAGGCATGCTGTACACGTTGTTCTGCTTTGAGCCCCAGGGTCTTGTGGTAGCTCCTATGGCTCCCACACAAGTATAGCCTGAGAGCATGGGAGAGTTAACTTTCTACAGGGCAGTCCTCATCCAGTGGGGAGAGCAGTTGGTGTAGAGTGGCCCAGCCTCCCACCCTTCTAGCAGCCCATCTGGGGAAGTGTTCTGTACACTCCTCAGGAGGACTGGGAGAGCTGAGCTCCATGCTTATTGCAGTGACCTTGGTAATGCACCTGCTTCTTCCCTGCTGGTTCCTGGGATCACCTCCCAATCAATGAGCTGCCCCAAGTCTATGCCCCAGTGTCCACTTTCAAGAAAATCTGAACTAAGACCCAGCCTCCCTGTCACTGAGGGAACTTTCTACAACCCCCCTTCAGATGGTCACCAGTGTTTGCGAGAATCTCCAGAGATGACAGGAGTTAGTGTGCCTCAACTAAGTCTTCCCATTGCTGGACAAGAGAGGGGGATAGGAAAAGGGAGCCTGGGGATAGCCAGGGCCTTCCACAGATTAAGCACTGCGCTAGTTTATTTTTTCACTTTTATTTTCAAGAAGTATTTCCTCTTTTTAAAAACAGGCCAATCTTTTTTTATAATAGCTTTATCGAGATATTTATGTACTATGCAATTTACCCACAGTAAAGTGTTCAATCCAATGATTTTAAGAAGTAGTTAAGAAGTGGTTTATTTCCAACAGACACATGAAAAAATGCTCATCATCACTCGCCATCAGAGAAATGCAAATCAAAACCACAATGAGATACCATCTCACACCAGTTAGAATG
>NW_012118555.1:82159-89942 GCF_000951035.1 Colobus angolensis palliatus
AAAAAAAAAAAAACAGACATTATTTTTTATAACAGCTTTTTTTTGTTTGTTTTGAGACAGAGTCTTGCTCTGTGGCCCAGGCTGGAATGCAGTGGCACAATTTCAGCTCACCGCAACCTCCACCTCCCAGGTTCAAGCCATTCTCTTGCCTCAGCCTCCCAAGTAGCTGGGACTACAGGTGCGCACCACCATGCCCAGCTAATTTTTGTATTTTTAGTACAGACAGGGTTTCACTGTTGGCCAGGCTGCTCTCAAACTTCTGACCTCATGATTCGCCCGCCTCGGCCTCCCAAAGTGCTGGGATTACAGGCCTAAGTCACCGCACCCAGCCTTTATAACAGCTTTATTGAGAAATGTACATACTATACAATTCATTCATGTAAAGTGCTCAATAGTTTGTTAATACATTCACAGAGTTATGCAACCATTGCAGCAATTTTAGAATGTCCTCATTACACCTAAAAGAAACCACATAACCATTAACAGTCACTCCCCATTTCCCTCCACACCTTAGCCCTAGGCAACCACTAAGGTACTTTTCTGTCTCTATGGATTTGCCTATCCTGGATATTTCACATAAATGGAATCATGCAACATGTGGATTTTTGTTATTGGCTTATTTTGCTTAATATAACATTTTCAAGGTTCATCCATGTTGCAGCATGTACTGTAATAAATTGCAGTACTGTCTTTAGTTCCTTTTTATTGCTGAATAATATTGCATCAAATGGATATGCCACTCTTTTATCCATTTATCACTTGATAAGACATTTTGGTTGTTTCAAAAGTAGTTTCTTACTGAACTAAACTCTGCTGTAGAATTCGATCTTAGCTTTGACCGTCTAGGTCAATTCAGGACAAACCTTCTCCCTCTTCATGTGAGAGCCCCTCTAATATATGGAAGTTCTTCTCCACCCTATCTTTCTGCAGTTGTTGATGTTCTGGCCTGATCTCTAGCTCACACCTTCCTCATCGTACTGATCACATTCCCCTGACAAACTCCTGTTTATCACAATCACCGTAAAAGTTGGGTGGCCAATGTAGAATATCATAGTGAGTACTATCCTTTTAATTATAAATTTATATAATATTAATAAAATGATAATTACCCTGAATGGAAATCATACTGTGAGACTGTGTCCAAAAGAGGGCATATTCGATTTTAATTTTTAATGTATTAATACATTCTGCAAAACTGAGTAATGGTCCATTTACCACAATGACATTCCTCTGAGTGAGTAGGAGGGTCTGGCTACAATAACAAAACCATTTACTCAGGAAGCCTTTGTGAAGTAGCTCAATAATGCCTTTTCCCAGGAAGTGTCAATGTGACCACATAATTATTTTTATTTCAGGAAGAAGTTTGACAGAGAAAGGCTTCTACACAGGTGTCCAAGAAAATGGAGGAAAAGGAGAGTGAGGCAAGGGGTGAAGAGGTCCCCATGACTCTCCTGTACTCCTCAGTTTGGATCATTCTCACTGTGTTATCTTTGCCTCATGAGTCTGTCTTCCCAGCTCAAATAAGCGTTCCCCTAAGACAAGGGTCCTTCTTCAGCATGTCCTGAAATCCCACACAGAGCCTGCTGCCATCCCTGCAAACCAAGTATATGTTTAATAAATACTTTTGGAAAATAGATGGATGGGGTGGATGAATGGATGGATGGGTGAATGGATGGATGGATAGTTGGATGGACAGTCAGTTGGAAGGATGGATGGATGGACGGACAAATGGGTAAACAGCTGGATAGATGGATAGACAGATGGATCCATGGATGAATGGATGGACAGGTGTATGGATTGATGGGTGAGTGAGTGGATAGCTGTTTGGACAAGTGGATGACTGAATGGGTAGATTGGTGAGTGGGTGGATGGATGGGTGGATGGATGAATGGTGGGTAGATGAATGCATAAAGGGATGGAGAGAGAGAAGAAGAGATGAAGACTCATGACTACAAACAGAATGGGTAGATAGCTGGTTGGGTGAGTGGATGAATAAATGGGTAGATGGGTGGGTGGATGAATGAATGGTGGGTGGATGGATGGATGAATGGGTAAAGGGAAAGAGAAAGAGAAGATGTGATGAAAACTCATAACTACAAACAGAATCATCTCCTCAGGGATTAATTAACAGCCTGCACAGGCATACATTGAAGACATGGCAGAGATGGTTCCAGACCACCACAATGAAGCAAATGTCACAATAAAGCAAGTCATACAAATTTTTTGGTTTCCAAGTTATGTTTACACTATACTGTAATCAATTAAGTGTGCAACAGCATTATGTCTAAAAAACAATGGACATACCTTAATTTAAAAATGCTTCATGTAATCCCAGCACTTTGGGAGGCAGAGACGGGCGGATCACGAGGTCAGGAGATCGAGACCATCCTGGCTAACACGGTGAAAACCCGTCTCTACTAAAAATACAAAAAAAAAAAAAAATTAGCCGGGCACAGTGGTGGGCGCCTGTAGTCCAGCTACTCAGGAGGCTGAGGCAGGAGAATGGCATGAACCCGGGAGGCCAAGCTTGCAGTGAGCTGAGATTGCACCACTGCACTCCAGCCTGGGGCACAGAGCGAGACTCCGTCTCAAAAAAAAAAAAAAAAAAAAAATGCTTCATGGCTAGAAAATGCTAACAGTCATCTGAGCTTTCAGCCACTCCTAATCTTTTTGCTGGTGGAGGGTCTTGCCTAGATATTGATGGTTGCTGACTTATCAGGGTGGTGGTTGCTGAAGGTTGGGGTGGCTGTGGCAATTTCTTAAAATAAGACAACAGTGAAGTTCACTCCATTGATTGATTTTTCCTTTCACAAAAGTTTTCTCTGTAGCATTCAATGTTGTTTGGTAGCATTTTACTCACAGTAGAACTTCTCTCAAAATTAAAGTGAATTCTCTCAAATTTTGCTGCTGCTTTGTCAACTAAGTTTATGTAATATTCTAAATCCTTTTGTTCTCACTTTAACAATGTTCACAGTATCTTCATAAGTAATAGATTCCATCTTGAAAAGCCACTTTTTTGCTAATCCATAGGAAGCAACTCCTCATCTGTTAAAATTTTCTCATGAGGTTGCAGAAATTCAGTCACATCTTCAGGCTCCACTTCTAATTCTAGTTCTCTTGCTATTTCTGCCATACCTGCAGTTCCTTCCTCCACTGAAGTCTAAAACCCCTCAAAGTCATTTATAAGGGTTGGAATCAACTTCTTCCAAACTCCTCTTAATGTTGATATTTTGACCTCCTTCCATGAATCACAAATGTTCTTAATGGCATCTAGAATGGTGAATCCTTTCCAGAAGGTTTTCTATTGAAAACCAATTCCATCAGAGGAATCACTATCTATGGCAGCTATAGCTTTACAAAATGTATTTCTAAAATAGTAGGACATGAAGTTAAAATTGGTCCTCAATTCATGGGCTGCAGAATGGATGTCATGTTAGGAGGCATAAAAATAATGGTAATCTCCTTGTATGTCTCTATCAGAGCTCTTGGGTGAGTTGGTGCATTGTCAATGAGCAGTCATGTTTTGAAAGGAATTTTTCTGAGCAGGTCTCAACAGTGGGCTTAAAATATTCAGTCAAGTATGCTGTAAAAAGGTGTGCTGTCATCCAGGCTTTGTTGTTCCATCTACAGGCAAAGTACATTTAGCATAATTCTTTAGGGACCTAGGATTTTAAGCATGGTAAACGAGCATTGGCTTCACCTTAAGTCACCTGCTGCATTAGGTGGTTCAAAAGAGTCAGCCTGTCCTTTGAAGCTTTGAAGCCATGCATTGACTTCTTCTCTGTAGCTGTGAAATTTCTAGATGGCATCTTCTTCCAATAGAAGGCTGTGTCATCTACATGGAAAATTTGTTGTTTACAGCTGCCACCTTAATAATTTTTGCCAGATCTTCTGGGTAACTTGCTGCAGCTTCTCCATCAGCACTTGCTGCTTCACCTCCTACTTCTACGTTATAGAGATGGCTTCTTTCCTTAAACTTAATAAATCAACTTCTGCTAGCTTCACACTTTTCTTCTGCAGCTTCCTCACCTCTCTTAGACTTCATAGAATTTAAGAGAGTTAGGGCCTTGCTCTGAATTAGGCTTTGGCTTAAGGGAATGTTGTGGTTAGTTTGATCTTCTATCTAGATCATTAACATTTTCTTCTTATCAGCAATAAGGTTGTCTCTCTCTCTCTCTTTTTTTTTAATCATTTGTGTGTTCACTGGAGTAACATTTTAAATTTCCTTAATGAACTTATCTTTTGCATATACAATTTATCTAACTGGCACAAGAGATCTAGCTTTTAGCCCATGTTGGCTTTTGACATGCTTTCCTAAGTTTAATCATTTCCAGCTTTTGATGCAAAGTAAGAGATATACAACTCTTCCTTTCATTTCAACACTTAGAGCCCACTGTTGGGTTATTAATTGGCTTAATTTCAATATCGTTGTGTGTCAGTGAATAGGGAGGCCCACAGAGAGGGAGAGAGATAAGGGAATGGTTTTTCAGTGGAGAAGTAAGAACAGACACAATATTCATCAATTAAGTTTGTCATCTCATACGAGAATGGTTCGTGGTGCCCTAAAACAATTACAATGATAACGTCGAAGATCACTGAGTACATACCACCATAACAGATATAATAACAATGAAAATTGTGAAATATTGTGAGAATTACCAAAATGCGACACAGAGAAACAAACTGAGCATATGCTGTTGGAAAAATAGCACTAACAGACTTTCTCAAGTCAGGGTTGCAACAAATCTTCAATTTGTAAAAAACTCAGTATCTGTGAAGTACAATAAACTGAAGCATAAAGTACTAGAAGCCTGTCTAGTCCCAAGTGTGGCCAGCTTCTGGGGGCTCACCACACTTCTTCCAGTTGGTCATGGAATGTGTCCTTTTCAAATACTCATATCCATGTCAGGTGTCCCAGTAGCCTGGGGAAAACTGGGTTGCTTATTTTAATCATTAAGATAATATGTCTTCATCCATTTGGTCTGCCATAACAGAATACCATGAACTGACTGTATTATAAACAACAGAAACTCATTTCTTACAGTTCTGGAGGTTGGGAAGTGCAAGATCAAGGCACCAGCAGAGCAGATTCAGTGCCTGGTGAGGGTCCACTTCCTGGTTCACAGACAGCTGCCTTCTCGCTGTGTTCTCATATGATGGAAGGGCCAAGGCAGCTCTCTCTGGTCTTTTTCATAAGGACACTAATCCCATTCATGAGAGCTCTGCCCTAATGACCTCATCACTTCCCCAAAACTTCACCTCCAAATATCATCACCTTGGGAGTTAGGATTTCAGCATATGAATTTGGGAGGGGTATAAACATGCTGTTATGTTTATAGTCACTCAGATTATTTCCCCTGGTATAGATCTGGCCCAAAATATCCAACAGACTAATGTGTCTCTATTAATCCCATTTGCATGTGAATAGTGTGTGGCAATGATAGTATTCTTTCCCTAGGATGTTTAGGTATAGGGAGGTGACAGGTATTCTCTGACCACTAGCAATAGGATTAAACATATCAGATGGTTATAGGATGCTCAAGAAATGGGATCACTACCAACTACCTCTTCGTACAAATGAGACAAGAAAGGAGAGGTGAATTCTTCCAGGTCACAGGAGTAGATAGTAACTGATTGAGAATTAGGATCCAGGTCTTACAATTCCTACTTTCTTCCTCTTTCACATCCTTACTGAATCATTTCTTTCTTTCTTTTTTTTTTTTTCTTTTTTGACACAGAGTCTCGCTCTGTTGCCCAGTCTGGAGTGCAATGATGTAATCTTAGCTCAGCTCACTGCAACCCTTGCCTCCTGGGTTCAAGCGATTCTCCTGCCTCAGCCTCCTCAGTAGCTGGGATTACAGGCACACACCACCACAACCAGCTAATTTTTGTATTTTTAGTAGAGATGGGGTTTCACCATGTTGACCAGGCTGGTCTCGAACTCCTGACCTCAAGAATCTGCCTGCCTTGGCCTCCCAAAGTGCTGGGATTATAGGCGTGAACCACCACATCTGGCCCTGAATTATTTCTTAAAGAACAGCAATCATCCCAAACACACTGTCATTAACCTCTAAGGACAACTTCCCGGCAATCCAAGAGGAGCTCCCCTGAGCACTCCAAATTCTCTTTCGTGTCTTTTTTTTTTTTTTTTTTTTCAGTATGTTGGCTTAATGATAGGGGCTCTTGGCTCTTTGTGAATTCAGTTCTTCCAGATGGTTCTTTAGCTCCTGTTTTGGCCCCGTGGCTAATGAGTTCAAGATCTGCTGATGAGAATGGGAGACTTGGAGAGCCTCTGAGAGAAGCAAATGACATCTCTGATGACGCACGACCTCATCACCGTGCTTGGTAGACTTAAAAAAGCTCTTCCAAGTCACTCAGATTATTTCCCCAGGTATAGACCTGGCCCAAAATATCCAACAGACCATTCCCAGAGTACTTTTCAAGGCTGAGATACTGCTAAGATAGTGATCTTGGGAAATGCAGCCACTATTACATAATAAGGGTTGGTACCTTTATTCTGCTTTAGCAGATAAAATCTTCCCTGTTCATTAAGGGTAAAAATAAGAATTTATCAAAATTATTTTCTTACGCAGCCCTGACACTAACACTTTTTGCTCCAATAATTCTTAAAGCTAGAGACGCACTTCATTTTTGTGTCTGGAGAAAAGCAAGCACATGAATTTGGGCATCAGAACAGCCAGATGATGGAAAAACGTTCCCCATCCCCAACTGTATGATGTTGGGTGAGTCACCCAACTTAATTGAGTTTCAGATTCTTCAGCTGGGAAACAGCAATTGTAATAACAACTATGTCACAGGCTGATATTACATGTAGCAAAGGAATAATTTGAATCAAAAATAAAAACATTAAATGTCTTCCAACTTGCTTGTCGGGAAAGGTTGATCAAAAAAGATGAGCAAACGGAGAAGACGAGGCACCCGGATCTTGAGGAACCAGCCACAAGACTGACTTCCCAGCCGATTCCACCTTGTCTCTGCATAATCTATATCTACAGCAGAACACTTCTTCCTTAGACCTCAGATGCCATGAAAATTCACTTCAGGAGTTATTTTGTGCTTTCAGATTTTGCACATAAGGAAATAGTGGAGCAGGGACTAATGGCTCAAAATTGCACAGCACATCATCTGGGAAACGTATGTGGATCGTCCCGCCTCCCCGGTGCTTTCCCACCTGAATGTTAAGGCCTCAGGATGTCATGTGATCTTTCCTGGTAGACCAGTTGGATTTCTGTTTGTCTCTGGGCTCAGGATTTTGTATCATTTTTGACAGGCATTCCAGGGTCCTTTTGAGCACAGGTATGTTTTAAAATGTACTCCTTTTAAAAAGTGAGCTCATGAATCCAATCATTTATCAAGGATGGCAAAAAAAAAAAAAAAAAAAGCTGACTCAATTTAACTTATCAAAACAAACAGAGTTTCCCCTCCCACCATTCAGGCAACTTAAAATCTATCAGACTGGCCAGGCATTGTGGCTCATGCGATCCCAGCACTTTGGGAGGCCGAGGCGGTGGATCACGAGGTCAGGAGATCAAGATCATCTACTAAAATACAAAAAAATTAGCTGGGTGTGGTGGCATGCACCTGTAAGCCCAACTAGTCGGGAGGCTAAGGTAGGGGAATCGCTTGAACCCTGGAGGCAGAGGTTGCAGTGAGACGAGATTGTGCCACTGCAATCCAGCCTGGTGACAGAGCGAGACACCATCTCGAGAAAAAAAAAAAAAAAAAATCTATCAAACCAAAACCACAAAGGTTTTTCTAGAAT
>NW_012118555.1:89992-98207 GCF_000951035.1 Colobus angolensis palliatus
GGAGGCAGAGGTTGCAGTGAGACGAGATTGTGCCACTGCAATCCAGCCTGGTGACAGAGCGAGACACCATCTCGAGAAAAAAAAAAAAAAAATCTATCAAACCAAAACCACAAAGGTTTTTCTAGAATGCTGCAGAACAATGCAATTTCACCTTATGAGCATCTTTCTCATCATCTGTCCTCCCCAAGCCTTTCTCAGTTAAAACAGACATGTGAGATTTAGGACTTTGCCCCAAAGAGAAAAAAGATAGAATCAAGCAAAAATGGGCTGAAGAGAAATTAGATTTTTCAGAGAAGAAGTGAGCAAACCAGGGTGGCCCCTGCAGAGGAAGCTTTCTGCTCTCACAGGCTTGTTAATCACTCGAGGCACAGCCTCCAGATGCTGCGCCCCTAGTTAGTGCCCCCTCCATGGGCAGTGGATGGTGTCCTGCGGGCCTAGGGGAAGTCATCACCTGGGACCTCCCCTGAGCAGCTTCCGCAGCCTCACTCTGGGCTGCATTTAAAACTTTCAACCTGGAAGATAAACACTGGAACCCAAAGGGATTGATTTGGGGAGCCTGGAGTGAGCAGACGAGGTCAGGGGCTGGAGGGAAATGAAACTACTTTTGCAAAATTAAGACTGAGACAGTGAAAGAGATCTAACTTAATCGACTCCATCATGCTTCTAACCTCCAAGCTGTCCTTGTTCATTCCTGGGCATAGGCTGAACTGACTTTGGAAGAAACTTAGTTTATAGTTTATAAAAACTAAGATGTTTAAAACAACCCTTTAAAACAGCCCTTTCCCAAAGCAGATCTCCTTCTTGCCTGGGATCTAGGCAAGAATTGCCTTTGTAGGACTAACATCAGCCAGAAGATTAGAAAGTATGGTTTAGGAGTCATGCAGCTACAAGATTCTGACCCTCCCTAAACCACTCAGATCAGTGCTTGAGATATTTGGCAGACGCTACACTTGATGGATCAGCTGGCACCATCCAGACAGATAAACTGACTCATCTGATCTTGTGGCCTCCACCCAGGAACTCAGTGCAAGAAGACAGTTTCCACTCCCTATGATTTCATCTCTGACCAATCCGCACTTCCAGCTCACTAGCTTCCTCCCACTCACCAAGTTGTCCTTAAAAAGTCTTCTTCCCGAATGCTCAGGAAGACTGATTTCAGTAATAATAAAGCTCTGGTCTCCTGCACAGCTGGCTCTGCATCGATTACTTTTTCTCTATTGCAATTCCCCTGTCTTGATAAATTGACTCTGTCTAGGCAGCAGGCAAGGTAAACTCTTTGGGCAGTTACAGAAAGGGCAGTCAGATGCTGGAGGTCTCCTACCTCCTGCTACCCCCAGGTCAGCCAGCAGGGTGGAGGATAGGGTGGAGGATAAGCCTCTCAGTAGGCTCAGAGGCTTAAGGAAAGGGAAAGAGAGATGGGATGAGGGTTGTGGAGAGAAGGAAGAGAGGGAAGAAAGATGAAACAGGTACACAAAGACAAGGGAGAAATGAAAGATGGAAGAGGGAAGAGAAAGGAACAACTTGAGAATCACAAGTTAAAAGAGAAGTTTCTCTCAAGAACTCTGAAACCAAAATCACACAAACTTGCCTTCAATTCTTATTTTCTAAAATTAACAGCAGAGCTTCAGAAGTAGCCTAGTTTCTGAGTGCAGCTTTAAAGGTATCCACATTTCCTTAAGGTCCAAAGGGGATCTGCAAAACCGCCTCTCTCTCCTTCTTTACCCCAGAAGCAGCTTCCATTTGCAAAAGAGGCTGCCTTTTATATTCTTTTACAATGTTCATATTTTTTTTTGCTCCATTGGTTTGTTTTGGCTTTTCTAAAGTGCTGATGAGCCGCTGTTGAATGAGTTCTGCCAATACTCTAGTTTCAACCACAATTTGGAATGTTAGGGATCAGAAGCTGATCTGAGGAAGGGAAGGGGTCATTGAGTAGAGTATAAGGGTGAACTCTTAGCTATACTTTATGCATGAAAATTTAAAGTATATCAAGTTCAGCCAACAGTCTAAGCTCTAGTCACCTGCTCTATTCAATAGTCCTATCCCCTAGGGATTATCTTGTGTTTCAAGTATTCGCTTACTTTTCATGGGCTTTATACCTTTGGCTGAAAATGTTGCTGCAAAGATGTGGGCAGGATTAAATGACCACATGAGGTTTCAAAGGGCTCCCAGTAATTCTCCACTCCCAAAGGGGCCGACACCTGATCTTTGAAAGGCTTCTGTCCAAGCACTGGATTTGAGGACTGGAAAGGGTATCCGCCTTCAACCCATCATTTTACAGATCAGGAAATATTTACAAATCAGGAGCACAGAGAGATTCTGTAACATATTCATGCCTGAACACCCTGTCTGTGCCATGGTGAAGACTAGATGCTGAGATTCTTTGGGGAGGGAATTCGGCAGTCCTGTGTTTATACATCCTATCGCCCTATCACACTGCCCTCCATCGGAGGGTGGTGCTTTGCAAGCAACCTCTCAGAGGAACATTTTAAGTCAAAAAGATGGCATCTTAGTGCTTGAAAGAAGCAATACACAATCTGGTCAGTGGAGTGATGAAACCTAAGTGTCTGGGGTAAGAATAGGAACTGAGTATCGGGAAGAAAGTGGAAATTTGCAGTCTCAGGATTTGGAGGTCCAAGGACCCAGGAGAGCAGGGATGTGGGTGGGATTAAAAACAGCATTGGTGCAAGAAATAGCTACATCTTCTCAGATCTATGCAGTGAAGGGACTGTACCGCTCTATAACCTAGACCTCCCCAGATCTATGTAGCCAGGAGATTGTTCCTCCCCAACCTGGTAGAAAACTGCAGCAGAGTTTATACTCCCTGGAGAGGTTGAACCCAAGTACCTTTGACCTCAGAGACCTAAGGAGTACCTCAGAGAGGCACGAGATGCTGTACTAAGAACAGGGGAATTAGGTGAAGTTTGGCATGCTCTTTGTCCATTCTTGAGCTCCCAAACACTGGATCCAGACTTATACCCCAAGCCAGTCAGAAGAACACCCTTTGCCAGCAAGACTAAACTGTCTTGTCTAGTGGGAAAGGCCTATAGGTACTGACACTTAGCTATCCGTAGCAAAATGACAGGGTTCCTGGCCAATCTCCCAGGACCAGGTCTGCCAGTCAATGGGTGGGCATTCAATACATGACAGAGATTTTACTCTTAATGCAGTTCTGTGCTTTGTTTTAAAAAAATTATTTGTATTGAGGTGAAATTCAAGTAACATCAAAGCAACCAGTTTAAAGTGAACAATCAGTGGTATTTAGCACATTCTCAATGTTGTACAACCACCACCTCTATCTAGGTCCAAAACATTTCACCACTCTAGCAGGAAACCCCATGCTTCACCTTCCACTGTGGGCAACCGGGAGTCACCAAACATTGGAGGAAAACCTTCCGATATGAATGAAAAACAGAAAAAGACAGCAGACAGGAGGAATGCAAAGGAAACCGAGAGTGAGAAGAGCAGAAGAAAAATTAAAAAGCAAAACTTCTGAAAATTCTCCTCAGAAAGATGAGAAGTCATTGCATATTTGAAACAAAAAACTGATGCTTCAAAAGCATTGGGGGATATATTTGTAAAATGTACAGAATGAGAAAGAGCTCTTAGAAATTCAAAGGATGAGCATGGAAATTTAAATATCTTACAGAAAATATTCTTGAAAAAATGGAAGAGTTAGAAGTTGAAAAGATCACCCAGAAAGTAGGCAAATAATGTAAACAGGAAAGAAAAGACAAGATGATTAGAATCCATGAGTCAGTCTAAAAATGTCAACATTGAATAACAGGAGTTCTAGAAAGAAAGAACAGAGAACATAGGAAGATGCTATTAAAGAACAAATACAGGAAAAGCTTCCTAAACTGAAGACATTAGTCTCCACATTGAAAGGGCTGTCTGAGTTTCCAGCACAAAGAATGAAAAAATAGATTCACACCAAGACTCTCTGTAAGATTTTAGAAGAGCTGGCACAGGAAAATACCTTAAAATTTCCTGGAGGAAAAAAACATAGGCCATGTATTGAGGATCTGAAATCAGAATGACTTCAAACTTCTCAATAGTAATAATGGAATCTGGAAAACAATGGAACAATGCTTTTAAAACTTTGAGTGAAAATAATGTCTAAACTAAAATTTACACCAGCCAATCTAGCAATCTGTCATGATGGTAGAATAAAGTTATTTTCAGACATTTATGAACTCCATTTATGAAAATGTTCCACCAAAATAAGGAAGCATATTTTTAAAACAAGATGATATGAAGTCAAGGAAATAAAGGATTCAACATGGGGCTGGGCATGGTGGCTCACACTTGTAATCCCAGCACTTCAGGATGCTGAGGCAGATGGATCACCTGAGGTCAGGAGTTTGAGACCAGCCTGGCCAACGTGGTGAAACCCCATCTCTACTAAAAATACAAAAATTAGTCAGGCATCATGGTGCACGCCTGTAGTCCCAGCTACTCAGGAGGCTGAGGCATGAGAATTGCTTGAACCCAGGAGGTGGAGGTTGCAGTGAGCTGATATCGCACCACTGCATTCCAGCCTGGGCAACAGAATGAGACTCCATATCAAAAAAAAAAAAAAAAAAGTATTTAACATGAGAAAGAGTTAAAAGGAATCCCTAGAATGGTTAGGGTAATAAAGGGGAATCCTAAGATGAGTAAAGGGGAGAGACAGAATTGCAATCTGGAGTCTTTCTGGAGGCACGTCCAAAAATGGTCCAGGAGAGACGTAGCTAAGACAAAAATGGAACTTGACATGCTGGTATTCAAAGGAATTTTAAGATCTGATAGAGGCCATGAATTAATGTAAATACAAAGAAAATTAAGCAAATAGAAAAATGAGGCCATTATTAATTCTGGGAACACAAAAGCTCTGCATGAGAAAGCAAAGGAACCATGGTCAACTACATGGTTTAAATGTATTTACGTGGTCAAAATAGTACAACATCTGGATACGGACTTTTTTAAATTTTTAATTTTTGTGGGTACATAGTAGGTGTATAGGTTGATGGGGTACATGAAATGTTTTGATACAGGCCTGGAATGCATAATGATCCCATCAAGGAGAATGGGATATCCATCCCCTCAAGCATTATCCTTTGCATTACAAACATCTAATTATACTCTTTTAGTTATTTTAAAATGTACAAGTAAGTTATTATTGACTGTAGTCACCCTGCTGTGCTATCAAATAGCAGGTCTTATTCATTCTTTCTATTTCTTATAGCCTGATTACTGATTTGATCAAAATTGTTATATAACTATATCAGAAGGCTAAGAAGGCAGAGGAAGTGTGGGTGAGTACTGGGGGAGTGAGTCTGGTATAAAAGTATCCAGAGTCAAGAAATCAAGAAATGGCAATATACACATGTTGTTGAGAAACCCAGAGGTAAAGACCATAAGAAGCATTTAAAAAGACTTGGGGCCCGGCATGATGGCTTATGCCTGTAATCCCAGTACTTTGGGAGGCCAAAGCAGGAAGACTGTTTGGGCTCAGGAGTTCAAGACCAGGCTGGGCAACATGGTGAAACCCTGTCTCTACAAAACATACAAAAAATTAGCCAGGTGGTGCATGCCTGAAGTACCAGCTACTTGGGAGGCTGAGGTTGGAGGATCATCCAAGCCCAGGAGGTTGAGACTGCAGTGGGCTGTGATCGCACCACTGCATTCCAGCCTGGGGCGACAGGCAAGACTCTATCTCAAAACGAACAAACAAAAAAGACTTGGCAGTGTTTGCCTCAGTGGAGGAGGAATTAGCTGGGAGAGAAGTGGGTCAGAAGACTGCTGTTTCAGTATCAACGTTTTAATACTGTTTGGCTTTTTAAACTAGGTCCATAAATATCTTTGATAGAAATGTAGATTAATTTTTTAAACCCCGTTACTGTAACAACTTGGCCCATCAACCAAGCTACAACAAACCAAGTTATAACCAGTGGCATGAGATGGTCCTCCCTGCTATAGCAAGTGGTTCACAGAGGAGAAATGCTACTCGCTGTCAAGTCCCATTTCTGAAAGATGTGAACTCTTTTTCAACCCTGAGAAAATGCAGCCACTAAATACAAGTCAAATCTGGTTACCATCAAAATCCAAGTGATGTGTAACCAAAATATTTGTAAGCCTCAGGTAATGGCCTAGTTATCCCAGCATAATGTGTTGTAACAGCATCTTCAAATACTAAAAAACATATAGCAGTTGCTTTCATCCTGGGCTCCTATAGTAAGTACCCTACTGCCCTTACCAATGGGTAATTTATCACATTTTTATTGTACTTTATTGTTGGGATTTTCAAAGTGTTTGTTAAATGGTCTGTCTTCACGAAGACAAAGACCATAGCTAGTTAATTTTTTCAATCCCCTTTATCCAACACAGTAACTAATATATAGAAGGCATGAAGGAAATGTTTGAATAAAGAAAGAAAGGACTAAAGAATTTAAAACAAATAAATAAAGCAGCATCCAAGATAATCGATGCATACTGAAAGCTTAGAGTGAAGAGGACCAAAAAGAAGGGCCCATTAACAGTGACAAACACTGCAAAGCCTGAAGAATAACAAGAATGGCTAACTCTTACAGAGGGTTTGCTATGTGCCAGCACGGTTATAGGAGAGGCATGGGTAACAGCTCAATTAATTCTCATAATAACCCATGAGGCAGGTTACCACTATTCCCATTTTATAGAGAAGTAAATAAATGGCCCCAAATCACACAGTCTGCAAGTGACAGAGGGCATGTTTAGGACCCAAGCCACCTGGCTCCAGAGTCTGTGCTCATAAGCACTTCACATGAAGGCCTGAAGTCCTCAGAGGCAAAGGCCTAAGGCATATAGCCCAGGGAACTGACTTGGTTGGGTACATTCAGCCAGTTTGGAGTTGTTAAGAAAGGTCTAAAGGAGAAGAGGTCTTCAGGAGAGAATAAGAGCTTGTAGGATGAGAGCTACCTGGAACCTTTAGATTGGGAGCGAGGCCTCACCTCAGTTTCCTCAGTTGTGTAGGAGGAGGGCTACCCTTGTCCTCTAAGTTGTTGAGCTGGGTAAGGGGAGAGCCAGTTGATGGGAGAGAGTGCCCAGGCACAAATGGGTGTGAACCAAAGGACAAATGGCTATGTCTGGTGCTCTTGGGTGAGTGCTGATTGTCCAAGGTCCTGGTGCTCTCCAGACCCAGGAGAGAAGAGCAAGAAGACTGATTAAGTGAAAATAAAACCTAGTTAGTGAGAATTTCTGCAGAAAACTGAGAGTAAGAGGACCCAAGTAAGCCCCAATTGGAGAAATAACAGAACCAATACTGTGGGCTGAATGTTTGCACCTTCCCAAAATTCATTTATTGAAACCTAATGCCCAGTGTGATGGGGTTAGGAGATGGGGCCTTTGGGAGGTGACTAGGTTATGAGGGCAGATCCTTCATTTGTTCCCTTTAAAAGAGACTCTAGAGATTTCTTGCCTCTTCCACCATGTGAGGACACAGTGAGACAGCCATCTATGAACCAGGAAGTGGGCCCTCACCAGACAGGAAGTGGGCCCTCACCAGACCCTGAGTTTGCTGGTGCCTTGATCTTGGACTTCCCAGCCTCTAGAGCTATCAGAAATAATTTCTGTTATCTATAAGTCATTCAGTTTACGGTATCCTATTACAGCAGCCCAAGCTGACTAAGACAACCAACGAGGTACAATTCATAAGGAAACACATTTTCCACATGGTTGCTGTGGGCCAAGGTTGACAGAACAGAATCTCTTGGGTCCTTCCATGATGCCAGGGCACTGTGGTCTCCCTCAACATGGGATAGAAGCTGGGATAGATTGATTATGAAAATGTCTGCTATTCTTCACCTGTATCTAGTGCTTTCAATGTTTCTTTACAGTTCTGATCCCCAAACATGTGAGAGAGCCCAGCCAAGATCAGCAGAGCCACCTCTCTGACCCTCAGCCAACCCCAGATGGATGGATGAGCCCAGCCGAAACTAGAGGGACCATCCAGCTTATCTGTAGACTTGCAAGCAATAACAATGCTTGTTATTTTATCCCACTGGGTTTCTGGGTGGTTATGTAGGTATCATTAACTGATATGGGAACTATGTAGAATACCAGGAAGACAAGAGTTGCAGGGCAACTCAGAGCTCCCTGTCTTCTCACTCTTTGGGGAAGAGATATGGCAGGGAAAAAGATGGACCAGCTAGCTAGTAGAGGCTACTAAATGAATTTTAAAAAAAGAAAACAGGCCGGGCGC
>NW_012118555.1:99112-103253 GCF_000951035.1 Colobus angolensis palliatus
AAGGAAGGAAGGAAGGAAGGAAGGAAGGAAGGAAGGAAGGAAGGAAGGAAGAAATTGAAAGGGCTGGAGTTATTGCAGCCATCTTATTACCATGAGGGAAAAGCCAAGGGAATTGCAGAGACTTACACCATGATATTATTTATAATGCCTCTGAACTAAACACTACCAAATGCCAAACTCAGATATCATGTCACATGAGGGGGAAAAAAATCCTCAATTATTCACATCATACTTTGTTGGCATTTTTTATTACATGAATCCAGTCTATTTCCAAGTGATACATCAAAGAGTATTCTCATTTTACAGATCAGAAAACCAACACTTAGAGAGATTAAAAGCTTGGCCTGGGCTGCCAGCATAGTATATTATTATACTAATGATCTCCAATGAATTCCACTTCTCAGTATCTATATCCTTCCATAATTTACCCTCCCTCCCATATTAACTCAGAACTTGACCATGTGACTTGCTTTGGCCAAAAGGACATCAGCAAATATAATGCAAACAAAGGCTTTGTAAATGCATGTGCACTTATAAAGGAGCTTCCCTTTTTGGAACAGTCCCTCCCTCCGCCATGGGAAGAAACCTTGTCTTCACATGTTTCTGACATGAGAGACCAGGATGAGAAAAGACCACATGGAGAAAGAGGCCCACCTGTCCCAATCATTCTAGATATTCCCGCTGGGACCCACCAGCCCTGGCTACAGCCACACAAGTAACCCCTGCAAAGACTGGCAGAGGAACCTTCCAACTGAGTCCCATCCAAACTGCAGAATTTTTGAAGAAATCCATGGTTGTTAATTCAAGCCACTAAACATTGGGGTGGTTTGTTACACAAAAGTATCTAACTGCTACACCTAGCTAATAAATGGCAAAAGCAGAACTTGAATTTAGATCTGTTTGACACCAAGGGCCACATTTGTAACCACTCTCCTATTCCCCACCACCGTATTCCTGTTTACTTGTTTTATCTACACACTTCCCCCAGGTCTGAGGAAAGACTTGCATTTCCCGTTCAGATTCTGTAAAATCACTTTCCCACGTTGGTGGCTTTTCCTTTCTACTCTGAGCTCTGGACTGTAAGTTGACAGAGTTCCTGTCCAAAAACAAAGAGCATCGGATGCTGACTGAACCTCCAAACGCAATGTTGCTCTGATCTCCACTCTCGGTGCTCCAACGCCTTCAAAGCATGTGCAGAACTGAGTCAACGAAGTCAGAGAGGTGGAGCTATTCCCAGAGGGCATTTCACTCACCTAATAATGAAATGTGTGTGTACCTCTCCACCACCAATCCCTTCTGCAATTAAAGTAGGAACATTTTGCATTCAGGGTGTTCTTGTCACAACTGAAGCCTCAAAGGGCTTTGCAACCCTAGGTGAATCCTCCCAATACCAAGGCCTGCATCTGCCAATCCCTGTCACCCAACACTCCCTTGAGATCACCTCAAGGCATGTAAGCTGAATTGAATACTTTTCCAAAAAGAATCTCTCTGAAGACATCTATTTAACTTGTACATTCTATGGTACCAGTGTGGTTTAGTTAGGGACACAGACCCTGTGAGTGTTGAGGATTTGGTAGAGGTTTCACAGTCTGGCTGCTGGTACTAGTTTCCCCTGTGGCAACTCCGTTCATCCCTGTGTGGCCTCTCATCTTCCAGTAGGTCAGGCCAGCTTCCTCATGTGACATCCACAAGACAATGTTCCAGCTTTGGAAGTCAGACAATGTCACTTTTATCATGTTCATTCCATTAAAGAACGTCGCATGTTTCCAAGAGGGAGAAAATAGACTGTACTTCTTGAGCTGTCAAGCACCTAGGGCCATATTGAATCTTCCATGCCTGTATTCAAGGTGAATTGTTGTTATTGACTATTACTTAGGCTGAAGAGTGGGACGGACCTCTTTAAGAGCAATGCTGAGTCATCCACTCAGCTTCAGCCCAAAGACATCACTCCAAGCTGACAGGAGATGCCGAGGTCAGTGCAGACACATGGTTTTAGGGCAGTGCAAAAATCACAGGACAGGTTGACAAAGAGAAAGACCAGAGGTGTAAGGACTGCTCCGAGGAGGCACCTGAGAACCTTTCACAGGTGAGAACCACAAAGAGACATTGAGGCTGCTGGGTGGAGTAGGGAGGGGTGAGGGTTCGGCAAGTGCCTACGGTGTACCAGGTGCATGTCACCAAGGCCTCACACAACCTGCCATCATCCTCATCGGAAATCCTCACACTCTGCTATGTGCCAGGGCTGTGCTAATCACTTTATGCAAGTGACTTGGTTAATATCAGCAACAACTCTGAGATAGGTGTCATTGTGTCTCCCATCTCACGGATAAAAGAAAACTAAGTCCCAGAGAGGTTAAATAACTATCCCAAAGTCACACAGCTAATAACCAATGGAGCTAGGTTGGGCCGTTGTACAGAGGAGAAAATTGAGGCTTGGAGAGATTAAATAACTTGCCAGAGAACACAGAACTGAACTAAGAGTCATGCCTAAATCTTTCTGTCTCCTCAAACGGGGCTCTTCCCTTGAATGCACTGTGTTGCCTCTGAAGTATCTGCTTCATGAGAAAGATTATTCCAGACTCTTCCAGAAAGAGAAGGCTGGCTGCCATGGAAGAGGCAGACCCAGGCACCCAGACCTTCTTCATAAAGCAAAATTAACATGAAATTAACAGTGGGCATTTAAGAATATGCTTAAGCTAAGAATATACTGTATGCTGCACCCCTAATAATGCAAGTGAAGTCAGAAATGGCAGTGTGTGCCTGCTGCTTATATTTCTTTCCTTTTCTTTCTATTTTGATGTTTTCTTGCCAGTAAAGAGAATTAACTACTTCCTGTCTTAAACAAATGTGGACATATTTATGGGAAGCTGTGTGTAAACACAGGTAGGGTTTCACTGGGAGGGCCTTCACAGTTTGATTCTCCTGTCACCCCTAAATTCCCAGCTGGACAGCCTAGTCTAAAAACAGCACTGCTCACGTCTCTAATCCCAGCACTTTGGGAGGCCATGGCGGGCAGATCACTTGATGCCGGGAGTTCAAGACCAGCCAGGCCAACATGGCGAAATACTGTCTCTACTAAAAATACAAAAATTAGCGGTGCCTGTAATCCCAGCTACTCAGGAGGCTGAGGCACGAGAATCGCTTGAACCCAGGAGGTGGAGGTTGCAGTGAGCCAAGATTGCACTGCTCACGTCTCTAATCCCAGCACTTTGGGAGCAGATCACTTGATGCCGGGAGTTCAAGACCAGCCAGGCCAACATGGCGAAATACTGTCTCTACTAAAAATACAAAAATTAGCGGTGCCTGTAATCCCAGCTACTCAGGAGGCTGAGGCACGAGAATCGCTTGAACCCAGGAGGTGGAGGTTGCAGTGAGCCAAGATTGCACCACTGCACTCCAGCCTAGACAACAGAGCAAGACTCTGTCAAAAACAAACAGACAGACAGACAGACAAACAGCACCGACTTCCCTGATGCCCGGGACAGAAGGAAGGGACCAGTCCAGAAATCCCTACTCAGAGTCAGTCCAGCCCGCAGGCAGTGAGAGCATTTCCCCTGGATCCTGAGCCTATCAGTGCCTTCCTTGAGGCAGCATCGGTGGGTTCTAGAAAGAGAAGAGGGAGCGAGGAATTTAGCAGGAAAACCACCACTCTGGAAGGTGCCCTTGGGAAGGCAGCTCGGACCCTAATCAGACCTAACGAATGCCTGAGTAGAGAAAGAAGAGACGCTGGCATGGGATCTTTCCAGTCTGTGCTTAGAGAAACGCCCACTTAGGTTCTGGCCGTCTGCCTGTTATGTTCTAGAAAATTCCACAGGACCCTGAAGGATAAGCCATTCTGGGAGGGAGTTGAAAAGCAGGATGTGACGGCAGAGATGAGGGATCCTGGCAGAGATCTTGTGGGGACAGAGCGGGGCAGAGCCACCCTCCCTGGGAAGAGAGCTCGGGCTTCCCACTCTCAGGCTGGGCCTCTGCTCGTGACCCATTCCAAAGATGGAAAAACATAACTGATTACCTTATCAGTTATGTTTATAACTGATATAAATATCTATCAGTTTATATATATGTTTGATTTTTTATTGTCTTAGTGGGCTTGGGTTGTAGTGAAGCTTGCAGTTGAGACAAGGATGGAGAAGAACAAGCA
>NW_012118555.1:103643-165954 GCF_000951035.1 Colobus angolensis palliatus
AAACAAACAAACAAACAAAACATTCTGTGAGTGCAGGGGACCTTGCTGCGCAACAGGAGATGTTGGTTTGTGGGCCAGTGTCTCTCTTAGCATCTCCCTGGAATCTCCCTTTCCACCTGCCACCAAGGCCTCCAGGACATGCAGGGTCCCTGGGGACAGTGGGCAGCAGCCACAAATCCTCCCAGGGCTCCTCCTCACTTAGCTCCCTCCTGTCCTCCGAGCCTCTTCCTTCCCTCCGCATCCCCTCCCTGAGCAGGCATTTCTTCCATCTGTCCAGTCCCTGTCTACACACATTATTCCTCTTTTATGATCTCAATGTAATGGAGTGAAATGATCACATAAACACAGAAGAGTCTCTGGGCCTCTTCTCCTCTCCCCACCTCCTCTCCAGCATCCGATGTCCCTCTGGCATCGTCTGTGTGGGCTGTTGGCCACATCTCACTCCCCAGTCCCTGCGGGCACAACCCCAAAAGCCTCACACGTTTCAGGCCCCAGAGGGAGGGAATAGGCCATGGAAATCTGTCTGATGCCTTTTGTTTTGGGGACTGTTCAAACCAACCCACTTTTTTCTTTTCCCCCATGCCCAAGGTTCTCACCGCTCAAAATCACTCTCAGATTTCCACAGCAAGTTGAAGCTTTGGCACCTCAGGCGTCCACTGAGACCTCAAACACCCCACAGTCACCCCCAGAGGATTAAGTAGCTTCGAGCTCAAACTTGGAGGATTTCTGGAGAAATGCGGTTCCAGTAGGTACTGGATTCAGTTCAGTCTAATTTCCCTGGAATCCTTTCATCCCCCTAGAAAAGACTTGGGGTTCCCAAAGTGTAACCTGGCCCTCTGGAGAGGGTGTGAGGGACTGAGGTGCATGTAATGGCCCGGACGCTGCTGCTGAACTTGAACTTGATCATCATCAACCAGTTTGCTGCTAGGATTCTGATTTTCAAGGAGCTAGGAGTGACTCACTTCATTAGAAGCAAACACACACTGTGTACCCCAGCTTGCTCCAGTTTCTACATGACCCCAGCATTTCCCCAGTGCCTGCAGTAGTACCTGGCACATAGGGGGCCTCCCAAAACGTTTGTTGATTGAAGAAACAACTTCACCCTCTCAAGAGGCTGTCACCCTCCCGCAGCCCCCAGAAAAGGAATCTGGAAGCTCCCTGCAGAGGGGAGGTTGTCTGATGGTCATCTTTTAGTTTGTTTTCTCTAAGCCCTCACAGCGGGTACTGACTACATTCACTGTTCATATTTTACTGAGAAAAATATTCATCACTTCCCTCTCAGAAAATCAAACGCTGCTTTGCATGTTGGAGAAGCAGCACGATCTAAAAATCCCCACTGGGTAGAGCCAGGCAGAGTGATTCATACCCTCTATTCAGAGGCAAGACTGGCATATGTCGTGCACATGTGCCCAGCACCGACCAAGCGGCCAAGCTGAATTCTCAGAGCAGCCCACTCAGAAGAACATTCCTTATTTTTACCCTTTGCCAAAAACAGAAACTCGCACTGATGCTCCCTCATAAATAGCCTTGCCATTTCAGAAAGCTGCTTCGAGGTACAAGATGCTCAGTGGAACTGAGACCACGGAAGCACGACTGTGGTTTACAGAAACTGAATTAGACTCATTATCTAAGAATGAAAGAATTCAGCTTCTAAAAATACAGTAGCTTTTATTTCTGGCCCAGCCTCCGTGTTTGTGTACTTTTTATTTTATTTTATTTTTATAGAAACCTATGCCTTTTTAAAGACACTCTCTACAGCACTTGCCACAAAGGACCAGTTTCTAAGTGTGGTTGAAAATAGCCTGTGGCCTCCGGTGCAGTGAAAGGGAAAATCGGAGGAGGACAGCGCCTGAGAAGTGCAGAGACACAGGTGCGTGGTGGTTGAGAGGTCTTGGGAAGGATTTTTGCTGTACTTTGAAAGGCAACTGGAGACTCCACAGCTGTAAGAAGAGCAAGAAGAACAAGTTCTTTCAAGGAACTTACTTGGTAAATATAATGATGCTTTATATCAACACGATTGTCCCAAGACACAGGAAAAATGACAACAAAACCATTCCAGTGGCTCCTTTGGGAAGAAGTAACTATGATGCATCACCCTCTCTTGATTTATAATTGGGGAAACTGAGTCTAACTGAGGTGAAGCGTTTTTCCCAGCATTGTGCAGTAGATGCGAACTTCGGTTCTGGCTGTTTTCTGTTGATTTGTCAGCCATGAATCAACAGCTGGGTGAGATCTGGCTCTCAATCAAACCCTGTGCCAGTGGAAGTGATCTTTGTTTGTGGGCAGAGAAGGCAAGAGTAGGAAGGGGACAACGATTGTGTCTGCTTTGACCCTGGTGGGAAGCATCACTGGGATGTTTCTCCTCCGTGATTACTGACAGCCTAACTGCAATCCGTTCTCTCCTGTTTTGCAGAGGTTCTCATCCTGAATTTTCCCAAACAAAGAGTAGACTGGACTTAGTCTAGTCTTACAATCCCATGGTGGGGAGAAATGGCCCCCCCAGAGATATGTCCACATCCTAATCCCTAGAACTTGTGCATATGACCTTATTTGGATAAAACGTCTTTGCAGATGTAATTATGTTAAATATTTTAATGAGGAAATCATCCTGGGTTATCTGGGTGGATCCTAAATGTAATACAATGTCCTTACAAGGCACTTACACAAGGAGGGAAATTTGACACAAAATACGAGGAAAAGGTGATTTGAAGATGGAGGTAGAAATTGGAGTGATGCAGCCACAACCGAAGGGAAGCCAGCAGCCCCTGAGGAGCTGGGAGAAGCAGGGAACAGTTTCTCTCCTAAAGACCCAGTAGGGAGTGTGGCCCTGACAACACCTCGAACTCAGATTTCTGGCCTCCAGAACCATCAGAGAATAAATAGCTCTTGTTTAAGCCACCCAGCATGAGGTAATTTGTCACAGGAGCCACAGGAAACTAATATAGACTACATCCTGTCTAAAATTCTGTTAGATTTGCCTAAGGACTAAACTGCAGCTCCTTAAATCTGATTCAATGGAGGCTTGCTTTCCTGTTTTGTCATTCTCTCAACAGATACTTAGGAGTGCTTACTAGGCAGTAACAATGAGCTAGGTGCTGGGATAATGATGGGCAAATAGACACAAACCCTGTCTTCATGCAGCTTACAGCAGGGGAAATAGTTCAGGAAGCAAATACCAATGCCAACTGCATTATAATCTGTAATAAAGGCTGAGAAGGTAGAGTGCAGGTGCTGTGACAGGTGATGGCAGTTAATGGCCTAATGTGAAGAGGAAGAGAGTGAGCTTGAGACTGAGACCTGAAGTCTAATAGGAAAAGGGGCTTTCCAGTTAAAGAAAACTGCCCATAAGGAGACCCCCAAAGCAGGAAGGAGGTGGAAACTTTCAAGGATGGACTACAGGCAGAAAGCAAGGAGGGGAATTTTAACCTCTGTTCTTAGGACATGGGGAAGCCAAGTGTTTTATGCAGAGGGGTGGCCCAATGAGATGAAAGTTTCCAGCAGCTCAGTCCAGCTGTGGAGGAGATAGGAGTGGGCCAAGACCAGTGAGGAGACTCTTGAGAAGCCCAGGCAAGAGGTGGTGGTGGTTTTGATATGGGAGGGGGGCAGGGAAGTGCTGAGTAGAGAAGGGCAGGGCCCCTGGCGAGCGTTCCACCCTCAGTCTTGTGCCCACGGACCTAAATGAGAACTGGCACTCCTGTTTCCATGCCCAAATGTTGCACTGTACAAGACTACTCCAAACCACCACACCCCTGATCCTGTGCCCATAAAAACCTGAGACACTAGCGAGCACAGACACAAGCAACTGGACATCGAGAGGAGCAGAAGAGCACACCAACAGACACCAGCAGACACTGGCAGGCCATCAACAGCAGGACAACATGGGATTCAGTCGGGCAGTCAGAGGAGTCGGGCTGCTGAGCGGCCCACTCCAGGGGAAGACCACCTTCCCACCCCATTCTCCTTCTGGCTCCCCATCCATCTGCTGAGAGTTACTTCCTCCACTCAATAAAACCTTGCACTAATCCTCCAAGCCCACGTGTGATCTGATTTTTCCAGCACACTAGGACAAGAACCCGGGATACAGAAAGGCCTCTGTCCTTGCGATAAGGCAGAGGGTCTAATAGAGCTGATTAACACAAGCTGCCTATGGATGGCTAAACTGAAAGAACTCATTGTAACACATGCCCACTGGGGCTTCGGGAGCTGTAAACATTCACCCCTAGACCCTGCCATGGGGTCGAAGCCCAAAAACACTCCCCACGACCTGCCTGTCTGCATGCTCCCCCTAGGAGTTTGAGTAGCAGGTCACCGGCAAAGCGAGCCACACCCCTGTCACACGCCCTGTGAGGGGGATAGGGAACTCCTCGCGTTTCAGTTTGTACTAGGATAGGAACTGCTGAGATGGGGAGAAGTGGGTGGATTCCAAAGGAGTTGGTGATGGGTTGGAGGTGGGTAGTGGAAAGGATACAAACCGGGTACCACAGCCAGGATAGAAGTGCCAGAGCCATTGGGAACATTCAAGAAGAACTCAGATTTGCGCAAAGAAAACATCTAGTATTTTCATTTGGAATGGCCATGCATCTCAGTTTTCCAGGAACAATCCAAGATAAGCCTATCATCCCAAAGTCTTGTCTGGTTTAGTTTAGAATCTGTTATTCTCAAAAATGCCCTGGTTTGGACCAACACATTAAACAGTCACTCTAGGCTAAGACTTGTGTGATTTGAAAGGCCTTGGCGACATCTGAGAGAAGATTTTGAGAATCTAGAATGAGAAGAGGAGGAGCGCAGAAGTGAAGCTTCCTGAACTTGAATATCTGAGGACAGGCAAAGTTGCCGAGCAGGCAGGGTCCAAGAGTGAGGAGGCCAGAAATGTTACGGGAGGTGCATGACCTGTCTTCTAGTTTTCCTTTAGATCAGGGGCTGGCAAAACTTTTTCTGTAAAAGGCCAAATGAGCATTATTTGGCTTCCCAGGTCAAATGGTATTGGTCGCTGATATGGTTTGGCTGTTTCCCCACCCAAATCTCATCTTGAATTGTACTTCCATAATTCCCAAGTGTTGTAGGAGGGACCCAGTGAGAGATAATTGAATCATGGGGGCTGTTTCTCCCATACTGTTCTCGTGATAGTGAATAAGTCTCACGAGATCTGATGGTTTTCTCAGGGGTTTCCATTAGCTCTGCGTCCCCACCCAAATCTCATTTTGAATTCTACTCCCATAATTCCCAAGTGTTGTGGGAGGGACCTGGTGGGAGATAATTGAATCATGGGGGTGGTTTCCCCCATACTGTTGTCATGATAGTAAATAAGTCTCATGAGGTTTGATGATTTTATCAGGGGTTTCCGCTTTTGCATTTCCCTTATCTCTTTGCCTGCTGCCACATATGTAACACAGGACTTGCTTCTCCTTGCCTTCCACCATGATTGTGAGGCTTCCCCAGCCACATGGACCTGTAAGTCCAATTAAACCGTTTTCTTTTGTAAATTACCCCATCTTGGGTATGTCTTTATCAGCAGCGTGAAAATGGACTAATACAGTTTCTAATACCCAACTATGCCATTGGAGCAGATTTAGACACTGTGTAAATCAACCAGTGTGGCTATGTTCCAAAAACACTTCATTCACAAAAACAGGTATGAGCGACATTTTGCCCACAGTAAGTAGCTGGCAGAGCTCAGTTTAGAATAACACTCCGGGCCTCTCCCTTTCTTATTCCTCCCCAGTGGAGGTGGGAAGGGGAGCAGGGCATTGGCACTGACGGGCTCTACTGGAGAGCTTAGGCCACCTCCTCTTTGGGGAGCTCTGTCTGAGTGCAGAGAGCTCCACAATGCTGGAAGTCATAGCGGGTGGGACTTGTAGGAGGGCCCTAAAGCTGTTCAGTGCTGACAGAAACATGTCTATGATCCAGCCTTATTCTGGGGTGAGTTATTAGTAGTCCCACTTGGCTAAGAGTACTAACTATGGTCTGCTATCCTAGTTTTGTCAGAATTGGAAGTGATACTGTGTCTCCATCTGCATGACATTTTTGCTCCAAACTGGGACGGGGAGGACTAGGTACATTGGCCACCGCCCTGACCAGTTCCAACAGTAAAGGAAGTGTCTATTTCCCAGTTCCACTGTATTTTGGGTTGGATCTTTTTGTTGATGACTTGCCACTCTTTCAGGCAACTTCAGAAGTAGTGTAGTCACTGTAGAGTCCGGTAGCATCTATTCTCTCTTCTGCTAAATGAAAACACATGACAGCCTGGTTGCTAAGTAATACATGTAAAACAGTGGTCGAGAGGTGGAGTTGGGGTGAGACACAAAAGGGGACATGACCTTGAAGGCCTTGGAGATTCTACCAGGTAGGGGTGGGGGCTGAGTTCCCTCTTGCGTCTGTCTCGCTTTCAGATGCCCACCCTCACTCAAAAACATTATTAGGTTTGCAGCAATTACCCAAGGACTATACATCCTTTATTATTATTATTACAAAATACAGACAAGCAAAGGAGAAAATAAAAACCACCTTTAATCTCCACCCAGAGATACTTATTAATAACGATTTGGCATGAATTTTCCCGATGCAAAAATGAGATCATACTATCCATGTTGTTTTGTGGTCTACTTTTGGCATTTAAAATATAATAAATATCCTTCCCTGTTCCAGAGAAGAACATACACCGTGATTTTTATTACACGATTCATTTACTCGTTCCTCTGTGATTGGCCATTTAGCTTGTTTCCAAGTTTTTCCAGTAAAAACAATGCTACAGTGTGCATTCTTATAGCTAGTTCTGGGAGCCCTTTTTGAATTATTTTCTTAAGCTGAATTCCAAGAAGACAAGCATGATTGTAGAAGACCTCATCCTTCTTAGGGGGCCTTGACTTGAAGTCAGTTTAAGTTTCCTATAGAGGAAGAGCAGGCTTGACTGTGCTTACATGGTGGTTCCAGCAATCTCTCGACAACTGCCGTTGTGGGTTATGGAGTTAGAGCCTCACTCTAGAAGAATCTCTAACCCACTAGGACAGTACAATAGTGTGGAGTCTCTGCTTCCATCTCTCCGGGGAAGATGGGCTTTGTCAGTTGCAATGGAGAGACCAGAGAAATGCAAAGATCAAGAGACTAGGTGAGTTCCAGCCATTTAGAACAAGATGAGGTGAGAATACCCCAAATATTCCCTCTGTCTGCACTGTGAGAAGTGGGGAGTCTGCAGTTTTCTCCCTCTTTTTGCCATATTTTAAACTGTGTCATCAGAGCTTGGTAAGGTTACCCTAGGGGCCAGAAATGGCTCATCAGGAGGCCCCTCAGTTATTCAGAACTCACTGAAGCAGGGGTCTAGGAGAGGGGCGAGGACCTGGCTCCGGGCTTCATGGAGGAAGGCAGTGAACCCTAGGACTTCCTCCTGGACCATCCAGCCCAAGTCAGCAGGTCAGGAAAGAGCTAGACTCAGGGCAGAAGTCCTGCCAGGAGTAAGGAACATGTCTTTGGCTTCTATCTTCCTTGTTATTCTTTCAGACTCAAGGAGATGTGGCAGGTGGGCTGCAGCAGCCACAGCAGAGGGAAGGGCTCCCTAAAAAGGGGCTGGATCTCTACACCAACTCCAAAACTCTGCATCACCTAAGATGCTTCTACAGAGGTTCTCAGCCCCACCATGCATCTGGGTCACAGTGAGCGAATTTAAGGCACAGGTGCTTAGACCCCAGAGGTTCTGACTTAATAGGTCCAGGGAGAAGTCTCAATGTTGGTAAGACTTTAAAAGGCTTTGAAACCACAGAGTGATTGCTTTAGATGGCAGGGAATGGTGTAAAGGAAAGACAGTGGGCTTTGGAATTGACTGATTGATCTGAGGGCCTGGATAGTGGGAAGAAAAATAAATAATAGTATGTACCTCTATAAAGTGGCTTCCACACAACAGGTACTCGAATGGCAACTTAACATGATGAGAATTAATTACTTGCATGGCTGCAAGAGGAAATATAAAAGGGAATGGAAGAACAGGTGGTAGGAGAATACAGCACGGTCACTCTTGCTTGTCAAATCTGACCTAACAGTCTTGGCATCAAAATGGCATCAAAAGAGAACTGGAACTATTTGTTTTGCAGCAAACAAAAGGTAAAGAGCTAGTCTTAAATGTCGGTCCTGGGATCCAGACTTCCTATTTGTACCAATGTGCTGTGCAAATGGTTTAAGGATTGAGTGGCCATTTAGCTTTATCTTCCCTTCCTGGCCTGCTATTAGATTGGAGGGCTGGGGTCTGCTTTGTGTTAAAGATTATCTCCCTGGAGGGAATGTAATCTGCTATTAGTATGTCTTGTAGGTGGAGGCCAACTGCTTTCCCACAGTCTAAATCTGAATTCTGTTTCCCCACCATTCTATTTAGTAACAGCCATTGGCCAAGGGGAAGAGAATGAAGGATTCCAAGACAGGCTTAAAGCTTTGAGTCTAAATTGAATAGGTGTTTCCTCCTGCAGGTTTAGGATGATCTCTTTGTGTAACTCACAAGGAGGCTAATCCAATTCCAGGTCTGAGGTCATCACATCACTGCTTTTAAGGCTCCTGAAAAGTCCATGGTAACTCAAGCAATCTTTCTCCCTTAGATGCTTTATACTTCAAGATTCTGGTCTCTTGACTTTTTAATTGATCTTCACTTGGCACTTCATACTTAGAACACATCAGCTGGAAGGTTCTTTGTTCCTTCCCTCAGAAATTAATGATGTGTGGGGAAACTTTTAGATGCACCAGGGGAATGTTAATTAAAAGAGGCCTGCTCAGAGACCTTCTACAAAACAATCATCCTTTGAATACATGGCTGCTCACCCTGCCCCAATCTGTCAGCTTTGTAAGTTTGGGTTTCACGTATTAAGAGTTTCTTAGTGTAGGACTCACTTTTGAACCTCCTTCGGGCTCCAAGATAAGGCCTTGAGCTGGGTCTGCAGGGAGCAGTGTGAGCCAGTTAGCATGTGGTGGTGACGGCCACAGCCTCTTGCTGGGCTCTAAATCATGGCGAAAACCCCAGAGCTAAAAGCATCACCCCTTTCTGGCACTTTCAATTTAAAAACCATGCTATATTTTTGTTTCCAATTATAGAAGGAGAAAAATAAAAGCATCTGGAACTCATTACTGTCCCTTTATTCCACGCCATAACTTTAAGAAAGCAAAATAAGCACTCTCACAAATGCACAGGAAAAGAGAGGAAGCAATGACTCCAGAACTAAGCCCTCACACCCCAGACCTCACTCCCCTGTGCATCTCTGTGCCCATATTGCAAACACATGGAGCATGGGGTTTATGACAGAAACCTTGACAGCTTGCCGGCTCACAGGTCACCGGCTCTTGCAAGGAGAAAGCTCAAGGGAGTCTGCAAGTCACCCGGCTGCTCAGGACACTGGCTCCCTCTGTCTGGCCATTCCTAATGTGCAACCCTTGACCCCAGTCCAAGAATCCAAGCCCGACAAGGTCAGGCCTTCTCCTGAAACATCTGCATGGATGGCAAGGATCCTGGTTCCAGCAATCCAAGACTTCAGTGGATGATAGGAAGAACTCAACTTGCAAAAAAGGCAAGGTGGTATCCCCTTTCATGCCACACAGAAGAAGATTGACACATGACTCCTGGGGGCCTTGGGACCCAAACCCGAACTCCTTGGCATGCCACACAAGGCCCTTCCTGGTTTGCTCCCTGTTGCTGCCCTGGAATTGTTATCATCGTGCTCTCTGAGCACACTGTCCTCTCCCAGATGATAATTTATGTCTCTAAACAAACCGTGAACAGCCTTGTCCTTGCCCAAACAGCTCCCCAATCTTCAAAGCCCTTCCTTGACCCATTTCTATGCCTCTGCCCACGCCTGATAATACAGTTCATAAATAGTGCCTTCATTCGAAATGCACTCTAAATAGTTATTGACCTCTAACTCCATGCTCAGTGTGGTGATGGAGTTGGGGCTCAGAAATACAATACCCCCAAACATGGCATCTTGGAAATTAAGAAAACAGCAGAAGCAAAAAGGCCATTCTCTTGACTTTTTTCCATCTTCCTGTGTAAGAGCTGGCCATAAAGGAATTATCTCACCTATCTCTTCTGAAAGTAGGTCACAAGACCCTATGTGACTGGTGTCCTACCCTGTACCCAGAGGAGAGGAATGCTACACAGAGAAGCCAAGAGGGATCTGAACAAACAGGCCATGCTAATTCCCTTCAATTTATTGTTATTAACTCATACCTCTCTTGTCTGATCATATTTTTACATAACTGCCCTTTCTTCATGAAACATAGCATAAAAATATAGTTTTCCCTGGGTCTTGTTCATTTAAAAAAAAAAAAAAAGACCTTTAGGAGACAGGGTTTTACTCTGTCACCCAGGCTGGAGTGCAGTGTTGTGATCATAGCTCACTGTAGCCTCAACTCCTGGACTCAAGTGATCCTCCTGCCTCGACCTCCCAAGTAGCTGAGACCACAGGTGTGTGATGTCTCACTCAGCTAATTTAAAAAGTTTTTTTTTTTTTTTTTTTTTAGAGATGGGATCTTGGTGTGTTGCCCTGGCTGGTCTCAAACTCCTGGCCTCAAACAATCTTCCCAGAGTGTTGGGATTATAGCCTTGAGCCACCACATCTGGCCTAACTGTTCATTTCTGTGGGCTCTCATGTCATGGGAAAGCTTGGTTAAAGAAATCTGCTATGCTTTTATCTTGTTAATTTGTCTTTTGTTATGAGGGTGTTAGCCAAGGACCCTCTTGATGGGTGGGGAAAAGATATTATCTTTTTTTTTTTTAGACAGTTTCGCTCTTGTTGCCCAGGCTGGAGTGCAATAGCATAATCTCAGCTCACCGCAACCTCCACCTCCCAGGCTCAAGCAATTCTCGTGCCTCAGCCTCCCGAGTAGCTGGGTTTATGGGCATGTGCCACCTAACCCAGCTAATTTTTGTATTATTAGTAGAGATGGGGTTTCTCCATGTTGGTCATGGCTTCGAACTCCTGATCGCAGGTAATCTGCCCACCTCGGCCTCCCAAAGTGCTGGGATTACAGGCGTGAGCCACTGCGCCTGGCCAATATTATCTTTTCTCGGCTGCAGTAGACACTAGAGCTACAGGAGAGAAAATGACAGGGTACTTGGCCTCAGAGAACCTAAAGGGGAGTGCTCACTCAGTTTGGTTTATTTTTAGCCAGTGACTACGAGGTATCTGGCACTGTAGGGGTGTCTTGGTTTCCTACGGATGCTATAACAAACTTAATGGCTCAAAACAACCACAAATTTATTAGCTTACCATTCTGTTGTCCGGCATGAGTCTATGCTAAAATCAAGATGTCAGCAGGAGTGCATAACTTCCTGGAGGCTCTAGGGGAGAACTGGTTTCCTTTCCTTTTCCAGCTTCTAGAGGCCATACTTTCCTTGGCTCCTGGCCCCATCCTCCATCTTCAAAGCCAGTAACAGCAATAGGGGCCTTCACATACCACATCACTCTCTCACTGCCTCCGTCTTCTATTTCTAAAAACTCTTGTCCAAACCCTTGTCTAAAAACATTTGGTCCACCTAGATCATTTAGTATAATCTTTTTAAAGCCAGATGATTAGCAACTTCCATTCCATCTGCAATCTTAATTTCCCTTTGCCATGTAACGTAAAACATTCCTGTGATTAGGACATGGACTGGACATCTTGTGGGGATGCATTATTCTGTCTACCACAGAGGACTCAATGATAAAGGGAATACTGTCATTCCCCTTAAGGAGACATTTTTGCAAAGCCTTCCTTAAGAACACAAGCAGGATTAAGAAACTCCTTTTATATTCCCATTACACTATTTGCACTTTACAAACACTTCTTGTATAACATTTAACGTGCTTAAAGCAGTGTTTGTCAGAGTGTGGGACAAGTAATACTTGATAGTTTGCATTCAGTCATTTTGCGCTTTAATAATTATGCATTTATTTTAATGTGATTGAAGAGCATAAGTAGCATATCCAACCTGTGATATAATCTTTCCTTTTAAATTAAATCCATTTAAGCTTTTAAAGAGTGAGACATGTCAAATATGAATTAGTGGTACATATTGCACAGGCCAAGGCAAAAAAAAAAAAAAAAAGGAAAGCCATACTTGAGATGACTGCAATATAGGAAAATCTCTCCTAGAGTTAATGTTTTCTGGATAAATTCTGAGTTCCTTAAAGGCAGAGATTTGTCCATCTGCTTATTACTGTATTAATTTTCATATTTTTGGAATCTGGTACCTATGACAGCAATAGGCGCTCAAATGTTTATTGAATAAATAAGTAAAGTAGGATTGTCTTGTATACTTCCATTTGCCTCAACTTTATACCTTTTGAATTACTTTCACATTGTGGAAATGCAGCTAAAGTAACAGTTGAACAATCATCATCTGCTATTTTAGTTACTTTATTTTAGTGAGATTTTGATAATGTGTACTCTGTGGAAATAATATATGATGGCACAAATATTAAAGATTAAATGTGGCTGAGACTCAGATTCTTGTTAGTGGATTAGCAAGTGAAAATTATACCAAAGTATAGGAAGGTCATATAGGAAGTATATATAAATTATATTTTATATGTACTTTAAATATAAATTATATTTTATATATAAACTATACATTATAGTTAATTTTTATTTATTTATTTATTTATTTTCTTGAGACGGAGTCTCGCTCTGTCGCCCAGGCTGGAGAGCATTGGCCGGATCTCAGCTCACTGCAAGCTCTGCCTCCCAGGTTCACGCCATTCTCCTGCCTCAGCCTCCCGAGTAGCTGGGACTACAGATGCCCACCACCTTGCCCGGCTAGTTTTTTGTATTTTTTTAGTAGAGACGGGGTTTCACTGTTAGCCAGGATGGTCTCGATCTCCTGACCTCGTGATCCGCCCGTCTCGGCCTCCCAAAGTGCTGGGATTACAGGCTTGAGCCACCGCGCCATTATAGTTTATAATATAAAATTTTACCAAAGTATAGGAAGCTGATATATACACTAGACTTCCACCTTTTCCCTCCTGATACCTGAATCTTAGTAAAAGTGCTCTGGTTTGGTGGATGTTTATTGAATTACATGGTTCATTAGCTTGTTCATGCATTCAGCACTATGGCAGGTCCATTGCCTGCTGAGAATAAGCAAGATGTGGAGGACACAAAAACAAGACCCAGTCACTGCCTTTGAGAAGCTTTGAGAGCAAGATCCACACTTAAACCTATTACTGCCACATAATCAAAGAGCTATACCAGGAATGCCGTTTCCTGGGCTTGGAAGCATTCAAGCTGAGTTTGCAGTTTGAGTTCAATTGAGTTAATTACTGCTACACCAAAGAAAGCAAAAACAAATAAACTCCTATGAAAGAATATAACAGAATCCAGAATTCTACAACATAAACTTTGTAATATGCAGGGTACAATGAAAACTATTCAACATATGAAAAGCCAAGAAAATATTACCTATTCTTGAGAGAAAAGACAATCATTGGAGCTCAAAACCAGATGGTGAAATTTGGAGATTTGGGTTTTAAAGCACCTTTAAGCCACATTCATTGACTTAAAGGAAAATATGCTTGCAATGAATGAAAAAATAGGAAATCTCAGTGGAGAAATATAATCCATAAAAAGACCCAAATAGAAATTCTAGAACTGGGCTGCGCACAGTGGCTCATGCCTGTAATCCCAGCACTTTGGGAGGCTGAGGCAGGAAGATTGCCTGAGCTCAGGAGTTCACAACCAGCTTGGGAAACATGGTGAAACCCAGTCTCTACTAAAAAATACAAAAAAAAAAAAAAAAAAAAAATAGCCAGGCATGGTGGTGTGTGCCTATAGTTGCAGCTACTTGGGAGGCTGAGACAGGAGAATTGCTTGAACTCAGGAGGCAGAAGTTGCAGTGAGCCGAGATCATGCCACTGCACTCTAGCCTGGGTGACAGAGCGGGACTCTGTCTAAAAAAAAAAAAAAAAAAAATAGCCAGGCATGGTGGCAGGTGCCTATAGTTGCAGCTACTTGGGAGGCTGAGACAGGAGAATTGCTTGAACTCAGGAGGCAGAAGTTGCAGTGAGCCGAGATCATGCCACTGCACTCTAGCCTGGGTGACAGAGCGGGACTCTGTCTAAAAAAAATAAAGAAAAGAAATTCTAGAACTGAAAAACACAACCTCTGAAATTTAAAATGTACTGGATGTGCTTGAGAGCAGAATGGGAATGATACAGGAAAGAGTCAGTAAACTTTAAGATAGATCCATAGAAATTATTTAATCTTAAAAAAAAGGGAGAGAAAAAAAGTTTAAAAAATAATAGTCTCAGGAACCAATTGAAGAAGTTTAACATGTATACATTTGGAGACTCAAAAGGAGATAAGAAAGATTGGGACAGAAACAATTGTAATAAATAATGGATGAAATTCCCAAAGTTTGTGAAAGACAAAAATTTGCAGATTAAAGAAACTCAGGAAACCCCAAGCAAGGTAAATATGAATAAATATGAAGAAAACCATGCCTAGGGGACATCACAGCTAAATGCTGAAAATAAAAATAAAGGGGAAAAACCTAAAAAGCAACCAAAGAAAAATGATATAATACATACAGGAGACAAAGATTTGAATGATTTTTGACTTCTCATTAAAAACTCTGGAGGCCAGAAGACAGTAGAAGAACATCTTTAAAGTGCTGAAAGAAAATTCACTTGGCAACCATTCAGTGAAAATATTCTTCAAAAACAAGGTGAAATAAAGATATTTTCAGATAAAAAGAAAACAGAATGTGCTAACAGAATGACACTGCCCGAAATAAAATAATTTTTTTTTTTTTTTGAGACGGAGTCTCACTCTGTCACCTGGGCTGGAGTGCAGTGGCCGGATCTCAGCTCACTGCAAGCTCCACCTCCCAGGTTTACGCCATTCTCCTGCCTCAGCCTCCCAAGTAGCTGGGACTACAGGCGCCCGCCACCTCGCCCGGCTAGTTTTTTGTATTTTTTAGTAGAGACAGGGTTTCACCATGTTAGCCAGGATGGTCTCGATCTCCTGACCTCATGATCCACCCGTCTCGGCCTCCCAAAGTGCTGGGATTACAGGCTTGAGCCACCGCGCCCAGCCTAGAAAAAATTTAAGTTGAAAAGAAACAAGAAAAGCTGGAAAATCAGGTCCTTAAGAAGGAATAAAGACTGTCAGCAATGACAAATATGTCTAAATATTATCAACCCCATAACTGGGAACTATATCCCTCCTTCCCTATATGAGTTCTGTTTAAAGTTGAACGCAAAAGGAATTCCATGATATCTCTGACATGGAAATGAAGCAGTAACCACTACTCCCTGAAGGCTTGGAGTCAGATGTAGTGACTGAAGAAGAAACAATTTGGGCTTGGTTTACAGATGGTTCTACACAATATACTGGTACACAAAAGGAGAGCCGCAACATGACATTGCCACTGAAGGATGGGCGTAAACAGAAATTCTCTCTGTTGGCAGGAATTCAAGCAATGTACCTGTTGTTCATTTTGTCTAGAAGGAGAAGCGGTTAGAGATACCATGTATACTGGCTTATGGGCAAAGGCAAATGGTTTGGCCAGATGGTCAGGGACTTGAAATACAATTGGGAAATTAGTGACAAGAGGATCTGGGGAAGAGATATATGGATATGTGGATAGGCCTCTTGAATGGACACAGAGGACAAAGAAATTTGTGTGCCACACGAATGCTTGCAAAAGAGCAAATTTACCTGGGAAGATGTTAATAGACAAGATGGCCCATTCTGTAGATGTCAGTCTCATGACCACCTTTCCCTGTCTTTGCCCAATGGACTCATGAACCAAGTGAACATGGTAGCAGGGTTAGAGACTATGCATGAGGTTTCACTTACCAAAGCTATCCACCTACATCACTGCTGGGTGCCCAACCAGCCAACTGCAGAGATCAACAATGAGTTCCTGATAAGTTATCATTCCCAAGGGAATCAGCCAGGCACATGGTAGCATATTTTTTACATTCTCTATCCCTTCCATATGGCAGGGATAGCACTTTGGTCTCACCAAAATAGACACTTACTCTGTATATGGATTTGTCTTTCTTGCCTACAAACCTTCTGCTAAAACCATTATCTCTAGGCTCACAGAGTGCTTTATTTAGTGCCATAATATTCCATGTAGCATCGCTGCTGATGAGAGGGTTCATTTTATAGCACATAAAGTGCCACAATGGACTCACAGAATGCCCAAGTCTCACAATCATCCTAAAGCAGCTGGCCTGGTAGAATGATGGCATAGCCTTTTGAAGACTCAGTTGTAGTGTCAGCTGGGTGGCAACATTTATGCGCCTCCAGAATGTGATACTTGCTGTAACTCCATATAGGCTGATGTTTCTCTCAAAGTCTGAGTTAAGATGTCTGGGAATCAAGGGGTGAAAAAGGGAGTGATTTCTCTTACTACTCCCTTAATAATTCACAAGCAAAGTTTTTGCCTTTTGTCCCCATGATTTTGAGTTCTGCTTGTCTAGAGGTGTTTGATTGTGACAGAGGACATGACAGTGGTTCTATTAAACTGGAAGCTGAGACTACCACCTGGCTCCTTTGTGTTTCTCATGCCATGAACCTGTTTGGATGAATGGAGGCAAGATGGCGCAGTTCCGGGTTCTTCACCCTCAGCTTTCCCGCGCCCAGGAAAGACACAGGTCCACTGCGCAGGCGCAACCCGACCTCCGACGGAGAAAAACCGGAACCCGCCTAGCCAGGCCTACCGCCCGGCCCCCGACCGGCCTATGTCCCGCCCACTGCCCTCCCACTCCCAGGCCCAGGACATAAAAGCCGCTCCCGGTGGGCGCGAGGTGCACACTTCCTCAGCCCTCACTCCTGTCGGGACTGTAGGAACTCCGCCCGAGAGCTCCACCGGGTGACTCCCCCGGCCTTCCCTGCCGGAGACTGATGGACCTCACCCCTCCCCCACACCTTCTTTCCTGAAGCTGGGGGACCAAAAATAAATGTGCAGTTTTGCTCCTAGCCTTGCCTACTCGCTGGTCATTTAATACTCGCCCTGGTTTCCTAGAAAGCAAATCAGTTTCCTGGAAAGCAAATCGGTTTCCTGGAAAGCAAATCAGCTTCCTAGAAAGTAAATCAGCTTCCTAGAAAGCAAATCAGAACCAACAGGAGGAGAAAGAGCTTACTGCACTGACTGGGGTGCTCTATCCTAACTCTCGAGTGGAAATGGTGGTGACCTCACATGAGGGCAGATGAGCATGTGTCTGAACCATAGGAGATCCTCTTGGGCACCTCTTAGCACTCCCATGTCCTGTGACAAATGTTAGCAGGAAATGACAACAAGCCAGTTCAGACAGCACTGCCAGTGGCACAGAGCTTTCAGGAAAGATGAAAAGCATGACTGCCGAGGTGCTTGCTAAGAACAAAGAGAATATAGACTGGGTGGGAAAGAAGTAAGTGATGAATGTCATCCATGACCATGTGGCCAGTTGAAGAAAACCAAGACTGCAATCATGATTCATAATTTCAAAAAGGGACTCAGTTAGAAGAGAAATGAGCATCACACCAAGATGGATAAGAGGAAGCTTTGTGTATCCTCTTTCAGGGAGAGGATGACATGTTTTGGGTGTTCAAGGAGAGTTGTGCATCATGTTAGGTGGAGGCATTACTTTTCTACTCTCCTTATTTGGAGGTCATGGTTCAAAGAGGTGTGTGTAGATACCAAGTTGATATAGAATCCAGGGGTGTCCAAACTTTTAGCTTCTCTGGGCCACATTGGAAGAAGTATTGTCTTGGGCCACACATATGATACATTAACACTAATGATAGCTGATGAATTTTTAAAAAATTGAAAAAATAATCTCGTAATATTTTAAGAAAGTTTACAAATTTGTGTTGGGTCATATTCAAAACTGTGCTGGGCTGCATGCAGACCTCAGGTCACAGTTTGGGCAAGCTTGGTGTAGACTGTGTCAGATTGTCCTACTGACAACTTGGTTGAGTTGGAAATTTCACTCCCAGAATCCTCTTTTCTGTATAGTTCTAGGTTAAAATTGGCCAAGAGGGGAACGTGAAAAAGATCTGGGAGGCAGAAGTGAAGCGACATCATTTTTGCAGGTCGTCATGGTCACATGCAGAAACAGCAGCACGGAGGTGCCACGGATCCTGGCTTGGCCTTGCTCCCCTCTGCTCCAAGCCCAGCACATCCTCCTGACTGTAGATCCACTGACCGACAGTGGCCCTGGGGCCACCATCAGACTCTTGGTGGCAGACCCACAGAGTGGTGGTTGTGCTCAGGCAGCAGCCTCCCATCAACATGTCCCCCACTTCATGGTCCCACTTGGTGGCTGGATGTACCTGGTCTCTCAGATTTCTCTTGAAAGCTCCACTTGTCCATCTACACTAGTGCTTCAGGAAGACTGGTTAATGACTTTGTCTCTAGCCTTCTATCTCTCCTAAACTACCTTCACCTCCCCAGTTCCTCTCATCATTATGTAAGGTCTAATTCCTGAACTAAATCTCTGATTAGGTTGCTGCAAAAGTAATTGCGGTTTTTGCCATTACTTTCAATGCCGTTACTTTTGAAACTAATGGCGAAAATCGCAATTACTTTTGCACCAACTTAATATCTAATAATATTCATAGTGGTTCCACTTCCCTGGATGTATTTTGGCTTCCACACCAGGTGGAATGGAGGAGGGGAGGTTAGGAGGTATATTAGGGTTTTCTAGAGAAATGGGAACAATACTATATATTATATATATATATTATACATATATGATTTCTTATGGGAATTAGCTCATGCAATTATGGAGACCAGGAAGTCCCATGACCTACTGTTGCAAGGTGGGGAACCGAGAAAACCAGTGATGTAATTCAGAGTCCACAGCCCTGTGAAACATGGGAGGCATGGCCTCCCAGTCTGAGGTCAAAGGCCTGAGAACTGCAGTGGGGGCAGGGGAGACCTGTAGGGTAAGTTCCAGGTTCCAATGGCTGGAGAAGCAGGAGCACAGAAGTCTGAGGGTAGGAAAAGATGGATGTCCCAGTGCAAGGAGAATGAGAATGTGTCCTTCCTCCCCGTTTTTGTTCTATTTCAGGCCTTCAATGGATTAGATGATGCCTACCCACAATGGGGAGGGTGGGTCTTCTTGACTCCATCCACTGATTCAAATGCAAATCTCTTTCAGAAACACTCTTCTAGGCACACCCAGAAATAATATTTTGCCAGATATCTTGGCCACCCTTAGCCAGGCAAGTGGACAAGTAAAATTAACCATGACAAGTAGTGAAGTAAAATTTACCATGACAAGTAGTGAGCTGCACACTTGGGCTGAAAGTTTCTGTCAGTGAAGAGGTACATCATTTCTGCTTAAGCCTCTTTAGCCAAAGCAGATCCGATGGCCACACCTAACTTCAAAAATGGCAGGGAAATGCGATCCTATTGAGCCTAAAAGGAACTTGAACCAGAATATTTGTGAACATGTGAAAGTGACCACCATGCATAGGAAATAAGTAAATGACCAATAGATATTTGGATATTTGGATGAATGTACAGATGTGAGATTTTAAATATTTATGGAGGTCAGTAGAAATCAACAAAGAGGAAAACAAACTTTCATTCATCAAGTCTCATGCACTAACCTTGTATAAAATCACATAAAGCTTTTCATTAGACCTCAAAAACTCCTATCAAATCAATTTCCTTCTCATTTTACAAACTCCATGAAATGAGGAACCATGCTTTTTTTTAATGGACTGTATTTTTTAGAGCAGTTTAGATTTCCAGGAAAACATCGAGAAGATAATCTGGAGAGTTTACATAATGTTGATGAAAAGAGTCAAACTCTGTAAAATATTTGAAGAGATTTATTCTGAGCCACATATGAGTGACCATGGCCTGCGACACAGCCCTCAGGAGGTCCTGAGAACGTGTGCCAAAGGTGGCTGGGGTACAGCTTGGTTTTATGTGTTTTAGGAAGGCATGAGACATCAATCAATGCATTTAAGAAATACATTGGTTTGGCTTAGAAAGGCAGACAACTCAAAGCCGGGGCTTCTCAGCTATACATAAATTTAAACATTTTCTGGTTGAAAATTGGTTGAGGTTCTCTGAAGATCTGGGATTGACAGAAAGAATGCTCACATTAAAGATAAAGAATTGTGGAGACCAACTTTTATTGTGCAGATGAAACTCTTAGATAGCAGACTTTAGAGAGAGCACGCGGTAAATTGTTTTATATCAGACTTAAAAGGGTGCCTGGCTCTTAGTTGATTATCTCCTGGATCAGGGAAGGAAGGAAGGAAGGAAAACCAAGGGGAAAGGGGATTCTCTATAGAATGTGGATATTTCCCACAAGAGACTCTGCAGGGCAATTTCAAGGTATGGCAAGGAAACACATTTTGGGGTAAAACATTTTGATTTTCTTCCTTGTTATGCCAGAGTCAGTTTGGAAAGTCATGAATACAGGATTAAATAAAAACAATTTGATTAGAATTTATGGTTTGTAGGGCATGACTCCCCAGACCCTTTAGAAAGGAATTTGGTAAGATAAAAAAATCAGAGCTTAGTCCTCAGTCCTCCCTCTTGGCCAAAAAGCATTCGCAGAAAGCATATGCAGGCCAACAGCAGCAGATTCCATGGCTCTAGGAACGCTTATTTCTAGAGTTGTCTGATCTTGTCATTTGGCGAGGTCAGTGCTAGGAAGGCGCATTCCTAGTGTAGTCTGGCTGATGGCAGTAGTTCTAAATATTATCGATTTGGATAATGGGGGAAGGACATGGTCTGACCTGATGCAATAGCCAATTGTTCACCGAGTGAGATGGAGTCAGTCTTAGGGTTTAGTCTAAAAAAACCATCCTGGATCAGATCTATTTTCTGAGTTACTATGATCCAGGTTTTTAATTGTGTCTTTCCTTTTGCTGTATCTGGCATAACATGTACAAGAAAATGTCTAATGTTAATATAGTAACAAATATTATAAAGAGAGTGAAAGTTTGGGCATCCACGGTTAAGTTAGAATCAGAGAGTAGTAACCAACCCAATCAGCCAGAAAACCCCGCATGCATCATCATATTTTTGATCAGACTCACAATGTGTTTACCCTCCTTATTAAGGGTTATTTGAACCTTGTGATAAATCTTACTTGAGAATTGTAGGACCAACATTAAATTAGAATTTAATAAATTTAATCTGTTTTCCAGCCAATGTATTTCCATAGCTATAGTAGCCTATGCATATAACATAAATTAAATGCCAGAAACACCTGGTCCTCAGCATTTAAATTGTTATAGACTTGTTAACAGTAGACAAATCTATTCCTCCCCCACCCCCACTTTCGTATTGCACCATATACTGGTATTTGGAGAGAAAAGGTCTTGTCACAGGCGAAGTTATATAATTCTACAGTGTTATTTTTTCCTTGGCAGGACTTCCTATGGCTGAGGACCATAAGAGTCAAAAGACTTATAGCCAATTAGTTGCTCTAGGCCACATAGGAAGGGTTGTGGACAGCTATCTGTTACTTTTTAAAATTATTATTTTAAGTAAAAAGGCTAACAGAAAAACCAAAAGGCAAAGTTGCAAGACTGACTTATTTTTAACTTCTATGTGTTGAGCTGCTGTGAGCTTGGTTTTTTGTTTTATACAGACTTACAGCAATTAGCTATACAAGACATAAGCGCTACTCTGAAAAATTAAAAATACATATGGATCGATAGGTTTATTTTTACCACTCATCATGGGGAGTGTTATACCCAGGCAACTTTGTGGTAAGGTATTTTATCCTGTTAGTAAATATTTTTCTTTAATTTTATAGTAAAATTTTATGGTCGGGATGGATGCAAGAGTGACTCATAATAGGTTAGAAGACAACCAAACTTGTTTTACCAGCTGTTTAGGCTTTTTTTGGACCTCCTTCTCGATTTGGAGGGTTTGATCTTGTCCTAATTTTATCCCTCAAAACTGGCCCTTACAATTGTACATGCCCACCTCTTCCACGATAGTCCCTGAGCCTAGAGGGAAGCAGTTTGTATAGTTCTGGCAGCAAAGTATTAGCAGTGAAATAGATCCAGACCCAGTGGATGTCAAATGAGGGAGATTCATATCTCTGGTTTTCAGAATACCATGATTTTGACTTCCATGGATGTAAAACAAAAAGAGATAAATAACATTTATAGTTTGACAGTTGTAACAGTCATTTGTATGTTAGAACAGAAAAAGGAACCTATTCTATTAGGGAACCAACTAAAAACATGAAGAAAAATTATAATCTGGTACTTTTTAGAGGATTATTGTAGCCAAGAAATAATGATTTAATTTGTACGTAAAAAGTTACGGTTGAAATCTAGTATTAAGTGTTACACCTTGCCCTTGAAACAATTTTTTTGCTGCCTTTTTTATTAAAGAGAATATTATAACCAGGCCAATTTGTGTGCAATGATAGTTTTAGGCTTATTATGCTTGCCTGATTATTTGCATAAAATGCAGCAAATTGACTGGCCATATAGACTCCTTTTAAAGTTGGTTTTGCTGAAACTTTACCTAAAAATAGGCTATACCAGTTTCAGTCTTGGTAAAATAACCAGTGTCACCAATTGTTAGGAAAAAAAAAAAACTATTATTGAACTTACACAGACAACTGTATTGCCATAAAATTACAATCTGAATTTTGGAGGACTCAGAAAGGGAAATTTGCTTACAAAAACATACTTTACCCAAATAATTTAAAAGAAAAAGATTTTCTTGACCCTTTTTTAACCAGAGCAGCAGCTTTTAAAACAAGATGTCTGTTTACCTTCGAAACGCCACTTACAAATCATACAATTCAGGAGAGCTATTAGGCACTGTGGAATTTAGCAACGCCTTACACTTAGTTCTAGAAAAGAGCCTCTCTGCTTATTAGGCAGCAAGATTTTATGTAAACCATTTTTAGTTTATTACGGAACTTTTTGGGAAACATTATTTCCATTAATATAGGGGTAACTTTAGTTAATATTCCATAGCAAGCCAGTAAATGCTCCATCAAAATACCTCAGCTGTTGTTATTGAAAAGTACTCATGGGCCGGGCGTGGTGGCTCACGCCTGTAATCCCAGCACTTCAGGAGTCCGAGGCGGGCGGATCACGAGGTCAGGAGATCGAGACCATCCTGGCTAACACGGTGAAACCCCGTCTCTACTAAAAAATACAAAAAACTAGCCGGACGAGGTGGCAGGTGCCTGTAGTCCCAGCTACTCGGGAGGCTGAGGCAGGAGAATGGCGGGAACCCGGGAGGCGGAGCTTGCAGTGAGCTGAGATCCGGCCACTGCTGTCCAGTCTGGGTGACAGAGCGAGACTCCGTCTCAAAAAAAAGAAAAAGAAAAGTACTCACCAGTTTTTGCCATCAGCTCTGATAAATGCTCCACACGAAAGGCTATGCAGTGGACGATTTACATGAGCAGGTTTACATGTCTTCAGTCTTATAGTACTAGAAAGGGGAGAACATCCCCCAGTGACTTAGATATAGTACCCATTTTTATAAGACATTTAGGTAAAAGGGGTCACAACTACCTTACATAAAGCTTGTTTAAATATTTTATGTTTTGTAATTCTATGAACCAATATATTTTTATGTTCTGGTCCCAGGAAGCGTTTTTACCCCCAGACCATTTTACCTTTTCTGGTGAAAATGGTTTGGGTTTCCAGCGGGGGACTGCATCTGTAAGATCTATGAGGGATATCAGATTTGATAAGGCTTCCTAAATAGACCTATGATTCTATAGGAGGGGCACCCATGTAAAAGAGGCCCCTTAACCCCTACATTTACCATGATCCAGGTAATAGACTTATTAGGTGGGAGGATATCCAGTTATGAAGCTGGTCCAACACGGCTTGCATATGAAACATATTAACCGCTTCATCTAGGTACTTCACTTGGTATTTTCTAGGGAGACTTGGGCAGTCCCCTTCTCAGGGCAAACGGACCTTGTATGTCCCACTAGGCTGATTGGTCTTTTCTTTTCTTTTCTTTCATTCTTTTGAGATGGAGTCGTCTTATTCTGTCGCCCAGGCTGGAGTACAGTGGCACCGTCCTGGCTCACTGCAACCTCTGCCTCCCGGGTTCAAACGATTTTCCTGCCTCAGCCTCCCAAGTAGCTGGGATTACCAGGCACCTGCCACCGTGCCCAGCTATTTTTTTTTCTTTTTTGTAGTTTTTAGTAGAGACGGGGGTTTCATCATCTTGGCCAGGCTGGTCTTGAACTCCTGACCTCATGATCCACCCTCCTCAGCCTCCCAAAGTGCTGGGATTACAGGCGTGAGCCATCGCGCCCGGCTGTTTTTTCAGGAATAACTCCTTGTGCGTTAGTGATTGTTCAGTAGTGATCTCTGGGTCTTGCAAGCTCTTAAATTTTGTAGCATTTAAAATTAAGAATTTTGTCCTTAAAGTGGTTAAGTGGTTATTTTTACAATTTACTACAGTAAAGTTTGTTGTTGTTGTTGTTTTTAAAGAAGCTAAATGATACCAATCTACCAAGTGGAACAATTCCTTTATTTCCATCCTTTGGTTTTAAACAGTTACTTGGTTTTGCCCTTCCCCCACATCAACTATTTTCTTGATAACCATAGGGCTCAGAGTTTTATGGCCCTAGATTTTTTTTTTTTCATTTAGCTTTATTTGTATAATTTCCTTTATTATAAAGCAACTCTTAGTTTCTTAACAAAAAGAAACTTACATTTTTTTCTGAGAATTGACATCCTTATGTTTATAAAATTTTAATGAAAGCATATTTTATGCTTCTATTTAACTGTTTAGTAACCCGAATTTCCAGTCAGAGAAAAGGAAAAACCCAAGGGTTTAACATAACTTTGAGAATTTTAAATTACTGGAGAATTTTGAGATTAAATTTATGAAAATTAATTTTTACCAAAGATTACCAAGGTCATGTGAATTAAAAGGCATCTGAGCTAGTGTTTACCAATTTGATAAGCATTTACAATTTTTTAAGTTACTTGATCAGAGCTTTTTCATGTGGTTTGGTAGTGAAATATCACTTCTACACGACACATACAGAAATAGAGACATAACAGGCATGCAGAATTAAAAGGCAGGTCTTTATTTGCCTGTTTTCAAAAATAATTTGTCTCCCTTACTTAGATAATTAGTAAAAGTTACAGGAGGCAACAAAAGGTGAAGAAGACAGCCATCATTCAAGGCCTTTTTAAAAGAGAAAGAGAGGCATTTTAAAGATATCAAGCTGAAGAATGTTAAAGAAACATAGAATTTAAAAATTTTAAAGCTTTTTGCATTGAAAAAGGTCAATATTGTAATAAAATCTTGTTTTAACCAATTGTTTAGTTTTGTATTAGTGCATCTGTATTAAAGACCCATCTCTAAAAAGATTATTATGATTTTTTTTTCTTTTTGAGACAGAGTTTTGCTCCTGTTGCCCAGGCTGGCATGCAATGATGCAATCTCGGCTCACCACAAGCTCCGCCTCCCGAGTTCAAGTGATTCTCCTGCCTCAGCCTCCCGGGTAGCTGGAATTACAGGCATGTAATTACAGGCACCACCATGCCCAGCTAATTTTTGTATTTTTAGTAGAGACAGGGTTTCTCCACGTTAGTCAGGCTGTTCTCAAACTCCCGACCTCAGGTGATCCGCCCTCCTCGGCCTCTCAAAGGGTTAGGATTACAGGCGTGAACCACCGCACCCGGCCTGATTTCTTTTCAATTATAGCCAACACCAGCTGAATTATACAACACCCTTAAAAATTCATTTTACTTGCTCATCATCACTCGCCATCAGAGAAATGCAAATCAAAACCACAATGAGATACCATCTCACACCAGTTAGAATGGCCATCATTAAAAAATCAGGAAACAACAGGTGTTGGAGAGGATGTGGAGAAATAGGAACACTTTTACACTGTTGGTGGGATTGTAAACTAGTTCAACCATTATGGAAAACAGTATGGCGATTCCTCAAGGATCTAGAACTAGATGTACCATATGACCCAGCCATCCCACTACTGGGTATATACCCAAAGGATTATAAATTATCTACTACAAAGACACATGCACACGTATGTTTATTGCGGCACTATTCACAATAGCAAAGACTTGGAATCAACCCAAATGTCCATCTGTGACAGACTGGATTAAGAAAATGTGGCACATATACACCATGGAATACTATGCAGCCATAAAAAAGGATGAGTTTGCGTCCTTTGTAGGGACATGGATGCAGCTGGAAACCATCATTCTTAGCAAACTGTCACAAGAACGGAAAACCAAACACCGCATGTTCTCACTCATAGGTGGAAACTAAACAATGAGATCACTTGGACTCAGGAAGGGGAACATCACACACTGGGGCCTATCATGGGGAGGGAGGGGGAGGGATTGCATTGGGGAATTATACCTGATATAAATGATGAATTGATGGGTGCTGACGAGTTGATGGGTGCAGCACACCAACATGGCACAAGTATACATATGTAACAAACCTGCACGTTATGCACATGTACCCTAGAACTTAAAGTATAATAAAAATAAAAAAATAAAAAGTAAAAAAAAATAATAATAAAAAAATTCATTTTACTAACCTTATTACAACTTACCTAGATCTTTCACAATGGTTAGACTCTCTGTTTTATTCTAAATATTGCTCTTCCTTGAACAACCCAGTTATTTTATTTTAGGGCTAAAATTCACCACACAAGATTCTTTCTTATATAAAATTACTTTCCTTTTTGCCTTCTTTACCAAAAACACATCTTGATATCTTTAACTTTTTTCATCTCTTATTTCCTGATTTCTTTACCTTGTTTTATACATAACCCTTAAATAAGGTTTGAACTGGTCAAAGATATTGTACCTCTAACAAGACCGTTAAAAAAAAATGTTTTCCTACAATTCTTTAATTGGAAATTACCCAGATACTTAATATGAAACAATAACACTAGGTCCTAAATTATGACAACTTTGTTTACAAGCATTTATTCCATTACATTTACCTGATTAATCTAGGTAAGCTACAGAATTATTTACAAAAACTGGGAGAGCCAATATTTAAACTTATTTTTCTATTAACAATTTTTATAGCTGTGAATTTCAGGTATTTACTTTAGTAATAAAACTTATGGTTAGTTTTAAAAGCATTTATACCAATAACTCAGTATTTAGCTGTTTTCATTTAAACCAACAATATTTCATAAGCATATACAAGCAAAAATCATTCTGTCTTGGTCTGGGTTTTATAGTTTATAACCCTTATGGCAAACCTTATAGTATTCAAGAGTCAAACTCTGTAAAATATTTGAAGAGATTTATTGTGAGCCAAATATGAATGACCATGACCCATGACACAGCCCTCAGAAGGTCCTGAGAACATGTACCCGATGTGGTTGGGGTACAGCTTGGTTTTATGTATTTTAGGAAGGCGTGAGACATCAATCAAATACATTTTAGAAATACATTGATTTGGTTTAGAAAACTGGGACAACTCAAAGCGGGGGCTTCCAGGCTGTAGGGAAATTTAAACATTTTCTGGTTGACAATTGGTTGAGGTTATCTGAAGACCTAGTCAACAGAAAGGAATGCTCAGGTGTAAGATAAAAAATTGTGGCGACCAAGTTTTATTGTGCCGAGGAAGCTCTTAGGTAGCTGACTTTAGAGAGAGCAGGCGGTAAATTGTTTGATATCAGACTTAAAAGAGCGCCTGGCTCTTAGTTGATTATCTCCTGGATCTGGAAAGGAAGGAAAACCAAGGGGAAAGGGGTTTCTCTATAGAATGTGGATTTTTCCCACCAGAGACTTTGCAAGGCAATTTCAAGGTATGGCAAGGACATATATTTTGGGGTAAAACATTTTGATTTTCTTCCTTGTTACGCCAGAGCCAGATTGGAAAGTAAGTCATGATATACAGGGTTAAATAAAACCCATCTGATGAGAATTTGTGGTTTGTAGGCCATGACTCCCCAGACTGCTTAGAAAGGAATTTGGGTAAGATAAAAAATCAGAGCTTAGTCCTCAACAGAGCTTAGTCCTCAGTAAACACCTCCACAACACACACACACACCCTACACACACCCCATTTCCTCTATTATTGATATCTTACATTAGTACAGTATGTGAACCCCAAATATCGGAAGCAGGTCACAGTTAATATAGAAAGTTTATTTTGCCAAGATTGAGGATGGGCGCCTGTGACACAGCCTCAGGAGGTCCTGACAACACCGGTCCACGGTGGTCAGAACACAGTTTGGTTTTATACATTTTAGGGAGGCATCAGACATCAATCAACATATGTAAGATAAACCTTGGTTTGGTCTGGAAAGGTGGGACAACTCTAAGTAGGAAGGGAGCTTCCATTTCAGGTAGATGAGAGACAAATGGTTGCATTATTATTATTATTATTATTATTATTATTTGAGACGGAGTTTCGCTGGAGTGCAATGGCGTGATCTCGGCTCACCACAACCTCTGCTTCCCAGGTTCAAGAGATTCTCCTGCCTCAGCCTCCCGAGGAGCTGGGATTACAGGTATGTGCCACCATGTCCAGCTAATTTTATATTTTTAGTAGCAACAGGGTTGCTCCATGTTGGTCAGGCTGGTCTCAAACTTCCAACCTCAGGTGATCCTTCCACCTCAGCCTCCCAAAGTGCTGGGATTACAGGCGTGAGCCACTGCGCCCAGTCGGTTGCATTCTTTTGAGTGTCTGTCTAGCCTCTCCAAAAGAGGCAAGCAGATACGCATTTACCTCAGTGAGCAGAGGGGTGATTTTAAATAGAATAGGAGGCAGGTTTGCCCTAACCAGTTCCCTGCATGACTTTTCCCTTTAGCTTAGTGACTTGGGGACCCCAAGATTTATTTTCCTTTCCCAGTACATTCATTATAATTAATGAATCAATATTGATACATTATTATTAAAGTTCATACTTTAGCTTGATTTCCTTGGTTTTTATCTAATATCCTCTCTTCTTCAAGAATCCCATCCAGGATACAAATTACATTGCATTGTTGTGTCTCCTTTGTCTCTTTTTGGCTGTGACCATTTCTCAGATTCTCAGACTGTCCTTTGTTTTTGGTGACCTTGACAGTTCTGGAGTACTGGTTGGGTATTTTATAAAATGTCCCTCATTTGAGATTTGGCTGATGTTTTTCTCAAATCAGACTAGTGTTATGGGTCTTGGAGGTGACTGTTTACTTAGGCAACACAGGGCTGCATTTGGAAGCTTGTTTTTTGTTTGTTTGTTTGTTGTTATTGAGACGGAGGCTCACTCTGTCACCCAGGCTGGAGTGCAGTTGCAGTGGCATGATCTCAGCTCACTGCAAACTCCGCCTCCCGGGTTTAAGAGATTCACCTGCCTCAGCCTCCGAAGTAGCTGGGATTGCAGGTACCCACCACCATACCCGGCTAACTTTTGTATTTTTAGTAGAGATGGGATTTCGCCATGTTACCCAGGCTGGTCTCGAATGCCTGATCTCAGGTGATCCGCCCACCTTGGCCTCCCAAAGTGCTGGGATTACAGGCATGAGCCACTGCACCTGGCCGGAAGTTTTTAAATAAACGTTTTTTGAGTACATGAATATTTACCAGTAAGAAAATAAATTCAGAAAGTTTAAGAAATATGACGAAAGATACCTTGCTCATCAGGGGCAAAACTAGGATCAGAACCCAAGACTTTGACTCAGAAACTCTACTTTCCATTAGATTATATTAACCTCAAAATAATTACAGCAACAGCTTCTAGACACTGTCCTAGTTAATATAGTATATATTGTTTCTAATTCTCTCAACATTTCAAGGAATGCATTATTATCCTATTTTCCTGAAGCTCAGGGATATCTGGAGCATCTTCTCCAAGGCCACACAGTGAAAAAGTGGCCTGGCTTTTGAACCAACTGTGGCTGCCTCTAGAGTTTCTGCCCATACCATTACCATTGCAGAGAGTTCTCAAAGACGACTAAGTGATTCTTCCCACCTCAAAATTCTCCAAAGCCTCCCCGACACTGCCAGTGAAACTCTGCCTGCCCTACACACCCTCACTTCCCACTTTCCCAACTGCACTTCCTACTCCAGGCATGGGAAGCCCCTGGCCACTCCCGTAATGGGCACACTGCTTCGCGGATCTTTGTAAGTGCTGTTGTCATGCTTAGAACACCTTTCCTCTCCCATCTCTTACCCCTCTGTGGAAGACAGGGGATCTTATTTATATTTCACCCACCAGTTTCAACTCCTAACTCTATGAAACAAACCTCTGATCCATCCAAGTGGACTTCATCCTCCCAGCGCTGTGCACCTTAGTTCATAGTACATGCGACTATTATTGTACTGTTCATACCATAGTGACATTGTTCAAGTATAGCTCTTACTCTCTAACCAGACATGGAACTTTTCTGGGCAAGGATACTTTCCTGTTCATCTTCATACCCACCATAACCTAGTAGAGTGCCTCGCACATCACCAGTGTTCAATAATGAATGAATGAATGACAAATACATGAGTAAATATGGAAGAGTATATAACAATCTTCCACGCAGGAACGAACAGCTCCCAAAAGTGAACTGAATGCTGCCTCCAGACTCCCTTCTCCTCCAAAGCCAGGGGCACATGGCCAATCTCTTCAGGAGTTTTTCATCTTGCTATTAAATGCATCTTCTTGGATCCATGGACGAATAACACCAAGGACCTCAGAGTGAAGAATTGGCTTAATCTCAGTATCTAAGCGAGTTAATGAGCCAGAAATCCAGCAGAGCCTCTTCTGTCATTTCACAAAGAAAACACAGGAAAAGTTCCATCATAAACTACCTTAAAGGCCAAATATCTATTCCACAAAGACATTCTCATCAGCTCTGTATAGAAGAATCAGATGCTGGTTTAATCCCCTTTCCCTTTTGCTGTCCCTGAGCAATTCAAAGTGGAGTGGAAACCTGGCAGTTAACCAATCAGCTTGATTGGAATAAACAGCCAAATTAGATAATTAATGACCATGTTTGCCAAATTTCCGCTTCATTTTTTGCTGTGTAGATACATCCCTGAGGCTACAGATACATTTATGAGCAAATTGCCCAATTCTCCTGCTGAATCCTCCTGTATCATGAATCTCACATCTGCCCTTTCTGGTTCTTTTCCATCACGCTAGAAAACAACTAGAGAAAGAGTCATGCTCACAGCACCGGGAAACTAACCCTCACACCCAGTTCTTAGAAGAAGACTGGTGGCCTCGTTTGGCAGGTCAACCAAGGCCAAGGTTATGACCTTGCCTTTCCTTTCTTACATGAACATCCACAAAGCGACTGCTCTGCCTGCCCTTTGACACAGGAGCTAAGAAAACTGGGAGATCCTCTCCTACAGGTCACATACTGGATGTGACTTGAGGAATTGATATCCTTCCTCTCTAGATTGTTTCATCTCGCTATTTGCATGACTGGGAGAAGCTATGTCTATTGCTTCCCTGAGGCTCTTTTTGGCCACTATTGCATTGATGGGAAGTTGAGTGGCAGGGCATTTCTAGATTAAAAAAAAGATTTCTGGATTAAAATCTAGAGGTCTAAAGGAGGCAGTTTTTTATAATGGAAGTAACATGGTGGTTGTCTTCATTTGTTTGTGTTGCTATAAAGGGATCCCTGAGGTTGGGTAATAAGGAAAAGATGTGGTGCAAGAAACATGGGGTCAGCATTTGTTTCTGGTGAGGCCTCAGGAAGCTTCCACTCACGAAGGTGAACAGGAACAGTCATCACATGATGAGAAAAGAGGCAAGAGAGAGAGGAGGTGCCAGGCTCTTTTCAACAAGCAATACTTGTGAGAACTATGAGTAAGAACTCATTCATTACCATGTAAGGACTGCACCAAGCCATTCTTGAGGGATCCACCCCCATGATCCAAACACCTCCCACTAGACCCCACCTCCAACATTGGGGTCAAATTTTAACATGAGACTTGGTGAGGCCAAATAAACCATATCCAAACCATAGCAATGGTCAACAAGATAAGAAGTATAAAGCATCCTGCACAGATTTTAATCAGGTTCTGGGAAGCTGGAAGATGGGGGACAGAGAGAGTTGCAGAGCTAGTATTAGCATAGTCAGTCCACCCTGTAGCTACATTCAATTACTGGCATTAGAGCACTCAGGAATTCTCGAACCTTTCAAGAAGCACACTTTTTTTTTCATTATTTAGAGAATACTTTATCAGTTTCTGTAATCAAACCCATGTAGATAAGATCTTACATATTTAATATAGTGTGTTACCCCTGTACAAGTGGAAAACTATTACATTTAACATTTCTAGACCAATATGGCTGTTAACTTCTGTACAATGCCAACTTAATACAGTAAACTGGGATATCTTTTCCAAAGGTAACAACACCGCTAATGTTTCCAAAAATTCAAATTATATATATACGTATATATATATTTATAATAAAGGACCAATAATGGCAGTATGTTATGCATCAATAATAGCAACAGCTTTTCTAGGTTCTGCAGTCATCTGAACAAAATTACAGAGACATCCAGCACACTCCATTTTAAAAAGTCAGGGTGGGGGAAGGTAAAAAACAAATCCCCAGAATATTGCAAAGTTCTGTTACTGTTGTGGTACCTGGCACCATTTTTTAAAATTAGCTTTTGAATCATCATCTGGAAAGAAAACATTCTAGAATAACATCCTTAAAAACAGCTCTGATAAAGCATGGTCACTACTACATATCATAAAGCAGGTACAAGATATTTTACAATCACAGAGGTATAATACAGTACTGTCCTATACCTATAATGCTAGAGGGTACAATTGAAAAGGCATTATCTGGCCGGGCATGGTGGCTTATGCCTGTAATCCCAGTACTTTGGGAGGCCAAGGCAGGCAGATCACCTGAGGTTGGGACTTCGAGACCAGCCTAACAAACATGGAAAAACCCTGTCTCTACTAAAAATAGAAAATTAGTCGGGTGTGGTGGCACATGCCTGTAATCCCAGCTACTCGGGAGACTGAGGCAGGAGAATTGCTTGAACCCAGGAGGTGGTGGTTGCAGTGAGCAGAGATCGTGCCACTGTACTCCAGCCTGGGCAACAAGAGAGAAACTCCATTTCAAAAAAAAAAAAAAAAGGCATTATTTGAGACTTGATTCTACTTTTCCAGCAGAGGGCCCAAAGGATGGCATGACACAGCTCTGTAAAGAAATGCACCTTCTTAGGATTTCCTTTAATTAGTGGCACAGTTCTAGGTACTCACTGTTCTTCATGAACACCAGCTAAAAACTGGTTTCTTAAAAAAAAAGAAAGAAAGAAAAAGGAAAGGAAAAAAAAGAAAAGACAAAAACCCAAAACCATGAGATTCATAAAAAGATGACTGAGTAGGGGCTAGGAAGACTCAAACTAACTTACTTACATGACGAGAGCTCCATGGAAGAAAGGAGATGCTAAGTAGCAAATAAGCACACTTTTAATGGTCACATGTCTACATTACATTGGAACCCTTGTTGGGATTTTATGCTTTAAAAAATATCTTTTTAGTGTTTACCTATTTCATGCTAACTGCTATTCTGCAGACACAATGATAAACAAGACAAATAACTTATAATCTAGTGAACAGGCATTATCACCTTCTCACTCCTGCAAAGCTGATATTAAAACCCCATCTTGGTCATCCCTGACCACTCCAAGGTCTACAAACCAGGCAGGGATATTAGGACTGGAACTAAATGCCGAAAACAGATCAGAGTTGCCAAGGGGTGAGGGGCAGGGTGGACAACTACAAAAGAGATGCACAGGACAATTTTTAGGTGAATGTAGTGTTCTACATGGCACTATGGTGATGGATACATGATTCTATGCATTTTCAAATGCCATTGAAATGTATCTCACAAAGAATGAAGTAAAATGCAGGCAAAAATGTTAAACATCAACTAGGAGGTCATGGAATCTCAGGGGGGAATGCAGACTGTGATAAATTGTATTACAAATGTATCACATAATCCAATTAGCAGCAAGCACACCAACACCAGATATTGGCTTCTAAATACCATTCTCTAACAAAAGAAACCAGAGCACTGGAGAAGTGCTTGATTCTAGGGCTGGGACAGGGAAAACGCAAAATGAGCCTGGAGTATCGTGTAGTATCAGGAAAGGAAGTGCTCAAAAAACAGAAGGATGGAGGCAGGTCAAAAGGACACAACAACCAAACTGAAAGAGTTCCCAGTGGCCAAAGCTGGAACAATTTGAGTACTAAATTAATTAATTAATTAACTAAATAACATGATACTAAATTGCAATCCAAAGCATAAAATAATTATACATGAGTCCATACTGATATAAATGTATTCATATAATTAAATAAATATGTAAATAAGGAAAAGATAAATCTTTCTTAAAAAAGAATTCCATATAATTATGTAGATACTCCTCTTCAAGAGATGAGAGTCTAGTTCTACCTCCCTGTGCTTGAACCTGGGTGGATCTTTATGACTTGCTTCCAAAGAAGAGAATATGGAAGGGGGGATGGGTAACTTTACAGTGAAGAAAATTTCCAATTACTACCTTGACTGAGTGATCAAGGTTAACATCAGCACTAGTAAGAGATATTGACAGTATGTACCCCTTGATATGATGCAATTCGAAAGATATTTTACCTTTGTGGCATTTTTTTCTAAACAAAAATATAGCCCCAGTATCAACACATGAAAAAAAACATCAGAAGCCCAAACTGAGAGACATTCCACAAAATAATCAAAAATCCTCAAAACTCAATGTCATTAAAATAAAGGAAAGCCTGAGACACTGTCCCAGATCAGGGAACCCAGAGGAGACGTGACAACTCAATGTAATGTGGGATCGTGGATTGGATCCTGAAACAGATAAAGAACATTAATGAATGATTAGTGAAATCCTAATAAGTCAGGAGTTTACTTAATAGTAACATGCCAATGTCATGTCTTTTAGTTTTTAAAATGTACACTGGTAATATAAGATGTCAACATTAGGGGAGGCTGGGTGAAGGACAGACAGAAATTCACTGTGCTCTCTTTGCAAACTTTATATCAATCTAAATTGTTTCCAAATGAAGTTTTAAAAGATTTTTTATTTTTAATTACTATGGATACATAATAGTGGTACAGACTTATGGGGTACATGTGATATTTTGATACAAGCATGCAAGGCATAATGATCAAATCAGGGTAACTGGGATATCCAGCACCTGAAGCATTTCTTTGTATTAGGAGCATTCCACTCTTATTTATTTTGAAATATATAATAAGTTATTAACTACAGTCACCCTATTGTGCAAACACTAGATCTCATTCCTTCTTCCTAAATAAATGCAGTTTGTCAAAAACCCATAGAATGTACAACACCAAGAGAGAACTCAATATAAACTATGGATTTGGGTTGATAATGATATGTTCATGAAGGTTCACAGATTGTAGCAAATGCAATTGCAGTGGGAGATGCTGATAGTGGAGGGGGATCTGCATGTATCAGGCAAAGGCTGTATGGAAACTCTCTGTGCTTTCTGCTCAATTTTGCTATTCACCTAAAACTTCTTGAAAAATTAAAGTCTATTAAAAATAAATGCATGCAGATTGACCCCAACTGTGACTGAATTACTTTTTGGTAGGTCATATGGTTTGGCTGTGTCCCTACCCAAATCTCACCTTGAATTGTAATTGTAAGTCTCCCACATGTCAAGGGCAGGGCCAGGTGGAGATAATTGAATCATGGGGGGCAGTTCCCCTATACTGTTCTTGTGGTAGTGAATAAGTCTCACGAGATCTGATGGTTTTATAAATGGGAGCTCCCCTGCACAAACTCTCTCTCGCCTGCCACCATGTCAGACACTCCTTGGCTCTTCCTTCATCTTCTGCCATTATCATGAAGCCTCCCCAGCCATGTGGAGCTATGAGTCAGTTAAACCTCTTTCCTTTCTAAATTACCTAGTCTTGGGTATGTCTTTATTAGCAGTGTGAGAACAGACTACTACAGCAAATTGGTACTGGTAGACTGGGGTGCTGCTGTAAAGATGCCCGAAAATGTGGAAGCAACTTTGAAGCTAGGTAACAGACAGAGGTTGGAAAAATTTGGAGGGCTCAGAAGAAGACAGAAAAATGTGGGAAAGTATGGAACTTCCTAAAGACTTGAAGAGCTCAGAAGACAGGAAGATGTGGGAAAGTTTGGAACTTCCTAGAGACTTGTTGAATGGCTTTGACCAAAATGCTTACAATAAGGTCCAGACCGAGGTGGTCTCAAATGGAGATGAGGAACTTATTGGGAACTGGAGTAAAGGTCACTCTTGTTATGCAAAGAGACTGGCAGCATTTTGCCCCTGCCCTAGAGACCTGTGGAACTTTGAACTTGAGAGAAATAATGTAGGGTATCTGGGGAAAAAAATTTCTAAGCAGCAAAGCATTGAAAAGGAAGCATGGCATAAAAGTTAGAAAAATTTGCAGCCTGACAATGCTATAGAAAAGGAAAACCCATTTTCTGGGGAGAAATTCAAGCTGGCTGCAGAAATTTGCATAAGTAAAGAGGAACCAAATGTTAATTACCAAGATAATGGGAAAAATGTCTCCAGGGCATATCAGATACCTTCACAACAGCCCCTCTTATCACAGGCCTGGAGGCTTAGGGGGACACAATGGTTTTGTAGGCCAAGCCCAGGGACCCCGTGCTCTATGCAGCCTCAGGACACGGTGCCCTGTGTCCCAGCTGCTTCAGCTCCAGCCATGGCGGAAAAAAGCCAAGGTACAGCTCAGACTGTTGCTTCAGAGGGTGCAAGCCCCAAGTCTTGGCAGCTTCCATGTGGCATCGGTCTTGCAGGTACACAGGAGTCAGGAATTGAGGTTTGGGAACTTCCACCCAGATTTCAAAAGATGTATAGAAACTCCTGGATTTCCAGGCAGAAGTTTGCTGTGGGAGCAGGGCCTTCATGGAGAACCTCTGCTAGGGCAGTGCTGAAGGGAAATGTGGGGTTGGAGTCCCTACACAGAGTCTCCACTGGGGCACTGCCTAGTGGAGCTGTGAGAAGAAGGCCACAATCCTCCAGACACCAGAATGGTAGATCTGCTGACAGCTTGTACCATGCACCTGGAAAAGCCACAGACACTCAATGCCAGCCCATGAAAGCAGCTGGGAGTAGGGCTGTACCCTGCAAAGCCATAGGGATGGAGCTGCCCAATGACATGGGAGCCTACTTCTTGCATCAGTGTGACCTAGATATGAGACACGGAGTCAAAGGAGATCATTTCAGAGCTTTAAGATTTGACTGCTTCATTGGATTTCAGAGTTGCATTGGACCTATAGCCCCTTCATTTTGGCCAATTTCTCCCATTTGGAAGGGGTGTGTTTACCCAATGCCCATACCCCTATTGTATCTAGGAAGTAACTAACTTGCTTTTGATTTTACAGGCTCATAGGTAGAAGGGACTTGCCTTGTCTCAGATGAGACTTTGGACTGGGGACTTTTGAATTAATGCTGAAATGACTTAAGACTTTGGGGGACTGTTGGAAGGGCATGACTGGCTTTGAAATGTGAAGGAATGAGATTTGGGAGGGGCAAGGGGTGGAATGATATGGCTTGGCTGTGTCCTCACCAAAATCTCATCTTGAATTGTAATAATCCCCACATGTCAAGGATGTGGCCAGATGGAGATAATTGAATCATGGGGGTGGTTTCCCCCATACTGTTCTAGTGGTAGTGAATAAGTCTCACAAGATTTGATGGTTTTATAAATGGGATTTCCCCTACACAAGTGCTCTCTTGCCTGCCACCGTGTAAGACATCCCTTTGCTTCCTTTGTCTTCCACCATGATCGTGAGGCCTAGCCAGCCATGTGGAACTGTGAGTTGTTTAAACCTATTTCCTTTCAAAATTACCCAGTCTTAGGCATGTCTTTATTAGCAGTGTGAGAACAAACTAACACAGTAGGTCCATGCTTACATAGAAAAACAACTAGAAGAGCTAGATTAAAAGAAAAAAAAAGTAACCTATTTGAAAACATTAAAGAACTTCAAGGCTATTGAACTTCAGACAGCAGATTCCAGAGAAAGGGGAAGTGCACTGGAGAAGCCAAGCTTTTTACAAGAAGCTTTTCCCCCTTGGAACATTTACCAATCTTTATACGAGGCTGAAAAGCCAGCAGGTCTTCATAAAAATCTCACCTGGTGAAAGAGAAAAAAATTGGACTGTATAGATACCAGGGCACCCATGTCTTGAGAACCTAGGATTGTGGAGAGAAGAAAAGCACAGGCAGCTAAGCCTGACATTCAGCATCAATTTTTCTATCAAAGTGCATTTTCTTCTTAGCAGGAAAGATGCCAAGAAACCAAGTGAAAACAGTTGAAAATAGAGTCAAGCTTTCAGTGGTTTCACAGTGCTGAGAAATTAAAATTAAATTTCAGGACTCATCAAGGAGAAAGAACCCTAAGAAACTTCCTGGTTCTCCCATAGCCAACATCATACTGAATGGGTTAAAGATGAAAACATTCCCCCTAAGAACTGGAATGAGACAAGGAAGTCCACTCTCACTACCCCTATTCAACATAGTACTGGAAGTCCTAGCCAGAGCAATCAGGCAAGACAAAGAAATAAAAAGCATCCAAATAGGAAAAGAGAAAGACAAGTTATCTCTCTTCACTGATGATATGATTCTATACCTAAAAAGCCCTAACAATTCCAACAAAAGATTCCTAGCCCTGATAAACTACTTCAGTAAAGTTTCAGGGTACAAAATCAATGTACACAAATCAGTAGCATGTCTATGCACCAATAACATTCAAGCCGAGAATCAAATCAAGAATGCAATCCCATTTTACAATAGCCACAAAAAATATAAAATATCTAGGAATACATGTAACCAAGGAAGTGAAAGATCTGTACAAGGAGAGCTACAAAACATTGCTGAAAGAAATCACAGATGACGCGAACAAAAGGAAACATTCCATGATCATGGAGTGGAAGCATCAATATCATTAGAATGTCCATACTGTCCAAAGCAATCTACAGATTCAATGCAATTCCTATCAAAATAGCAATGACATTTTTCACAGAATTACCAAAAAAAAAGTTCTAAAATTCTATGGGACCAAAAAAGAGCCTAAATAGCCAAAGCAATCCTCAGCAAAAAGAACGAAGCTGGAGGCACCACATTACCCAACTTCAAACTATACTACAAGGCTATAGTAACCAAACAGCATGATACAGATGCAAAAAATAGACATATAGACAAATAGAACAAAATATAGAACCCAGAAATAAAGCTGCACACCTACAACCAAATGATCAACAAAGTTGACAAAAATAACCAGTGGGGAAAGGACACCCTATTCAATAAATGGTGCTGGGAAAACTGGCTAATCCTATGCAGAAAAATGAAGCTGAACCCCTGTCCCTCACCATATACAAAAATTAACTCAAGATGGATTAAAGACTTAAACGTAATACTTAATAAAAATTATAGAACATAGGAAATACTCAAAGACTGGTAAGGCACTTCTGGATTGATGGGGCCCTCCAAAATTCCACTCCTCCATAAAAGCGCAGAGAACAACAGAAGCAGAATTGGTCAAAATCACCTATTTCAGAACTCTGGAAATTAACCAAAGGCTAATCAATATGAAGTGCATTTATTTAAGAAAAAGAGCTAAATCTTAGTAAGGATAACAATCTTAGCAGTTTTTTAACTTGCCTTGGTCTCACCCCCACCCCTACCTTTCAGCTTAAAAACCAGCAGTCTCACAAGCACAGTAGCTGTGAAGAACAGCAGTGTAGCAGCCACTGGAAGGGGCATAAGAGATTTGAAACCCCCTCAGAAAACTAATTCCCAGAGAGCTGTCACTATATGACCCTTCTAGCAACTCCCTAGAAAAGCCCCATTCATAAAGCCCCTCTTTATTTGACCTGACTCAGAGCTTACTCAGTGGGCATTTGTCAAAATCATCAGTGCCAATTAATTAACATCACAGCTGCCTCAAGTGGCGAAACTAGTTGGGCCAAATGACAGGCTGGCAGAAAACTCAAAAGGAAAATATGGAAAACGAGATGTCCATAGGGAACTTTGAAAAATCTAAAAGGCCGTGAGCATGGCTAGGATTTCATACATGCCGGGGAAATACCTGAGAAAACCCTAATCTCTTCCCTGTGTCTAACCTTGAGGCTCTTTTCAAAGCAGGAAATGAAGGCAAAGGCAGAATTGTAAGCCACTGGAAACCTGGAGATATACCCCGACACAAAGAGCCCCTCAACTTAAAATGAGAGATACACTGGTTCAAGGCATTTGAGGAAACCTCTGTCTAATAACTATATGAACATTAAGTTAGTAAGGTAGAAGCTTCAGTGGCCACACACAACAAAGAATAAAACTTTACAGAATAAGTCCAGGAAAGTCACTAGGAAAACAAACAACAACAACAATAAAAATAAACAACAAAACTTGAAGAGCAAGGAAGAATCTGACTTCCAGAGTGGCTGCATTCTATTATTTTTAATGTCCAGTATTCACAAAAAAGTATAAAATGTGAAAATAAATAGGAGAGTATAGCCTACATATAGGAAAAACAGTCAACAGAAATTATCCCTGAATAAGCCCAGATATCGAACTTGCTAGACAACTACGTTAAACAAGCTATTATAAATATGTTCAAAGAACTAAAAGAAACTGTATCCAAAGACTTAGAGAAAATCATGACAACAACATCTCACCAAAAAGAAAATTACTGGGTATATACCCAAACAAAATAAACCATCCTACCAAAAAGACACCTACACTCATATTTTTATCACAGCACTATTCAAATAGAAAACACAAGGAATCAACCTAGGTGCTCATCACTGATGGATTAGATAAAGAAAATGTGGTACATTGGAATTCTACAGAAAATCCCCATTCATAAGGCCCCTCTTTATTTGACCAGACTGAGAGCCCACTCAGTGGGCATTTGTAAAACACCATCAGGGCCAATTAATTAACATCACAGCTGCTTGTGATGTTATATTTATATAGAAAATATAAAGAAATGGAAATTCTGGAGCAGAAAAGTAGAATAACTAAAATGAAAATTTCAGTAGAGGGGCTGAATAGAAGATTTGAGATGGCAGAAGAAAAAAATAGAAAGACTGAAGATGCGTCCATTGGAAGGACATAAGGAACAGAAAGGAGAAAAAATTAAGAAAAACTAACATAGCCTCATAGACTTGTAGGACAACATCCAGCCTACCAATATACACATAATGCGAGTCCCAAAAGGAATATAGATGCAAACATCCTCAGTAAAATACTAGTGAACTAAATCAAGCAGCATGTAAAAGGATTATACATCAAGACCAAGTGGGATTCATCCCAGGAATGTAAGGTTAGTTTAATATCCAAAAATCAATGTAACACACAATATTCATAGGATAAAGCTGAGGGGGGAAACATATGATCATCTCAATAGATACAGGAAAAGCATTTGACAAAATCCAACATCTTTTTATAATAAAACACCCTACAAACTAAGAATAGCAAGAAACTTCTTCAACCTGATAAAGGGCATCTAGGAAAAAACCTACAGTTATCATTATACTTAATGGCAAAAGACTGAATGCTTTCCTTTAAGGTCAGGAAGAAGACGAGGATGTCCATTCTTGTCTCTTCTATCCAACATTATACTGGAGGATTTAGGTAGTGCCATTAGGCAAGAAAAGGAAATAAAATATATCCAGACTGAAAAGGAAGAATCAAATATCTCCATTAGCAGATAGCATGATCTTCTGTATAAAAAGATCCTAATGAATCTGCAAAAAAACTATCAGAACTAACAAATGAATTCATCAAGGTTGAATTCAGCAAGATAGGCTACAAGATCAATATACAAAATTCAATTGTAGTTCTATACACTAACAATAAACAGTTTTAAAAATGTTTTATGAACAATTCTATCTATAACAGCACCAAAAAGAATAAAATACTTAGAAACAAATTTAATGAAAGAAGTACAGTTAATGACAGGGATACATTCTGAGAAATGTCTTTAAGACAATTTCATGATTGTATGAACATCATAGAGTGTGTACTTACACAAACCTAGATGGTATAGCCTGCTACACAACTAGGCTATACGGTATAGCCTGTTGCTCCTAGGCTACAAACCTATGTAGCATGTTACTTTACTGAATCCTGTAGGCAATTTTAACACAATTATAAGTACTTGTGTATCTAACACTCTAAACATAGAAAAGCTACAGTAAATACACTGTATTATAATCTTATGGGATCACTGTCATACATCCAGTCCACAATTGACTGAAACATTGTTATACGGCATATGATTGTACAAGATTCACACAATGAGAACTAGAAAACATTGTTCAAACAAGAGAAGACCTAAAAACATGCAAAGATATCAACCCATGTTCATGGATCAGAAAACTTCATACTGCTAGAAAGACAAGACTCCCCCATATTGGTCTATGGAACTTAATACAAGAAAACAAGCTTATTTTAAAATGGGCAAAGGACTTGAATAGCCATTTCTCTGAAGAAGACATAAACATGGACAAGAGGTATATGAAAAGGCACTCAATTTCACTAATCCACAGAGAAATGCAAATTAAAGTCACAAGGAGATATCGCCTCACACCGTTTAGGATAGCTATTATCAAAAAGACACACGATAACAAGTGTTGGTGAGGGTGTAGAGAAAATGAAACCCTTGTACTCTGTTAATAGGAATATAAATTGCTGCAACCTTTATGGAAAACAGTATGTAGATTCTTCTAAAAATTAAAAATAGATTTATCATAGGACCCAACAATCCTTCTTCTGGGCACATACCCAAAGGAAACGAAATCAGCACTTCATAGAGATATCCATGCTTCCATATTCATTGCAGCATTATTCACAATAGCAAAGACGTGGTGACTTCCTAAGTATATGTCAACAGATGAATGGATAAAGAAACTGTGAATAATATTCCATTTGACTATAGTAACACTTCACTATGTATATCAAAACGTCATGTTGTACACCCGAAGTATACACAATTTTTAAAAACCAAATTGGTGTATAGATTCAAAGGAATTGCTATCAAAATCCCAGCTGCCTTTTTTTTCCTTTTCTTTTTCCTTTTTTTTTTTTTTTAACAGAAACTAACAAGATGATCCTAAAATTCATTTGGGAACTGCAAAGGACCCAGAATAATCAAAACAATCTTTAAAAAGAACAAAGTTGGAGCACTTACAAATCCTAGCCTCAAAACTTAACAATAAAACAGCATGGTACTGGCATAAGGATAGACCAAAATATCAATGGAATAGAATTGGGAGTTCAAAAATAAACCTTCATATTTATGGCAAATTTATTTTTTATAAGAGCCCCAGACAATCGAATAGGGAAATTGTCTTTTCAACAAATGGTGTTGGGACAACTGGATATCCATAAAAAGACAAAAGAAGTTAGATTCCAACCTCACACCATAGCCAAAATTAACTCAAAATGGATCATCAACCTAAATGTGGGAGCTAAAACTATAAAACTGTTAGGAGAAAACTGTTGTGGTAAATTTTTGTGACCTTAGGCCAGGCAGTACTTTCCTTGGATATGATATAAAAAGCATAACAAAAAAAAGATAGATCATACTCATCAAAATTAAAGTCCTTGGTGCTTCAAAGAAGACAATCAAGAAAATGAAAAGGCAACTAATAGAATGGAAGCAACCATCATATGAATGAATGCTCAATAGCACTAGTCATTAAGGAAGCACAAATCAAAACCACAATAAAATACCACTTATTAGAATAGCTAGAATCAAGATCGACCATAAAAAATGGGGGCAAGAATGTGGAGAATTTGGAATCCTCATGCAATGCTGGTAGGATTATAAAATGGTGCAGTAACTTTGGAAAACTGTTTGGCAGTTCCTCAAAACGTTAAGCATAGAGGTATTGTATGATCCAGCAGTTTCGCTCCTACAAATATACCCAAGAGAAATGAAAATATATTTTCACACCAAAACTTGTATTTGAATGTTCCTAGCAACGCTTTTCATAATAGCCAAAAAGTGGAAATAACCCAAATGTCCATCAATGGCTGAATAAACAAAAGGTGGTATATACACACTCTGGAATATGATTTGGCAGTAAAATGAAGTACTAATGATGAACCTTAAAAACATTAAGTGGAAGAAGCCAGTCACAAAGGCCATATAGTGCATGATTCCTTTTAAATGAAATATCCAGAATAGGCAAATCCATAGTAACAGAAAAATACATCAGTGTTTACTAGGGGTTGGGGGTGGGGGTGATGAAGAATGACTGCTAATGGATATGGGTTTCTTTTGCGAGTAGTAATGAAAATGACCTAAAATTAAATAGTTGTGATTGCTGCAAAACTCTGTGGATATACTAAAACCACTGAATTTTATACTGTGAAGTGGTAAATTTTACTGTATGTACATTACAAATCAATAAAATATTACTTTTTAAGTAATTTTTTTTTTTTTTGAGACAGAGTCTCACTCTGTTACCAGGCTGGAGTGTGGAGGCAGGATCTTGGCTCACTGCAACCTCCACCTCCCAGGTTCAAGCAATTCTCCTGCTTCAGCCTCCTGAGTAGCTGGTGCATGCACTACAGGTGCATGCCACCACTCCCAGCTAATTTTTGTATTTTTAGTAGAGACGGGGTTTCACCATGTTGGTCAGGATGGTCTTGATCTCCTGACCTTGTGATCCTCCCGCCTCGGCCTCCCAAAGTGTTGAGATTACAGGCATAAGCCACCACACCCGGCCTTTTAAAATAATTTTTAATACCAAAAATTGTCAGACTGCATTTTTAAAACATGCTGCTTACAAGATGCCCTATATATAAGAAAGCTGAAACTAAAAAATATGAAAAATATATACCATGCAAGCACTAATCAAAAGAATGCTGACATAGCTCTCAAACAAGGTAGACTTTAAGACAAGAAGCATTGCTAGAACTATAGACGAACACTACCCATGTTTACCTATGTAACAAACCTGCACATCCTGTACATGTACCCTGAAACTTAAAACGATGAACATTTCTCAATGAATGAAAAGAGGTCAATTTCCCAGGAAGACACACCAAAACTTGCATGTGTTAATAACACAGCTTCAAAATATAGACAACAAAAATTGAAAGAGCTAAAAGATATAGCAAATAAATCTACAACCATAGTAAGAGTCATTAACACACCATCCTCAGTAACTAATAAAACAAGCAGGAAAACGACAGTAAGGATGATGAAAACTTGAACATGATTAACCAACTTCACAAGTGACATACTGAGAACATAACATTCAATGACATAGAATATACATTCCCTTCTCGAGGACACATAAGATATTTATTAAAGTAGATGATATCCTGGTCATAACACAAGTCTCAAATATAAGAGAACTGAAGTCACTAAGAGTAAATTTTCTAAACCCTATGGAATTAAGCTAGAAATAAATACAGTCATGCATTGCTTAGCAACAGGTATACATTCTGATAAGTATGTAGTTGGACAAATTTGTTGTTGGGAAAGCCTCATACATAGAGTGTACTTACACATATAGATGGTATAACCTACTACACACACAGGCTATATGGTATACCCTATTGCTCCCAGGCTGCAAACCTGTATAACATGTTACCGGACTGAATATTGTAGGCAGTTGTAACACAATGGTAAGTATTTGTGTATTTAAACATACCCAAACATAGAAAGGTACAGTAAAAAATGATATTAAAGATATCAAAATGGTACACCCATATACGCCACGTACCATGCATGAACAGAGCTTGCAGAAGTAGAAGTTGCACTGGGTGAATCTGTATGAGTGGGGAGTGAATGTGAAGGTCTCAGACATTCTTGTACGCTACTGTAGACTTTACAAACATTGTACACTTAGGCCACACACATTTATACAAATGTATTTTATTTTTTCAAGAATAAATTATTGACCTCAGCTTACTGTAACGTTTTTACTTTATAAACTTCAATTATTTTTAATGTTGGCACTTTTGTAATAACACTTAGCTTAAAACACAAACACATTACCCGGGCAGAGTGGCTCATGCCTGTAATGCCAACACTTTGGGAAGTTGAGGCGGGTGGATCATGAAGTCAAGAGTTTGAGACCAGCCTGGCCAACATGGTGAAATCCCATCTCTACTAAAAATACAAAAAAAAGAGTTAGCTGGGGGTAGTCTCGGGTGCCTGTAATCCCAGCTACTCGGGAGGCTGAGGCAGGAGAATCGCTTGAACCTCGGAGTGAGCTGAGATGGCACCACTGCATTCCAGCCCAGGTGACAGTGAGAGACTCCATCTCAAAAAAACAAAAACAAACCAACAAAACCCCACATTGTACAGCTGTACAAAATTTTTTCCCCTTATATTCTTATTCCGTATGCCTTTCTATTTTAAATTTTTTATTTTTAAACTTTTTTGTTAAAAACTAAGACACAAACACACACATGAGCCTAGGCCTACGCAGAGTAGGATCTTTAATCCCACTGTCTTCCCCCTCCAGATTTCACCCCACTGGCAGGTCTCCACACAATAACAGGCATGGAGCTGTCTATGATAACAATGCTGTCTTCTAGAATACCTCCTGAAGAACCTGCCTGAGGCCGTTTTACAGTTAACTTTTTTTATAAGTAGAATGAGTACACTCTAAAATAATACATAAACTAATAACATAGTTGTTTATTATCATTATCGAGTATTATGTACTATATGTAATTGTGTGTGCTATACTTTTATACAACTGGCAGCATAATAGGTTTGTTTACAGCAGCACGTAGTTCATTGAGCTAGGATGTTACAATGGATATGACATCACTAGGTGATAGGATTTTTTTCAGCTCCATTATAATCTTATGGAACCACCACTGTATATGCAAACTGTCATTGACCACAATGTTATTATGTGGTACACAGCTATAGCGAAAAATCTCTAGGAAATATTCAAATATTTGTAAACTGTATTGTTTAATTTTTAAAATTCCATTTTTAAATGAATGATAATGTAAACATGACCTATCAAAACTTGTGAGTTACAGCTAAGGCTGTACTCAGAGGGGAAATTTATGTCTTAAAAGTGTATATATTAGAAAATAAGAAAGGCTGAAAAATCAGTTGTCTAAAGATCCATCTCAAGAAGTTAGAAAACAGCAGGAAAAATAAAAGAAAGGGGAAGGATGGTCATAATAAAGACAAAAGCAAAAATTATCCACATAGAAGACAAACGTATGACAACTGAATAGCAACAAGGCAAAACCTGATTCTTCAAAACTACCAGTAAAAGTGAAAGAAGAAATAGCACAGATATTACACAGAACTATCCCAGATAATAGAAAAACAGAGTATTCATACAAAACCATTTTATGAGGATGAAATAATATGGATACCAAAGTGTGATGAAGACATTACAAGAAGAGAAAAGTACATTCTATAGGATGAGCTGCGGGTAATAAAAGAGAGAAAGAGAGAGAAAAAAATGTTCAGGAAAATCTCTCTCATGAAAGCAGATGCAAAAATCCTAAATAAAATATTAGAAAGTCAGATCCAATGATAAATAAAAAGGAGAATCCTTCGTGATCAAATGGATTTATTCCAGATAGCAGATGCCGGTGTAAAAATTAAAACTCAGTTAATGAGTTTACCATATTAACATAATAAATAAGTTAAATTACATGACCATCTTAATAAATACAGAAAAGCATTCAATAAAATTTCACCTGTATTCATGGTAAAACCTTTAGCAAACTAGGAATAGAAAATAACTTTCTCAATCTGATAATAGTACCTTTAAAAAAAACCTACATCAAATATGATACTGATGATGAATTACTGAAAACTTTCCGTCTGAGTTCAAGAATAAAACAAGAATCCCTGCTTTCACTATAACTATATTGTACTAGAAGTCCCAGCCATTGAAAAAAGGCAGGAAAAAATGCAAGCATTGGAAAGTAAGAAATGAAACGTCATTATTCCCACACAACATAACCACAACATAATTGTATGTATAAAACTCTAAAGAACTTGCAGACAGTTGAGTAATTTTAGCAAGGTCATTGGATATAAGGTCAATTTAAAAATCAATTGTATTTTATATACAAGGAATGAACAATTAGAAAATGGAATTTTAAAAACAGCATTTACAATAGCATGGAAAATCAGAATCGCGGGAATAAACACAAAGAAAATTTTTCTATACAGAAACTACAAACCTAATATTTCTACCATTATATTATTTATTAGTAAGTAAAGAGAGAGATGATGTTCATGAATGGAAAGACTCAATATTATAAAGATATCAACTATCTCCAGATTGATCTATAGATTCAATATAATCCCAATAAAAATCCTGGCTTTGTTTTTCTTTTTTTTTTTCTTTTTTTTCTTTTTTTTTTTGAGACAGGATCTCATTCGGATACCCAGGCTGGAGTAGAGTGGCATGGTCACGGCTCACTACAGCCTTGACCTCCAGGGCTCAAGAGAGCTTCCCTCCTCAGCAGCCTGAGTAGCTAGCTAAGATCACATGTGCACGCTGCTATACTAGGCTAATTTCGTTGATTTTTTGTAGAGACAGGGTCTCACTATGTTGCCCAGGCTGGTCTCAAACTCCCGGGCTCAAGCAGTCCTCACATCTCCGCCTCTCAAAGTGCTGGGGTTATAGGCATAAGCCACAGCACCTCATTTCCAGCAACTTTTTTTTATTCCTGGAAATTAAAAAAAGCTATTCCAAAATTTACATGGAAATGCAGAGACCAAAAAAAGCCAAGACATTTTCACAGAAGAAATTAGACGTTATCGCTGTTGTTGTCGTTTTTATACAGTCATTGTTTTCTTAGGTTTATTCACATATTTACATTTTTGTTTTTCTCTATTTTTTCCTGCATTTCAGACTTTCTTCTGAATTCATTTCTTTTCTTCCTGAATTGTATTTTTTAAAGTTACTAATAAATGTCACTTACTAAACTATCTCAAGCTAGCTCTCCAATTCTAGGTTTACAATTATTTCTTTAGCATTTTGAAGACAGAGTATTTTAATGTTGTCTTGATGAGTTTGAGAAGTCAGCTATCAATCTTACTGTCATCCCTTCATAGGTCATCTATCTTTTCTCTTTTAAAATCTTCTTTGTCTTGGTCTTTGACTAAGTACAAGGTACTCTTTCCTTATCCTATTTGGAATACATTGAACTTGTTGAGTCTGTTAATTCATATCTTTCATCATTTAGGGAAAATCCTAAGCCATTATCTCTTCTAATATTGCCTCTCCATCATTCTGTCTAGTCTCTCCTTTTGATTAAACTCATGTAAAACCTTTTTGATCTGCCCTCTGTGTCTCTTATGTTTCTTTTTTTATCCTTTATTTCTCTCTGCTGCACTTCCAGTAATTTCTCAGCATCTCTATCTTCAGCTGCTTCATCTGCTGTTTAACCCAACCATTTGAGTTCCTAATCCCAATTATTACATTGTTTGTATTTAGAATTTTATTCATCTTCCCGGTTCTTTATAATAGCATCTTGTCCCTTAGTTTTATTTTCAATACTCTCTGTTATTTTTAAAAATATATAAAAATATATATCGTATATTTCTCTTTGCTGATTCCAGTATTATCTCAGTGTGGTGTTACTGGATTTCAGTTCCCAACCCACACAAGAACTTGAAATTAGGAACTCTCTAGACCTTCTCTTTTCCCCTGTACTCAAAGCAAAGGCCAAGATCACCAAGAATCTTCACTTTTTATTTCTGTGAGACAGGCTTCCTTCTTGGGATTCTTGGTTGTCTTTGGGAGAAGTCCCAGGTTTAGTGCAGGTGAGCGGTCTCTGATTCAACTTCACACTTTGTGTGGGCCAAGATCACCTCCTATGTCCTCCTTCATGCACACATGCACACACACACAAGCACACAAATGCACATATGCACACATCTACACTCTAGTCCTCCAGGAGCCTGCAGATGACCCCAGGGTAACTGTCAGCTGCAACACTGATGTGCCATTCTAGATTCATACCTGATCTTGAAGGATTTCCCTTGCTGTACCGCCAGATCACCCATGCATTCATTTTTCTTCTATTTTATCAGTGTTTCAGCTGCTATGTACTGAGAGTTTCTCTCCAGACATCAATATCACCAATTTTATTGAAAAGCAAATACAAGCTTAAGGGTTTCTATTAGATAAATGAGGAATAGCCCATTGTTGGGTCAAATGACTTTCTCGAGTTCAGGCAATGTCACTCACTAAGGAATGTGGGATAAAAACAACGACAACAACAAAGAGGAGTGTGAATGGGGTGAAGGTTGCGATGTTCTCACGAAACTGTGTATACAATGTTCCAGTAATGGAGTTAGGAATGAAATCTACACCTCCTGATTTCCAAGGTTAGTCCTTTGCCTAGGCTTTCTGACAGCTCTTTCTTCAGGAACACAGGTAGAATACTGTACATGAGAGTCCACAATAGAGCAGACACAGCCAATGCCTATAGAACAGCGGTGTGTTTCAAAGAAACCCAGAACTGGCTTATCAAGGTTAAGACTTCAGAAAGCTCTAAATTCAGCAAAGTAAGCAAAATGTATTCGGGGGAATTAATGAGACATGTTCCCTCCTCAAGGAACTTCATGTACAGACTCACCTAGGCCAGTTCTTGGCTTTCAGACAGGTGAACCTACACTGAAAATAGAGCATGGTCTTCTGTGGATCAATTTCAGAAGTCACCCAAGCTGGAACTCTGCTTCTATTGAAGCCAAAGCTCTCTTCATCCAAAAAACAGGACAGCAGCCCAGCCCCTAAGGTCTCCGCCTGCCAGACCCCATCATGCCACCTTCATTTCCCAAGGCTTCCCTCTGCTACCCACCCTGCCTTCCGTCTATAGCTGACCATCCTTTCCCCTTCCCCTGCAAACCTCCACAGTCCCTCTCTCTCATAGCCCTCTTCTCCATGATCTTGTGAATGCACTGTTGTTTGTAATTTTCACTATCACAGCTGCAATACATGTTCTTGGGCACATGCATCAATTTCTCCAGAAAAAATGCCAATGAGTGAAATTGGTTGATCATAGAGTGTGCACATTGTTCACTTTCCTAGATATCACCAAAGACCTCACCAAAGTGGTTTACCAACTGCACTACCATCCACAGCATATGGTGGAATCCTGGTCCTCCATATCCTTGCCAACACATGGTGTTATCAGACTTTATTTCTTAAGCAGCTTCTCCCTACAAGTCTGTCCAGTGAACTACTCCCTTCTGACCTGCTGATGGGTAGTGAATAATACATTTGCACTGGTTCAGGCTCTTCCAAACATTGGATCTTAGAGCAGGGGTCTATAGCACTTTCTGAAGAGTGAGCTGAGATCAGTCCATTCCTCCCAGCAGCTGACTGGGAGAAGGGAATGTGATGGTTAATTTTATGGGTCAACTTGATTGGGCCATGGGATGCCCAGATAGCTGGTTAGACATTATTTCTGGGTGTGTCCGGAAGAGTGTTTCCAGGAGATAGTAACATTTGAACTGGCGAATAGAATCAAGCAGATGGCCCTCCCCAGTATGAGTAGGCATCATTCAAATCACTGAAGGCCTGAGTAGAACAAAAAGGCAGAGAAAGGTTGAACTAATTCTGCCTGACTGCCTGAGCTGGAACATCAATCTTTTCCTGCCCTCAGCACTCCTTGTTCTCAGGCCTTCAGAGTCAGACTGGAACCTACACCACAGCTCTCCACTTCTAAGACTTTTGTACTGTATCCCTGGCTTTCCCAGGTCTCCAGCTTGCAGGCAGTAGATCATGGGACTCTCCAGCCCCCATAATTGCATGAGCCAGTAACTTAGAATAAATCTCTTTGTAGATACAGATATAGACATTAATATACTTTGTTGGTTCTGTTTCTCTGGGGAACCCTCACTAATACACTGGGAATAATGACTATCTTACTTTGAGTGAGAGCACATGCCAGTGGGAAGGAGAAGGAGAATGAGGCTTCTACCACCCACACTGCTTACCAGCATGGCTGTTGGAGGTAAGGTCAGAAGTGGCACTGACTCTTGAGCCAGGGAAACTAGCCAGCCTGCCGCTGCTGGGACATAGTGCCCAGATAATGGGAACACCAGGTCCTGGAGCCAAAGGGTAGAGGGATATTTGACCTCAATGATAGACGGCAGGCCAGAGGAGGCCAGGCAAAGAAGGGACAAAGGAACAAGAATGAGGGCAGTGAACGGCCTGGGAAATCTCTGTGCACATCTGGGTCTGAGACATGTGTTTGTCCATCATTCCACTTGTCAGTGTCAAGAGGCAGCAAAGGGGGCAGAGTGATTAAGCATGACCTCAGAAAGTAGCTAAGCCAGGGTCTTCTACCTACGAGTCCATGATCTTACACTGACCACTTATCCTCTGCCTGCCTCTGGTTCCTTGTTTGTAAAATGAGAATATTCATACGTGTTTATAAAGTTGCCATGAAAATAAATGAGATAATACCAGTAAAATACTTAGCAAGGGTCTGGTGCATAGTGAGGACTCAGTAAATATTAGTTGTTATTCTTATCACCATCATTATTGCTATTTCAAATCATAGCCTATGGCCAGCTTCCTCGGAGCAAACCGCATATCAGGATTGGTATCTTATCCATCAATTCTGATTGATAGTGGTTGTCTGCTGAGGATTCCATGGTCACCCTTGTGCTCATCCAAAAAGAACAGTGGATTGATCCATTGGCAATGTCTGCCATGGCTCCAGATGGGGAGCAGTAGCAGAGGTGCCATGCACTTGACTCGCATGGTCTACATTTCACAATTTATCTGGCAGGAAATATTGATTCAGGAATGTTCCCATTTTAAGTTTCTAAGAGAGTACCTATGAACACCACCCCCACCCCCCACCTGCCCCCACCGCACACAAAAGGACTGGTTTTTAAACGAGGGCAACTGCACATGGCTTTTTTAAAAACTGTACTGAAAGCAGGTTCTCCCTCCTTTTCTGCTCTGTAGACAGTATCTATTTCATCATTCCTGGCTGCTCAGCTGCATCCCACCTGCAGCAGCAGATGAGCCTCAGGTGGGCTCGTCGTAAGTGCGGGCCACACATAGCTTTCCACAGCTGGAGCTACTAAAGCAGACAGCCCTAGGGTGCCGAGAGATTCACATAAGAACACTAAAAAATAAAATAAAATAAAAAATGCCTGGGAATCCATAGGCCTGGATTCCAGCTTCAGCAGAAACCCACACTGTGAAACTGGGTGCAGCAAGTGACTTCACAGAGGCCTAGTTTCCTGTCACCAAAATAAAGGTCAGTGATCGCCAAGATCCCACCCAATTTTGTTATTCTGTTCTAGCAAAGGGAGTGCATCTCCTGTAGTTACTGTATGTTTGAAAGAGAGAGAAATGTGCAAAGATGTACACTTTAGTAGACCCTTGACTTTCTTAAAGAGGAAGCTCGAAAATTTTCCTAGATTCCCAAACGGCGAAATAGCACTCCAGCCCCATTTCTTCTGGGGACTAGTTTTTCATAATGATCAAGGGGTTTATCAGTATGAAAGATGATATTACAGAAAAGCGAGAATTAGAAAAATGGATTCTGGGGCAGGAGCTGGTCCTGTTTTAGAATCTATTCCCCCGCCCATCCTGCCCCACACACCTGTACTCACACACATGAACTTCTTAGTCCATTGAACCAATGTCATATTTCAGCAAAGTTATAAATTAGTGCCTATCATGGACTTCTGCTATTAACACTACAACTGTTAAATTTCCATCCATGAGGCAAGCATCTATTGAATACACACATACACAAAGTACCTAGACAACCATAGCTATGTAGTCTGTTTTGGTAATATGTCATCACGCAAATTTGCAATTGCTTTTGCCAACAGGTATATACTGAAAACATCATGATAATTTCCCAAAACCATAATGGATTTTGCACCTGTCTTTTCTCATATACAATAAATATAATACGTAATGATTTATTAGCATAAACTCATAAGAATGACTTTTCAGAGCCATCCAGGTCCTCTCATCTGAGTGAGACGTGTCCCTTTCCAAACAACCCCCTCCTTGGGAGTGGCTGTTCTCACTGACATGGTGTGGTCATTTTTGGCCCTTCTCCTTAGAAACTACTTTTCAGAGCCAGTGAAGGAGTCTCAGAAGGAAATTGGATCCCAGCTGCTGACACACCTTGTTTCAGATCCCAAACAATATTTCCAGATCCATCCCAATGACACAGTTCACTTCAAGTCTCAAAACCGTTTATAATTTGCCTCTGAATGGCTTTTTGCTGTTATCCAAAACCCAAATCTACCCTTTATGGAGGAAAGTGGTCACCACTAAGGTTACTGGAGAAAGTGCACCACATCTGAATGCAGTTCCTCACGGACAATATCAAACATGTTTTAGACGTGGACAGCACACACAGGATCTGATGATACCATCCTTAAAGGGGTTGTATTTAAGGGAAGGACGTTCATTTGGGTTTTTCAAAATACCAAGTCATATATGAGTTTCAGGGATTTCCGAGTCAATTTCTACACTCCCACTCTGTCTACACCCATTCAGCCTCACCCTCTCCCTGATTCCTGTTAAAGTGGCTGCGTCAAAATAGCCACTTCAGAAAGCCCCCAGCATCACAACTGCCACCTGGGCATGACTGGGCTCTCATCTGCCTATCATCCCGGATCAAGAAATTCTGCAGATTCTGCTACTGCCCTCCAGACGCAATTTGCTTGTTTAGCCGCCTACTTACAGGGTGAGGCTGCAAAGCAGGGCATTTTCAAAGACATCATCAGGAGAAGCAACAAACCGGGATCTCGCTTCCATACTGAGAAGATAAAAGAGGAAGCCACAAATTAAACGTCCAAATGCCACCTTCTGACTCACTTATAATTCTGCCACCAAACTGAATAGAAAATGTCAGACCCAGGTTACATGGGCTACTCTTTAGGAAATAGGACATTTAAAATTTTTTAACAATCTCTGTTCTTACATGGGCTGTGGAAAGGTCATCTGAGACATCTCAATTATCACCCTTAATGGTTTCCAATCTGCGCTCATCTGACCTGATGTCCGTCACATGTGAAACCTACCCACCTCCTTCTGGTTCCTGCGTCCCTTTTCAGTTGCGCAACCCCCTCCTGTGTCGCAGTCCCATACGACCAACAGATGTCCCACTTGTACTTCATGCTTGATTTGAGATGCACAAATGCGCCCTCATCCCTGCCCACCACAGGCTGGGCTCCCTCCTTTGACACCTTAGTTGCTGTCCCCATAGCATCATGCTCTGAGTCCTTTGGGCACAAAACCTCGACTGCTCATTGCCACTCTCTCCTTGTCCCTCACAATCAGCCACAAGGTCCTGGTGATTCTGCCTCCTCTGTGGCTCCCGGCCACCGCAGCCAACCCCCTAGCTAGAGCACTTACAGCCTTAGCTCAGGGCCGGCTCCCACTAGCCTTTCTCTTACTGTCCCTTCTCCGAGGATATCCATTTCACATGTCTGTCATAGATTCATATTCCTCAAAGGCTGCTTAAGGAATTTCCCAAAATTTTCCATGGCTCCCATTGCCTATGACATAAGTACCCCAGCCCCTCTGTCAATCAAGGGACTCTTCACATAGTCCCTGTTTAAACTTACCCCTTCAGACGGGCCTCTCCGCTGCTCCCTGCCCGCTTACTAAAGGAGAGCCCACCTCCCCCACAGCTGGTTTCCACCTGGGGCAGTTTCTATAAACACCCTGGTTCTCCTCCCCCTCACTCACGCCTTCCCCGGAGGGACTTATCTGATTGGTTAGTTTGGGAGAAGAAACGGAGCACTCCCAGCCCAGCATTTTTCTCTTCCCTCTTTACCTTGGGAGCTGAGCAGCCCATTGGGCTCCTCCAGGCCATGCTTCTGGACGTGGTGCTCCCACAGGGAGGCCTGCAGTGCTCCCATGGGGAGGTCTGTGGTGCTCCCAGGCTACCTGTGATGCTGTCAGGAGTCCCCTTCCCTGTCAATGTGGCATGCATCCTCCTATATCAGATTTCTCAGTAATAAAAGTGATCGTGGTTTTGGACTCCCAGGTGCCATATTCCTTTTGATTCATTCTCAATTACTGTAGAACCCCAGGGAAGAGAAGAGCTCTTGATGGGGCCCTTTTACACACCAACAACCCTGGAACTTTGCTACCTCTGGGTCTTCCGCCTCTCATTCCTCCTTCCCAGGAGAACCTTTTCCTCTCGCTTCCCCTCTCGCTCTGTCTAGTTCTTACCCACCTTCAAGACCCTCCTAAAGTCCGATATCACCTGAATCCTCCCTGGGCCCCTGCCACCTCTCCCTCCCTCTGAACTCACAGTTCCTGGCTAGACTCATCACTTGGCAACCGTGCACCGCCACATCATATTTCTGGTAGCTTCATCCTTCATCCTGCATTCTGGTGCAGGGGTCTCACCTGTTTACGTTTTGCCTCCCTGGTAAGTTACACCTGAGGACAGGTGCATTCCCTTCAGCCTCATTATCATGCTTACCCTCCACAGCACCTGCCCAGGGTCGTGCTCAAGGTAAGCTCTGGGTGACTGTTTAATTTTGCTGCTGACAATGCACAGGCAGCTTCCCACCTTCTTATCTCAGCCCTAGACAATGTGAAGGTCCAAATTATGGCATCAAGGCAACATTGGCATGGTCCTTTTTAACTCCTGACACTTTGATTGTGGCCTTGGACAGTAACTCTACCTGACAAATGGAGAAATGATCACAACGACTTGAGAGATTTTCAGAGACTCTATTCTCTGAGAACGTGTCTATCCTGTACCAAATAACTTTACCTTGAACAGTGAGTAAAATAGAAGAAGACAGCAAACACAGAGCACAGGCATGCTAGCTTTGTATCGTCCATGAGCCTGCAGGCTCCTGAAGGCTAGGCCTTGTGTTCTTTTCTTCTCCCTAGTAGCATGGGTGCTGTGTCCAAGGTAGGGGCTCAGGCAACACTTGTTAGCTCAAGTTATTTAACCTTGGGAACGATCTCCAAACCCTGACATCAGGGTCACCTTTGCTTTTGATTATGTAATATGGTATTTTGTTACTTGAGGTTAAACTTTATGCTTTAGTTGCAAATAAAATAAAGAAGAGGGTGATACATCTACAACTAGCTTAGTGGGGGCAGGTGTGTGAAAGAGAGAGCTCAAGAGTGAGAGAGAGAAAGAAATTAAGAGCAATAAGGCCAGTCTTTAAACAAAGTACCATTTACATGAGCAAAATAGTTCTCATTACAGTTATTTTGCCCTCCTTGAAGCCTCCATGAGCACCGAATGGGTAGAAATACCTCTTTGATTCAAGGCGATGGTTGGCAAAGTAAACCATATGCTCCTGGCTGGTGCAAGGAGCCCAGAGAGAGCCCATTCTAACCGAGAACAAAGGTTCGGGGAAAAGCAGTTTCCTGTACAATGCAGCTGAATGATTGACAGGCAGATTATTATTAGGCTGAGTTGGCCTCATCTGGCCTTTTTTAAGTGCAATATGGTCTGCATAACATGACATATGAATGCTGAACTCCTGGCAGGTCCTGCGAAGGGGACAATGGAGCTGGCAGCCTGACACCGGTGCAGCTGGGAGGGGAAGGCTTGGTTTCTGCACATTAACACATTTGACATTTGGTATCTAAAGGGAAGGGCTAATAAATAACCCGCCAACGATGACACTGTGTAATGACAGCTTTTATTACCAGCCAGTTAATCCTCCACTCCAGCTCTGTCCTTTCAGGCCATCTGGTGTTGAATTCTTATTTACTTATTTTTATTTTCCTGGAGTTTGAACTTGGGACATTTGCCTCCTGCCAGTGTCATATTCTGAAGTCGATTCAGGGGCCAGGAGGGTGGCAGACTGATTGTGGATGATTCCGCACCAAGGTCTGCAGAAAGTGGAGTGAATGGAGTTTTTAGCAGGTGACCTTGGGTTTGGGGTTCAGCTGCATGAAGCCAGTTAGTCATCTTGGGTCCAGAGGGATGGGGGAAATTCACCTCTTGATTACCATCTCTTTCTAGAAACAATATGCATGGTTTCTGCCTCAATGGATCTGACACACATTTACTGAGCATCCACTCTGTGGCCCATAAAAAGATGTGTTTTGGGATGTTAGTCCATCCCTTTAAGGCCAAAGCTGACAGACCAGAAGGTGAGACCATCGCATGATAAATCTACATAATAGGATCTGAACTCTAAAAGGAAGAAGCATAAAGTGCTAGGGGGTGGGAGATGACGAGGAAATCCCTTCTTCCTCAGAGGATTTGAGGAAGTTGTCCAGAATTATAAAGGATGTGAGGTTTTATCCTATTTGCGTGCTAACAGGTTAGCTGGCATTATATACTGAATGCCCCAAAATTCGTATGTGCAAGTCCCAACCCCAAGTGTGATAGTATTTGGACATGGGGCCTTTGGGAGGTGCTTAGGTTTAGATGAGGCCACGAGGGTTGGGCCCCATGTTGAGATCAGGGTCTTCACAACAAGAGACCCTTTCTGTCTCTCTCTGTCCCTTTCTCTCTCTCTCTCTCTCCATCATGCGAAGACACAGCAAGAAGGTGGCCATCTGCAAGCCAGGAAAAGGGCCCTCAACAGGAACCAACCATTCTGGGACTTGATCTTGGACTTCCAGCCTCCAGAGCTGAGACAAATAAATGTCTATTGTTTAAGCCACCCAATCTGTGGTATTCTGCGTTGGCAGCCCAAGCTGACGAAGACAGCTAGCCACAGTTTCATGCATGTTGGCAGAAGACACAAGACACCAGGGTCAGAGACAAAGGACTTTATTACTCGCAGCATTGGCAGTAGCCAGAATATCAACTTTTGTATGGATTCTCCAAGCTCAGTTCCCACAGAGTGACACAAAGAAGGCCAGGATGGCACCTGCACACATGGCAAGTTACATTGCAAGAGGGGAACCCTGGAGCTAGGGAACCCAAATCTTTCATAGTGGGCAGTAAGCATGCCCCATTTTTGCACTGGAGAAAGACACTAACTCTGTCTTTAGTCCCTTGTAAATTCAGAGCCATGACATCAAGTGTTGGGTGGAAGAGAAAGTGAGGGTTGTTCCCTTAGTGAATATTTGTTGGGTAAGTGCTCAGGGCTGGGTCCTTTGCTGGGAGCAGAAAGAGGAAAAGACATTGCTCCAGGTATCCCAGAGACTGGTGTGGAGAGAAATACATGCAGATAACTAAGAACGGTGTGGAAGGCAGTGACAGGCTGGGCACAGAGGATGACAGGAAGCAAAAGAAAGGCATCCCGGGTAGCCTAAGATGATCAGAGATGGGGTGTCCACTGGACAAACACCCATGAAAAGAGAATGTAGAACAAGGCAGTGAGTGCCTCTGCTCACAGATGTGCAAAAACACAAGAGACCCATGGAGAATTGTCTCCCTGCAGAGGCCACCAAATCAATGGATGTCAGTTCCCAATCAAAGGATTTTTATAAAGGCCAAGATGTGTTCAAAGAAGAAAGCAGAAATTTTCTCAAGGTTGTGTTTCTCTGTGGTTGGGCTGTCTATAGGACCCCCTTAAAATACAACCCACAGTGGTACTTCTGGACAAACCCCCTCAGCTGTCACCTCATGGAAGAGAGGAAGCGGCCATGGAAAACAGGCGGTGTGCGGAGCGCCGCCATGACTCCATGTGCAGGTGCATCAGAAGGGAGACAGGAAGAGGTATTCAAGGCCCTTCACGATGTGGACCTTCCCCAACTCCCCTGCCTTGTGTCTGGGAACTCCCTGCCTCATACTTCATTTTATTTTATTTATTTAATTTTTGAAACAGAGGCTCACTCTGTCACTCAGGCTGGAGTGCAGTGGCATGATCATGGCTCACTGCAGCCTTGACCTCCCGGCCTCAGGTGATCCTCCCACCTCAGCCTCCAGAGTAGCTGGGACCATAGGCATGCACCACCATACCTGGTTAATTTTTACAATTTTTGTCAAGGAGGGGTTTTGCCATGTTGCCCAGGCTGGTCTGAAATTCATGGGTTCAAGCAATCTGCCTGCCTTGGTCTACCAAAGTGCTGGAATTACAGGCATGAGCCACTACTCCTGGCCATGCCTCATGCTTTATACTTTGTTATGATCTTGATTCCGCACCTTGCTGCTTCTCCCATCCCTTTACCTTTTATCATGCAGTGCTCTCTGTCTTTCCCACCCCAAAACTCAGTTCCCTTGACTCACCTGTGTCCTTTAGGACTTAGCTCCAATACTGTCACCTGCAGGCAGTCCTCCTAGATCACCTCAGGCTGCAGGAGATGCCTTTCTTTTGCTTCCTGTCATCCTCTGCATCCCCTTCCAAATCATTCTTAATTATCTGTGTGTATTTCTCTCTGACTCTGGGATACCTGGAACAACATCTTTTCCTCTTTGTGCTCCCAGCACAGGACCCAGCCCCGAGCAGTTACCCAACAAATACTCACACAAGGAACAACCCCCACTTTCTCCTCTACCCAGCCCTTGACATCATGAGTCTTGGTCTACAAATGTCTAAGGATCCACCAGCAAATGTGAAAATTACAGAAGAAGGTAACCATGCGCCACAGAAAACTCTGTTATTTTCATATTAGCCCCCAAGGGCTGTGAGATAGTGAAATTGATTTTTTCCACTACTTTATTTTCACCTTCCTCCTCTCCTGAAATGCAAACAGCAACTGCAGCATCATCTCACTGTCTCCCTCTCTCTTTTCCTCTTTTTCCTGCTTCCCTTCTCGTGGCATGATTATGCCAGTTGCATGCAATAGTATTGCACAACCCCTCTGGTAGCTAAAGGTGCCACCCACCTCTGTTCTACAGAGAAAAATGAGAAATGGAAGATGCTCGATGATTGGATGGTTCCAAACCTTTGTTTGTGTTTTGAGAATTGGTAGTGAGCATTCCTGATAGACACCCCTGAGAATCTTATGAAGTACACAGTTCCCTCAAAATGCATACGCCCATCTATCCACAAAATTTCATAGACAATTGCTGGGAGTTCATACAAGCCCGTGGTCTCCAGCTAGAAGAACGCATTTTTTAAAAAACACTAAACAAGACACCCACCTATTAAACCCACATATGTTTAATTTTTCTAGATCCTAAGCTTCTGTAGTGATGAAGCACACTGTCTCAGAAGAGGGCCAGGTCCTGCAGCTCCTGTCAAGTGAGCCAACCGTGGGATCTAACAGCGAGGACTGAGGAGCAGATGGCATGTGACTGTTTGCTGTGGCCTCACTGTATGTGGGTGATAAATAGGCAGAGAAGCTATGAGAATAGTTTTCAATAATCTTTAGACCGATAAAAGTTCAGCCCAACCTGGAAAGTCCGTATTCATTAATTCTACCTCCTCCTGCTTCTGGACACGTTGATGTCCGTCTGCCACTGCCAGTTGTATTGAATATGCAAAATGGAGTCAGATGTGTCATACATACATTCCCCCACCTGTGCCCACATCCTGTGAGGCACATCGCTTTCCCTGAAAGTGAAACAAAACATATGCCGAAAGAAGGAAACAGGCGGATGATATTTAGGATGTGTAACCTGAGTTCGGCCCACCAGGCTATCCGTTCTTGGAGAGCAGTAGCCATCACTTGTTCACGGCTGCACTTCCAGTCAGCACCTGGCATATAATAAGTGCTCAACAAATACATGTCCAGGGAATAGATGCATGAATGGACAACGTAAAGCGTACCATAAATTCCCAGTGCCCCTACAATATCTTTTCTCCATGAAAGTACAGAAATTTACTGTATCCCACAGCCTGAAATCCACCTCAAATTTTCTGCATAAAAGTCTTGCCCTTGGCTGGGCATGGTGGCTCACACCTGTAATCCCAACCACTTGGGAGGCTGAGGTGGGAGGATCGCTTGAGCCCAAGAGTTCAAGACCAGCGTGAGAAACATAGCAACACCCCATTTCTACAAAAAGCTTAAAAAATTAGCCAGGCATTGTGGTGCAAGCCTGTAGTCCTAGCTCCTAAAGAGGCTGAGGCGGAAGGATCATTTGAGCCTGGGAGTTCAAGGCTACGGTGAGTTATGACCCATTCCAGCCCTGGGTGACAGAGCAAGACCCTTTCCCTTAAAAAAGAAAAAAAAAAATTGACCGGGCATGATGGCTCACGGCTGTAATCCCAGCACTTTGGGAAGCCGAGGCGGGTGGATCACCTAAGGTCAGGAGTTCAAGACCAGCCTGGCCAACACGGTGAAACCCCGTCTCTAATAAAAATACAAAAAAATTAGCCAAGCGTTGTGGCAGATGCCTGTACTTCCAACTACTCGGGAGGCTGAGGCAGCAGAATCGCTTGAACCCGGGAGCTGGAGGTTGTAGAGAGCTGAGATCATGCCATTGCACTCCAGCCTGGGCAACAAGAGTGAAATTTCATCGAAAAGAAAAGAAAAGAAAAGAAAAGAAAAGAAAGAAAGAAAGAAAGAAAGAAAGAAAGAAAGAAAGAAAGAAAGAAAGAAAGAAAGAAA
>NW_012118555.1:166004-194219 GCF_000951035.1 Colobus angolensis palliatus
GAGGGAGGGAGGGAGGAAGGAAGGAAGGAAGGAAGGGAGGAAGGAAGGAAGGAAGGAAAAAAGAAAGAGAGAGAGAGAGAGAAAGAAAGAAAGAAAGAAAGAAAGAAAGAAAGAAAGAAAGAAAGAAAGAAAGAAAGAAAGAAAGAAAGAAAGAAAGAAAGAATCTCCCCTTACCCCCTTTTACCCATGCTCTTTCTCCTTCAATCTAAGGTGACACAAATGTTTGCAGACAGAGTAGAATAAAACCCATTGGAAGGAAGGGAAGATACCTCACCAAATCCTGATGCCATCAATCATGGTGCTGATTGAATTGAGCTTGTATCCTCTTTCTGGACTCAGTAGACTCCTGTACCCAGATGCACCCTACCCACTGTTCCAGTGGAGTCTCCTCTGTTCCCGTAGACAGCCCCAGGACAGGACGAGCAGTCCGGCATTGGCCCTGTGGATGTCTTTTGCAAATGCCGTCATAGGGAGCCTCACACCAGGCCCTCCAGCCCGACTGCAGAACTGCAGCCCCACCCCAACCCTGCCCTGGGGTCTCCTCCGGTGGCTGTGTCTCCCCTCTGCTCAGGAACAATGTCATGAGGTCTTCCTCCTGGCCTCCACATGGGTACTCCTTTCTATCTGTCCCCCACCCCCCATACTCCAGGAGCTTGGCAAATTCTGCGGGGAGCCCAGGACCCCCAGGCCACCAAGCCACACTGAAGTTGTAGGTGGGGGTGGTCACAGACTAACCCTCTTTCCAACTCCATCATCTGGTTATGCTACAGTCTCACGTGGTCTCTCTTGGATTCACCTCCGTCAGCCTCTTACCCTGACCCTGCCCTCCAAGAGGCATCGCGCTGCCCATTAGCAGGGAGCGGGGGGAATCATGGCGGGAATATCAACGCTTCACTTCTCCCCACTTCCCCCTCCACATCTCAGGTGCCTCCGAACTCCTCCTTCCTCTTTTAGTCCAAACACCTAAGCTCGGCTGAATAACTCTCTCGTAGGAGAAACCGCTTGCAAGGTGGGAGCAGTCACCCATGTGGCCCACCTAAGAAGCTCTGGCGGTCTTTGCGAGGCCTGCTTCTAGGAGCTATGAGATGTCATTAAACAGATAACTGCGTCCTCAGCTTGAGGTTGACCGTTATCCCCATCTCTTGTTTGCCTGATTAAATCAGATTAAAATCAACATCAAAGGCTGCCTGTGGGCACACGAGAAAACAGAGGGTCAACGCTTTCGTTTCTTGATCATGAAAAATGAGGGAAGACAGCAAAGGTTCCATGCCCAGAATCTGCCTCACATTTTCATCTTGTTTTGTTTTATTTTAACATGAGCTGAAGCAATTCCCTTGTGCTCTGTCCCCTGAGCCACTACCAGGGACAGGCAGTGCAGCAAGAGGCGAGGGCATGAGGAGGCCAGGCCCGGGGCTCCTGGTGCTGTTTCCCAGGGACAGTCCTGTCCTTAACTGCAAGGAGAAAAGGCCTCCCCCATCCTGAAGAGTTCATGGACAAAGGACTGTGTTTGTGGGGTTCTTCCCACGTGGCAGATTACAATTAGAAATGCGCAGCTAGATGGTGGGCCAGCAGTGGAAACAGAAACTCACACATTTCAGCCCAAAGAGAAAGGACCTCGTTCTGTTTTACCAAAGTTCAAGCAATTTGTGCTTGATATAATAGATTGATGATAGATGATAGATAATATAGATGATAGATGATAGATAGATAGATAGATAGATAGATAGATAGATAGATAGATAGATAGACAGACAGATAGACAGATAGGTCTAATTGAGCTAAAACCATACTGAGCTCTGGAATTGCATAAATAATTTTAAGAAAATAAATCTGTAGAAACTAATGGTTTCTGTTTCATTTTTGCCCTCAATCAGTAGCCATTCTATTTCTCTAAGAAACGTGTTTTATTTAAGAGGTCCACTACTGTCAACTATAACCTGTTAAACTATTTCTTTTTGTGTGTGTGTGCAGCAGATTTGTCGCTGCTTTGGTTTTACTTTTCTGATGTTTTAACACGCACTTCTGCAAATGACCAATAAACAAACTAAGAAAGATTTGGTGACAATTTTGGCACAAAACTCTGAAATGGCTTCTCAGCATGGGCTCTCCTGCTATTTGGAGTCTGTTCATTTTTTGTTGTAGGGTAGGGGGCTGTCCTATGATTGTGGGATGTTAAGAACATCCCTCACCTGTACCCACTAGAGGCCAGTGGTAACCCCTTGCCAGTTGATAACCAAAAAATTCCAGACATTGTCAAGTGGGAGGCCCCCAGCTGACAGCTCCAGTTCTGAAGTGATGAGGCTGTGGAATGCGGAATCTCAGTCACCCAAACTGAAATTTGGGCACCAATATTTGTAGATTCCCTGGAAGTTGGAGGACCCACACCTGTGCCTTTCCATGCACGTCCCTGGACCTATGTGGAAATGGGAAAACAACCATTGTCTTCATGAGTAAGCCCTTCTGTACTTTTTTTTATCACAGCATTATTCGCAGTGGCAAAGTCACAGAACCAATCTAAGAATTCATCAATAATTGGATAAAAAACAGTGTGTGTGTGTGTGTATATATATTCCATATATATGATATATATAGTAGATAGATATAGATATAGGCCAGGCATGGTGGCTCATGCCTATAATCCCAGTACTTTGGGAAGCTGAGGAGGGTGGATCACCTGAGAATGGGAGTTCAAGACCAGCCTGGCCAACATGGAGAAACCCTGTCTCTACTAAAAATACAAAACTAGCCAGGCATGGTGGTGCATGCCTGTTATCCCAGCTACTCAGGAGGCTGAGGCAGGATGATTTCTTGAACCTGGGAGGCAGATGTTGCAGTGAGCCGAGATCATGCCACTGCACTCCAGCCTGGGCAACAAGAGTGAAACTCTGTCTCAAAAAAATATATAGATATAGATATGGATATAGATATAGATATAGACGCCACGGAATACTAGTCAGACATAAAAAAGAATGAAATCACGTCTTGCAGCAACATGGACAGAACAGGAGGCCGTTATTCCTAGTGCAACGACTTAGAAACAGAAAGTCAAAAACCACAACTTCTCACTTACAAGTGGGACTTAAGCAGTGGGTACACACAGACACACAGAGTGGAGTAACACACACTGGGAACTCCAAAGGCGGGAGGGTGGGAAAGGGATGAGGGATGAAATGCCATCCGTTAGCTACAATGTACCCTGTTCGGGTGATCCTGCACTAAAAGCCTAGGCTTCTCCAGTCCACAACATATCCACATAACACAATTGCACTTGTAACCCTAAACCCATTTAAAAAATCTAAATAAAATAAAATAATAACGTTCATAAAATAAAACGCAGAGGGTTACAAAATGCACCAATTCTATGGAAAGACAGTTATCAAAGAATTTGAATCCGCCATATGGCAGGCCTCATAATGACTGTACTTTTAACATGGTGATGAGCTCAAGAAATATTGTGAGATGCCTGTCTTAACTGTAATGTGATACAAAATATGTGTTTGGTGTCTCTTGGTTTCAAAGTCACAGGCACTATTCATACTACTGAACTGTATGGCCTATGTGCATCATTCAAGAAAATCCTCAATTTCAGTTAGAGAGGATAGTTGAAATTAAAATGCAAGTTCTCAGACTAAGTTTGCACACCTCCTGAATTCTGAGGCCTTTAAATTCCAGTGGCTTCCATGTGCCAAGGCAGGAGCTCTGCTTCCCTCACCACAGGGGCTGACTGGTTCCCCATGCTAGCCAGTTGGAAGCCCCTCCCTGAAGACCTAGTGAGTTTTTCAGGGATAGGCACTTGACCTGAACCAGACCAATCAGGGCCCTTTCTGGAACTTTCTGACAAATTTGTCAAGGTAGATCCTCTCTTTGCACAGGGGATATTGTGAGTGTGTTTGTTTATTTTTAATTATGAGCTCCGTGCTCCTGAGCAGCTTGGAGGAATGGCGGTGGGAAGCAGGTGCCTCAAAATTCTAGTCTGTCTGGGCCAGGCACAGTGCCTCACACCTGTAATCCCAGCCCTTTGGGAGGCAGAGGCAGAGGCAGGTGGATCACTTGAGGTCAGGAGTTCGAGACCAGCCTGGCCAACATGGTGAAGCCCCGTCTCTACTAAAAATACAAAAATTAGCTGGGCATGGTGACACGCATATGTAGTCCCAGCTACTCAGGAGGCTGAGGTGGGAGGATCGCTTGAACCTGGTTGGAGGAGGTTGCAGTGAGCTGGGATCGTTCCACTGCACTCCAGCCTGGGTAACAGAGTGAGACTCCGTCTCAAAAAAAAAAAAAAAAAAAAAAAAAAAAAAAATTCTTGTCTATCTGTGATGGTTACTTTTATATGTCAGCTTGACTGGGCCATGGGGGTGTCCAGATATTTGGTAAAAACACTATCTGGGCATGTCTGTGAGAGTGTTTTGGAGGGGATAACCGTCTGAACTGATAGACTGAGTAAAGCAGGTTGCCACCTCCATGTGGGTGGGCCTCATCCAATCTGTTGAAGGACTGAATGGACAAAAAAAGGCTGAATAAAGGAGAATTTGCTCTCTCTCCCTGCCTGTCTTCAAGCTGGTTCCTTTGGTCCTCTCCAGTCTTCAGACTGGAACTCACACCGGAACTCACACCATCAGCTCTACCGCTTCTTAGGTCTTAGAACTTAGGTCTCAGCTCTCCTGGGTTCCCAGCTGGCTGCCTGCAGATCTTGGAGCTTCTCAACTTCCATTATCGAGTGAGCTAATGTCTTTTTTTTTTTTTTTCAGATGGAGTCTCTCTCTGTTGCCCAGGCTGGAGTGCAGTGGCACAATCTCGGCTCACTGCAACCTCCCAGGTTCAAGCGATTCTCCTGCCTCAGCATCCCATGTAGCTGGGACTACAGGTGCACGCCACTGCGCCCAGCTAATTTTTGTATTTTTGTAGAGATGGGGTTTTGCCATGTTGGCCAGGCTGGTCTTGATTTCCTGACCTCAAATGATCCGCCTGCCTCGGCCTCCCAAAGTGCTGGGATTACAGGCATGAGCCACTGCGCCTGGCCAAGCGAGTCTTTTAATAAATTTCTTTAGAGATAGATCAATGATTAATAGAGAGATAGGTCAGATAGATAGGTAATTGATTGACAGGTAGTTAGGTAGATTGATAGAAAGATAGTCTATTGGTTCTGTTTCTCTGGGGAGCCCTAACACACAATCTAAGTCTAAAGTCCATGGTACACACGTTTGTGTAAGATGTAGTACACACACACAGAAAGTTTACAGTTTTTCCAATGTACAAGCCTGTCATTAACATCTTAACTTAAGGACAGCAGGATTTTTTTTTTTAAAGACCTATTGAGAATAACAGAACCTATTGTACAAAATGAACCGATACAGGTTTATTACATGGTAAATACATAGTCCCATAAACTGAGTATAACCTGCCAAGTAGTTCTGAAGTTAAGTTCCAATCCCTCAGGATAGCTTCTGGAAAGAAGGCAATTTTGAAGTCAAGCACCGTCTTCACAATGTCTGTCCTTATTAGGTCAAAAAGACATTACCCTTTGGTAGTTCCTTATGCCGTGCTATCACATTTATTATCCCAAGAGCTGTAGCTGTCTGAGGTTTTAGTACCTATTTTCTACCCACCCATGTGAGGCTGACATTTAGACATTCACTGCCCATCTATAGGTCTTGCATGATACATGGATTTGAATCTCCGCATCTGACCATCAGTTCCAGCCACACCAAGCAGATAATGAACCCAAGGATCCAAGAAGAAAGCTTTTTAATGGATTCAATATTTCTGGTTCACTTGTAGCATCTGGGAAAAGGTCTCAAGAACCCTAAGGCTGAAACTGAATATTTTGAGCAACTATGCACTAATGAAATAATCAAATCAAAATTAGAACTATTTAGATCATTTCTGCAGAGACCGTCTGCCTGCTCTCTGATCAAAGCACAGCAGAGAAAAAGTTTCCTTGTAACTTCCTCCCTTTTCATTTTGAGGGTGGGAAGCACGTTTCAAAGACCCACTAGAGCTTTAAATTAAGGAAAGATAAAACAATCCACACCTGAATTCTAGGAGGGCTAATTCCAGACACAGAGCTGTTTTCTCCACCAGCACCTCATGGTTGGCCCCAAACAGTTTGCAGTTGTTTTTAGTGCCTTGTGCATCTAATTCCAAAGAAAGAAACGGCTATTTTATTTGGCTTTCATTCTATTATTCATGCAGTGCAACATGTCTGCAACCACACGTCCAAGAAAGTGAAATATAAGAGATTAAAAACAGATCTGTCTAGTGAACAGGTGTCGAGCATTATCTAATAGCAAACTAAATATAAAAAGGGAGCCTAATTAGAGTTCTGGCATCTCTCCTGCTCTGGGCTTCACAGCTCTTTAACTCTTGAAGTTGCTTCTCAGATCAAAGACCAGAATTCATCAACAAAGGGAGGCTGTGATTTCTGTATGTAGGAGGGTGTGCACGTGCATGTGCACATATGGGAAGGGAAGGAAGAGGGCCTGGGAGGGGGCAGTTTTGCCAGGCAGTGCCAAACAATGAGATACACTGAGGAGAAGTTGCTTTTCTATCAAAGGTATTGAATGAGAAGAAAAATAAAATAATTAAAAAGAAATTTTAAAAAAGAAATTGCTTTTCCTGAAAAAGTCTTCTAGAACCTTGTTCCTCAAAGTGTGTTCCTTCCTGTGTGTGTATCAAAAATGAGAATAAGGATTTACCAGCGACTCCTTTGGCAGAGACCTGGGCACTCTGGCCAGCAGAGAGCTGGGACCTGTTAGTGCAGAGAAGGCAGGGTCCACGCTGCCACCGCCTCCCCTCGGATGCCGCTGCCCCAGACCCGAAGCACTGGGCAGTTTGCCCAGTTCTGCCCATGGCTTCTGCTCCAGAGGAGCCCAGCAGGGACACTCACAGTGGAAGAGGGAAAGGCTGTCCCTGCGGAGGCCCTGACTGCGGAGTCCCCCCAGTGGCACTGTCTCCCAAAGGCTCTGGAGGCCCCAGAGGGCCAAGAGGCCAAAGACCTAGCTTTGAATGTAGTTGAAAGATTCTTGGAGCAGTGATGCTTGCTACAGAAGAATTTACCGGGAACTGAAACGTGGCTTTAGTCCATATGTTATTAGGCTGAGATGATAAGGAGTTTTAACCAGTTGACCCCATGGTATGGTATGGGCCTGGGCAACAGAGTGAGACTCTGTCTCAAAAAAAAAAAAAAAAGAAAGACAGTCTTGGGCACCATCCCAGAGGTACTGAGTCAGAACCTATATTTCTCAGCACTGATTACTAGTCGATTCATATGCACATCAAGGTTACAAAAGTGTGTTTCAGGAATTTGAATGGATTGGATTGGGCTTTGCAGCAAGGCGGGCATGGGGCTGGGCTAAAGTAGGTGTTTCCTGAAGAGGCAGATTTGAGTGGGATACTTGGCAGTTGCCTGAGGCAGAAGTCAGCAAACTTTTCCTGTAAAGGTCCAGACGATAAACACGTAGACTTTGCAGGCCATACAGCTTCCGTCACAACTAGTCAACTGTATCACCGTAGTGCAAAAGCAGCCACAGACATCATGTAAACGAGTAGGTGTGGCCGTATTTCAATAAAACTTTATTTGCAAAAACAGGGGCTGGGTTCAGTTTGGCTCACGGGGAGTAGTTTGCTGACACCTGGCCTGAGAGAACAAGTATGTCTTCATAAAGCGCGAAACATTCTAGATCAATTGTGGGTTTGGTTGTACCTGGTCCCAAGACTCAAGGTCTCACTAGCTTCTGAACCCAGCTCTGTTAATGAAGCAGAATACTTCCTATCAAGGTGTTTTCTTTAAAAATTAAGGACATGTGATGTAGTTCTATTCCTCAACCATGCTCCTTATTCTGAAAAATGTTCAAAACTCAGGTTACTGCACACTTAGAGCGTTCCTAATTATCTACTACTTAAAACTCTCCTAATTATCTTATGATAACCCTCAGGAGGCAGGAGAACCAGAGGATGACTAAGTCAGCCTACCTGTGCCTATTAGTACCCTTTGCCTTGCTATAAAGGAGTACCTGAGGCTGGGCAATTAATGAAGAAAAGAGGTATATTTTGGCTTATAGTTCTGTGGGTTGCGCAGGAGACATGGCGCCAGCATCTGCTCCTGGTGAGGCCTCAGGAAGTTTACCATTGTGGTGGCAGGTGAGGAGGAACAGACATGGTGAGAGAGGGAGAAAGACAGAGAGGGGACAGGTATCAGATTCTTTGTAATAAGCAGAGCTCACATGAACTCACTGCTGCTGGGAGCGCACTAGCCACTCACAGGGATCCGCCCCTATGACCCCAACTCTCCCCACCAGGCCCCACCTCCAACATCGGAGCTGACCCTGAGACAGAGGATAAATAGAGGAGCCAGATGGAAAAAAAAAAAAACAGAATACATTGAGAGTCTGTTTATAGACTGGTGGAATCCTTATACTCATCCCCCACTTACCCTCAGAACCTTGGAAGGCAATTTAATAAACTTTTCTCTTGAGATTTTTAAAGCCCCAAAATAAGGACCTCCAGTATTGACATTTTTGATCCCCAGTTGTTCCCCAATGCTACAAAGACATCTACCCATTAAGAAGTTCCTTGCGGGCCGGGCACAGTAGCTCACGCCTACAATCCCAACACTTTGGAAGGCCGAGGTGGGAAGACCACCTGAAGCCAGGAGTTTGAGACCAGCCTCAGCAACATAGTGAGCCCCTGTTTCTACATAACATTTTAAAATTACCCAGGCATGCACCTATAGTTCCGGCTACTTGGGAGGTTGAGGTGGAAGAATCACTTGAACCTGGGAATTCAAGGTTGCAGTGGAGCTACGATCGTGCCATTGCACTCCAGCCTGGGTGACAGAGTCAGACCCAGTCTCTAAATAAATAAATAGATTTTTAATAAAAAAATTTTTTTTTAAATCCTTGCAACACAGGAAATGCCCTTTCAACTTTGCGTTACCTTTCTTAAACATAAATAGAAAGCTGAGTATTACCTGATATTCAAGGAAGGCCATCAAAATTAAAGGCAAATACCCAAAATTAAGGCAAATACCCAAATATACAAACCAGGGATAAACCTGAGGCCAGGTGCAGTGGCTCATGCCTGTAATCTCAGCACTTTGGGAGACCAAGGAAGGTGGATCACTTGAGCCTAGGAGTTCAAGACCAACCTGGGGAACATGGCGAGACCCTGTCTCTACAAAAAATTAAAAAATTAGCTGGACATGGTGATGCGTGCCCGTAGTCCCAACTACTTGGGAGGCTGAAGTGGGAGGATCACTTGAGCCTGAGAGGTTGAGGCTGCAATGAGTCGTAACCATGCCACTGAACTCCAACCTGGGTGACAGAGTGTGACCTTGCCTCAAAAAAAAAAAAAAAGAAAAAAAGAAACCCTGAGTTCTAGAAATTTGTTTTAAACTTCAAAGGAAACAAATCAATACTATGAAAGATGAGTTTGAATTCATAAAACAAGCACAAGATGCTATGTAAAACAATTAGAAAACAGCCAAGAGCTATTGGAAATTTTTGTAATCAAAATACACATAACATAAAATGTACCATCTAAACCCTTTCTAAGTGTACAAGGGTATCAAGTACATTCATATTGTTGTTCAAACATCACCACCACCTTCCATCTCCAGAACACTTTTCCTCTTGCAAAGTTGAAACTTTGTACTGATTAAACAATAATTCCCCATTCCACAACCCCCCTTGGCAAAAACCATTCAACTTTCTATGTCTATAAATGTAACTACTCTGGAGACGTCGCATAAGTGAAATCAGACAGAATTTGTCTTTTTATGACACACTTATATCACTCAGTACAATGTCTTCAAGGTTCACCCAGGTTGTAGCATGCGTCAGAATTTTCTTCCTTTTAAGGCTGAATTAATATTCCATCATATGTATATGTCACAGCTTGCTTATCCATTCCTCCATTGACGGGCACTTTGGCTGTTTCTACCTTTCGGCTATCGTGACTAATGCTGCTATGAACTTGACTGTAAAAATATTTCTTTAAAGCCTTGCTTTCAATTATTTTAGATACATGCCCAGAAGCTGAACTGCTGGGTAATATGGTAATTCTATTTTAAATTTTTGAGAAATCACCATACTGTTTCCTTAAAAATTTTAATGTAATAGAAAGCTTTAAAAGTATCCCCCAAATAAAGATGAAAGAAAACACTAAGAAACTCTTTCAGAAAGTAGGACAAAGAGACTAGAAATATAAAACAGAAAAGAGAAAAAAAATGAGGATTGCTCCATAAGGTCAAGTATACTACTAAGAGGAACTCCAGAAAGAATGAATAGAAAAAATAAAGAAGAAAAAATTATTGTCTAAAAGCATGCAGACATTTACCCTAAAACTTAAGAAAATTAGTTTCTAAAATGAAAGGGTCATTAAGAGTTTAGCACAAGTCATGATGAAATCTCAGAGATAAAGAAAAGATATTACAGTTTTTAGAGAGTGATGGGGGGAATCAGTTTACATGCTAAGGGGTGAAACTTAGAATGGTACCTTACTTCTCAATATCATCCTTGGAAGCTTAAAAAAAGGTAGTGTTACCTTTAAAATTCTGCATAAAAACGCATTTCCACCTAGCAATCTATACCTAGCTAAACTATCAATCAAGTGTGAAGATGGAATAAAAACTTTTTTTAATGCTTTTGTTGTTGTTGTTGTTGTTGTTGAGATAGGGTCTCACTCTGTCACCCAGGCTGGAGTGCAGTGGCGTGATCACAGCTTACTGCTTCTAATTTCTGGGCTCAAGTGATCCTCCACCTCAGCCTCCTCAGTAGCTGGGACTACAGGAACATGCCACCATGCCCAGCAAATTTTTTTGTAGAGACAAGGTTTCACTATGTTGCCCAGGCTGGTCTTGGACTCCTGGGCTCAAGTAATCTGCCAACCTCAGCCTCCCAAAGTACTAGGATTACAGATGTGAGCCACTGTGCCCAGCCCAGCAAATTTTTTGAAGAACGGGTGAGCTAATAAATGGAAGACATAGGCCCAATCATTGGACTCATGGATTCAAATCTGTAAGAGAGAGGAGCACAAGAATGTCTCAGGAAGGAAGTAAAGGGCAGGACGAGAAGAACTAGTCCAGCTGAAGGTATAGAGAAGCCTTAGAAGAGAGGTCAGCCAGAAGAGGATATGAATCAAATGAATTAAAGGACATATTGCACATTTGTAAAATAACAAATGGCTGATGGAGCAATTAGAGAGGTTCATAGAAAATGAAGCAAATGAAAAAAAGGAAGGCCAGGTGTGGTGGCTCACGCCTGTAATCCCAGCACTTTGGGAGGCCGAGGCAGGTGGATCATGAGATCAGGAGTTCAAGACCAGCCTGGTCAAGATGGTGAAACCCTGTCTCTGCTAATTAGCCAGACGCGGTGGCAGGCGCCTGTAATCCCAGCTACTCAGGAGGCTGAGGCAGGAGAATCACTTGAACCTGGGCAGCAGAGGTTGCAGTGAGCCGAGATCCCGCCACTGCCCTCCAGCCTGGGTGACAGAGTGAGATTCTGTCTCAAAAAAAAAAAAAGGAAAAGAAAAAAGAAAAAAAGGAAGCATTTATTAACTTTGGGGAAAAAAATCCAATGGTACAAGAAAGGAAATACAAACATGCAATTGCTACACTGAAAGTTGCAACTTGACATGTAATTTAGGCCAGGCACAGTGGTTCATGCCTGTAATCCCAGCACTTTGGGAGGCCAAGGTGGGTGGATCACCTGAGGTCAGGAGTTTGAGACCAGCCTAGCCAACATGGCGAAACCCTGTCTCTACTAAAAATACAAAAATTAGCCAGGCGTGGTGGCAGGTGCCTATTGTCCCAGTTACTCGGGAGATTGAGGGAGGAGAATTGCTTGGGCTCGGAAGGCGGAGGTTGCAGTGAGCCAAGATCATGCCACCGCGCTCTAGCCTGGGCGACAGAGGAAGACTCCCGCTCAAACAAACAAACAAACAAACATATAACTTAAAACAACAACAACCCTAGACTATAACTTCAACAATGAAAAAGTAGAGTTAAAGGATAAATGGCACAGCCTCCCATAAACTGGATGGCCAATTCTAGGAAGTATTCCCCATTCTCTGCCAAAGTCCTGGCAAGACTGAGCCACCTTTGCCTACCTCAGTGACTTTACTAATTATGCCCTTATAAGAACTTGTCCTTCTTATCTGTCTCATTCTCCCTGCTCCCTCACTCCTAGTTTCTGGAATCACATTGCAGATAGAGAACCTGCAATGAAAACAAACCCCATTTTCATTTTGCCCCCACCCCTACTTAAATCCACCCTGCACAGCCTCACCATTTGAATAAAATCTAAGACAAATCCAATGATCTATGTGTCTGTGTTGGGGGTGGGGAGGGTTTTTATTAAGTTATTTAAAAGCTTCTTGGCCATCCACAATAAGAAAAAATGACTTGTTTCAGTGTTACAATCTCCAGATCTGTCTAGTGGTAATGTATTTCACTTACATTTAGAGCTCCACCTTCTCTGACTGTCCTGTTCTGGGTCGGTTGGCTGCCTGAGGAAGCTGGCAGCTCAGCCTTGTGTTTTCTGCTCTCTACTCTCAGCTTGTTAAGCAAGGGTTCTGGCCTTTTCAGGGTGGGAGAAAGGAGAGGTAAGGTTCAAGGAAACGAGAAAGATCAGATTTGCCATAAGATGGCCAACCAAGCTGCTTCTGGGCTGGATAGGGGGGTTTGGGAGACCCCCTCATTCCAATTATTCTTGGGGTTTACTCACCAGCAATTCTCTTGATACTGGCCAATGCCTTTCCCTGGCTGGCCACTCCTTGTTTTCCCTTCAGCTCCTGGGAATCCAGTGGTTTCCTGACCCACTGTAGTCACCAGGTCCTCCAGGCCAAACTCTTAGAATTCAGATGACCCCTCTTGTGTGGTCCCATCTGACTCAGTCTCACTTTTAGATTTTTTAAGTGTGATTCAGGCACCACCTAACAGGTCTCCACAGGCTTGTGGAGACTTGCATCAGGGACCCCTGGAAACCCCTTTCCCTAGGCTGGGGGTGAAGGAAAAGTATTTTCCATCCCTTCCATGTGTGTTAGGGTGTATATTGGGTGAGGAGGGATTAGTGTTAAGATTCTCAGCACTCTGACAGCTCTTTCCAAAAGGACTCATCTAATCTCCAACTCCCTAGACTTCTACAGTCTCTTTGTATAGACTGGAGCTGGGTGGTCAGTTAAGGGCAGAATCTCATTATTGGATTCTCCATTGCAAGTCCTGCTTGGTGGCCTCATTCCTCACTTTGAAATGTGGGATTCATCAGCATCTTTTTCTTGGAGTTTTAGCTTAAATTGAGGGAAAAAGTATCCTTTTGTAACATCCTGTTACATATGATACACAACTTGGTTCAGCACTAAACAACATTTACGTGGTCAAAAGAATATAAACACTGAAGACTGATTTAACGAAAAAATGATGATGGCACCATAACGGGAGATGGGCAGAAGGGTGAGAGAGCTGCAGCTTCATCTACCAAGTGTGAAAGTCAAGGCTCTGAGCTGCAAACGGCAGACTTTCCCTAGCTGGTGAAAGCAGGAAATCAGGTTATTAAAGGAGATCAGGTCATTCTCCAGCACCTCAAGGAACAATGCCCAGCCACACTGCGGGCTACTCAGTGAATGCCCCGCCGTCTCTGGTGTCCAGCACCCACACTACCCCTGACACATCACGCCACTGATGCCTGGGACCATGTACCAGAGGCTCTGCCCGTTCTGTTTCACAAACGCCAAACCGTGCGCCACCACGGCTGCCAGAAGGTTCCTTCCCCTGCACGCCCCTTTCCTCCTGGGCTTACTTTGGGATCAAAATCTTAATAAGGGGCATCTGATTGATGAAGTCTAAATTCCATGCCTGTGCCCCAGCTGTAATGTAATGACGCATTTTTTTATGACTTCTATCTTGGGAACTCAGGAAATTACCAGAACACGAGGCATGTTCAAAAAATGTCGAGCTTCTGCAAGTAACAAATGTCTGCTTCAGGAAGTCAACAGATAATGAGGAAAATGGATAAATGCAAAAATTGCAGATAAGCATCTCATCTAGAAAGAAAATGGTAGATACCAAAAGAAACAGCACAGGGTTGAAAGTCCTGGAAAGAAGGACGAGAGGAGAAGGTGGTGGATCGAGGGCAGATGTTTTTTACATAAGTCGTTGGGAAATGTTACATTTTTTTGTACCATGTGCATGTGATACCCTGATAAATATAAAATTGAAAAAGGGGTCACATTTCATAAGCATCGGATTTTAAAGGTGATGCACCTCAGGTGCTGCAGTCCAGCTGGCCTGGTACAGCCGCTTGCCAGAATATCTGGCATGTTGCCAAATCATGCATTTTCCGCTAATCTGCCTGCAGCTGTCTGCGGTGGAGGGGCTGCTGTCTCTCTTGCTAACAGTTCAACACTGGCATAAATAGGGAAACAGATTGGTTTGTTGGAATTTTTTGGTTTCTTCTTTTTCTTTTTCTTCTTCTTTTTCTTTTTTTTTTTTTTTTGGCTTATCCACCATAAATATAAATATCATGTTGAAACTTTAAAAATTATAATACCAAGTTCACCAAACGTTTATTAATGCAGGATATTACATTTTACGAGGCTGTGCTTTCAAAAACAGACCAGAAAGCCCAGTGTACCTCTTGGCCTCCTGGGCCCAGGGTCTACTTCATGAGCAAGGGATCCGTGCAATGGCATAGGGGCCTATGCTCAAGCTTGGTTTAATGTTTAATGCTTGGTATTGCTGTCTGGAAATCCTTCATGGTGTTTGAACCAGGGACCCTGCATTTTCATTTGGCACTGGGTCCTGCAAAATATGTAGCCAGTCCTGCATGGACCTCAAAGTCCAGCACCAAATTTAGGCATAAACACACAGGTCCCATTAGTCAAGGTTTAGTGTATTTCTTTTCTCCTGCCTCCTCATCTGTCTTTCGTTTCTCTCTCTCTCTCTCTCTCTGCCTCTCTCTCTCTCTCTCTGAGACTCTTAACTTGAGGACTCCACAAACTGCAGACAAACATTTCTGTGGACATGTGAGTGTGAATGACATGGTTTGGATCTGTGTCCCTACCAAATCTCATGTCGAATTCTAATCCCCAGTATTGGAGGTGGGGCCTGGTGGAAGGTGACTGGACCATGGGGGTGGATTTCTCATGAATGGTTTAGAACCGTCCCCTTGGCTCTGATCTCAGGATAGTGAGTGAGTTCTCGTGAGATCTGATTGCTTAAAAGTATGTGAGACCTCCCCTCTCTCTTGCCCTTGCTTCTGCTTTGGCCATATGAGGTGTCTGCTCCCCCTTCACCTTCCACCATGATTGTAAGTTTCCTGACGCTTTCCCAGAAGCTGAGCAGATGCCAACACCATGCTTCCTATACAGCCTACAGAACCATGAGCCCATTAAACCTCTTTTCTTTATAAATTGCTCAGTCTGAGCTATTTCTTTATAGCAATATGAGAATGGACTAATACAGTGTATTTTTCAGGAAAGAGCATCTCCTTAGCCTTTATCGGGTTCTCAAAAGTGCTGTGGCCTCCAAAATTTGAGAACCACCAATTTACAGGAGCTTTGGCCTTCTAGTTTCTCTTTAACCACTCAGCATAAATGTGGATGTCATCCTATGTCATCTCCAAGCCTTGTTGATAGCAGGTGGCACATAAATTATAACTACACGGAGTGTTCACTGAGAAGGCTGAAACTCATCCTTGTATTTCCATCACCAGGTGTCCCTCCCAATGGAGAAGACTGCACCAAACAGTGGGCAAACCTCCTTTGTTTAAAATGGCTAGAAATGGCATAGTTACTAGTCTAACTCTCTTCTGAGATCAAAAAGCAGGTGCTTGAAAGCAAAGTTCTCGCAGTAGCTCTCTATCTAGAAGGAGGCATTTTATTTATGTAGGGAAGTCACCTAAAAGAAAATTCATTCATTATGGTGTGGCTCTAAGAGTTACTTACTTTTAATGGAATCCCCCAGATAATAATAAATTCTGAAAAAAAATCAGAATCATGGCATGTTAAAACTGGATACATTCCTAGAAATAGATGGAAACTGCTCTTGCAAAAAGCTTAGCACATGTTAAAGCGTTTTAGAAACAGTTTGCCAAAGTTTATTTAGTCTAGTGATTTTGACAGGTTAAATGGACCCTTTGAGATCTTTCTTCCTCAAGCACACAGGCTCACTTGCTTAATGAACAGTCCCAGAAAAGCAGGGGCCTGAACTTTGGCTCTACCATCTTACCTAAGATTCTCAAGTTAGCAAAGGGTTTCCACAAACCCAAATTATTATGTTTAATCTTTTCAATTATCTGTGAAGCATTAGGTTGGTGCAAAAGTCACTGCAGGTTTTGCCATTAAAACTGGCAAAAACCGCAATAACTTCTGCATCAAGCTAATAATAACACTATCCCCATTGTTCAGGTAAAGACATTGATATGGTTTTGCTGTGTTCCCACCCAAATCTCATCTTGAATTGTAGTTCCCATAATTCCCATGTGCGGTGGGAGGGGCCCATTAAGAGGTAATTGAATCGTGGGGGCACTTACCCCAATGCTGCTGTTCTCATCATAGTGAGTGAGTTCTCATGAGATCCGATGGTTTTTTAAGGGACTTTCCCCACTTTTGCTCATTCTTCTCCTTCCTGCTGCTACATGCAGAAGGACATGTCTGCTTCCCCTTGCACCATGATTTTAAGTTTCCTGAGGCCTCCCCAACCCTGTGGAACTGTGAGTCAATTAAACCTCTTTCCTTTACAAATTACCTAGTCTTGGGTATGTCCTTATAGCAACAGGAGAACGGACTAATACAGAAATCAAAACTCAGAGAAGTTGTATAACATGCTCAAGGCCAAGAATGGAGCAGGTATGAACAGAGTTGTTTGACTCTGAATCAAGTGCTCTTTTCACTACCAGAGACAGTGATGCTTTCCCCAAATAGCTTCTCTGCAAAGTCTCTGCTGAGTGGCGTCATAGGGAGGTGCTGGCACTCACTTCTTAGCTGTGTGATCTTAGGCAAGTCACTTAACCTTTTCTTGACTGTTTCTTCATGCTTACAATGGGAATAATAATAATCTCCATCTCAAAGAATTATTGTGAGGATTGAATGAATTGTTATTTGTACACCTGTATTTTAAAAGGCCCTAGCTTATAGTAGGCACCATGGTGTTGTCATTATTAATAACACTATTATTATCCTTATAGCTCATCAGTATTGTAAATTATTTGATTTGCACACTTGGATGCCTAGAGAGGCTAAACTCTTCATCCCTAGTAGCCATTTGTGCTTATTTTGTGAGTTACCTCACGTGTCCTCATGCATTTTTTGACAGTCGAGAAGGGCTTCAGGCTGACGGTGTGCATCGGATGGGATCAGTGTATTTTAATGTGCCTTCTCCCCATCACCCCCCATCTGCATATTGAACACTGATTTTATGATGCCATGAGCACAAAGGTCCCTTGAAAATTAAATTCATTGTTCACTTAGAACAGCATTGGGGGGGCAGGAATGTTTGTGCTGACAACTCAAGGCGTTAACAGTTTCATAACTGTAAGGGAGAACACAAACAGTGTGAGCCACTCATTGTTAATAGAGGCATTAAAAGGTGGAAGGACTTCTATTCCTATTAAGGTGACTTTCAAATCCACATGCACTCTACTGCCTTTTTATCACATCACCATTCTTGCCCCCTTCTGACCAAACCGTGAGTGTGGGATTTATTCTCGTCTCCTACTCAGTCCATTTTCTTCACTTCCATTAGTAAAATAAATTCTGGGGGAAAAAAAAAAACTTTCCTGAGTCTGCTTCCCAAATAACTCTCAGGTCATCTTGATAGCCCTGTGCCCAGCCAGTCACCAGTCCACACAAGCCAACCAATGGGCAGGACTTTTTCTTTCTTTTCTTGAGATGGAGTCTCTCTCTGTCGCCCAGGCTGGAGGGCAGTGGCGTGATATGAGCTCATTGAAACATTTGCCTCCCGGGTTCAAGCGATTCTCCTGTCTCAGCCTCCCGAGTAGCTGAGATTACAGGCATGCACCATCATGCCTGGCTAATTTTTGTATTTTTACTAGAGATGGGGTTTCACCATGTTGGTCAGTCTGGTCTCAAACTCCTGACCTCGGGTGATCCACCCACCTTGACCTCCCAAAGTTCTGGGATTACAGGCGTGAGCCACCATCCCTGGCTGGGCAGGACTATTAATTGGAGAAAGGAGGAAAGGGGAAACAAGCAACTGTTCCACGAAATCATGCCTCTCTTCTTTCTCTTTCTGAATTTCAGTCGGGAAATGACACGCATCCCCTGCCATACTTAACTGCCACCTCAGACACCATCTCCTAATGAGAGGCTGTTTTGGGAGATGGCTGTCACCTCCCTGTGATTCTGTTTGCAAGATCCCAAAAGACAGATTAGCTCAGTGTCCTCCCTGCCACCACTGAGTTACAATACAAGAAAAATCCTAGGCACGCAACTCATGATGGAAGTCTTGGGAGAGGCTCTGTTTTGAACTAGAGATTAGAAACTTCTCATTGGTAGTTTCTGGTTTCTCTCACTGACCATTAGGCCAGACATTTCCATGATGGACTTCATAATCATGCAAGCTGCAATAGCAAAAATAGAAGGAAAAGAAAATGACCAGAATGGTGCACACAAAGGGCACATCCCAAATTATATGATTTTGTTCCCATCTGCATTGAGAGAATCACTTTGCATTTTTCAGAGACTAAATGTCTAAAACCCAAGACTCTGTTTTCTGCTCACTCAGGCCTCTCCCCAGGCCCATACCTTATCTCTCCCCTGGCACTCTGATTTTGATGCAATGAATGCATATGAGGGACTATATGATAAATAAGAAGTTTTTGGTCTGACAGAAAGTCTAAAATTAATAACGCCTTTTTACCAGCAGTGAGTATGGGCTGATGATGCTACTTGTGAAACAAACCTGGTGGAGAGAGGCAGGACAGAGGTGAGTTAAGTCAGAGAGGAGAGCCTTACATCAAGGCAACCCAGTATGCTTTTTATTTGAATAACTGGATGGCTTTCTCTTATGTAAAGTTGTTACACAGATTACCAGAAGAATTTGATGAGTGTCAAATGCAGCACAATCAGGCAGCCTGACTTTAATGTGTTCTGAAAATGCAGTCATGCCTCCGTCCTCCTACTTCTTGGGGTTGGCAGGAACCTGTAGCAGCTCAATGCCTCCATCCTGTCCCTGAATGCTCCAGACTTTGCATCCTCAGCTGCAAGGGTCTACATTTTATCCAGCCGTGAAGAATGTTGTCAAAGAAGGAGCTGGAGAAGTCAGACTCTCGCACCTGCACCTCCAGGAGGACTGAAGGTGAAGGGGGAAGTAGGGGTGCTGCTCAGGTGTGCAGTGACTGAGCACCCAGGAAGGGGCCCTTCTGGGCTTGGATGCTGGTGATCCTTCTCCAGCTTGTTTCAAGAGTTCATCAGGTCCCCAAGCTTTCACCTATTGATATGGTTTGGCTGTGTCCCCACTCAAATCTCACCTTGAATTGTAATAATCCCCACATGTCAAGGTGGAGGGCCAGGTGGAGATAACTGAATTGTGGGGGCAGTTTCCCCCTTACTGTTCTCGTGCTAGTGAAAAAACCTAACGAGAGCCAATGGTTTGATGAATTGGAGCTCCCCTGCACAAGCTCTCTTGCTCATCACCATGTAAAAAGTCCCTTTGCTCTTCCTTTGTCTTCCTCCATGATTGGGAGGCCTCCCCAGCTGTGTGGAACTGTGAGTCCATTAAACCTCTTTCCTTTGTAAATTACCCAATCTTGGGTATGTCTTTATTAGTAGCATGAGAACAGGCTAATACACCTATCAAGCTTATAGAAAAGATCAAATCAGATAACTGGGGCTGGGGAACAGCTACTGTCAAACATTGCTGCTGGGAGTGTGAATTGGTACAACCTTTAAGGTGGGCAATTCAGCCATATCTATCCAAATTTTAAAAAAATGCACGTGCCCTTTGGCCATCCCCCTTCTGGGGTTTAATCCTATAGACAGAGTTATACATGTACAAAATGTAACATTACTAAGATATTCACTAAAATATTGTTTGGAAAGAGATTGGAAACAACCCAAATGTCCATCACTAAATGGCTGATTGTATGAATGACAACACATAGACAGACAAAAGGAAATTAACACTGCTATTAAAAAGAAGAATCAGTGCTGTACATTCTGATACAGAATTCACTCCATGATAATATAAAGTAAAAAAAGAAAGTGCAAAATACTGTGTATAATATGCTACTCTTTGGACAAAGTGTAGTTTATGTACACTTTATGTACACTATATGCTTTTTTATGCACAGAATATCTCTGGAAATATCCACAAGAAACTGACTAACTACAGTTCCTTCTAGGGAGGAGAAACCAGTGGCTGGGAGATGGGAGAAGAGAGTCTTTCTGCATTGTGTATACTTTTCTACCTTTCAACGTGTGGATCATATTCAAGTATTAATTTTTTGACTGAAAAAGAAATTAGCTATAAACAGCATTATAAAGACTATTACCAGGAACTCTTCTAACGTTCTCAGGGTCAGAAGTCCAAAATCTGTCTCATGAGGTTAATGTCAAGGTGTCAGCAAGTCTTGTTCCTTCTGGAATCTCTAGGGGACAAGAGGCTCCCTGCATTCCTTGGCTTGTGGCCACATCACCCTGACCTCTGCTTCTGTGCTCACATCTCTTCCTCTCTGACTCTGACCCTCCTGACTCCCTCTTATCAAGATCCTTGTGGTTACATTGGGATCTTGGGCAAACCAGGATAATTAACAGATTCTAGGAATTCTAGGACTGAATATCTTTGGGGGTCCGTTATTCAGTCTACCACAGAGGGTATGGGAGGAAATACTCCTGTTCTCTCTTCATTCCATTTCCTCTGTCCCCTAGGAAACCAGAGTAGACACTCTGACATCCACCAGCCAGGGCTCCCCAGTGGAGGGATTGCTGTGTTAAAGGCTGTGGTCCCTCGCTCCCATGGTGCCCATGCCCTTGACCCCACACCCCACCTCTCTTCTCTGAGGAACATAGCTATCAGGTCCACCTTGGAGGCCAGAAACCCCCATTCTGAGATGGGACATGAGAGGCTCCACCACATTCCTCAGGAGGTTGACTCAGAGCTCTACATCTTGGCAGTTGGTGGAGTCTCATCTAGAGAATGCATTAGACCCAGAAAATTCTGACAAAGTCACTTCCTTTGGCAAGAACCTTGGAGAGGCGAGAGCTGGGATTCAGACGGGTTGCAAGGGTCCCAGGCAGGGAGGTTTGGTGCTGCACTTCCCAAACTTTTATACATATATATGGCTGACTAGTGATCTTGTTATTATTTTTTTTCCATGAGCCCTTGGGTTTTAAAAGCTTTTTGTCTTCTTAACCATCTACATTTAGTAAGTAGTAGCCTGTATGTTCTAATCACAGATTAAGGCATAATTTCCATTAAACTTTTTAAAATCTTGAAAAGAAGCACAAAACTCCCATTACCATATTTAGAAATAAACCCTTGACAGTCTCCAAAGTCCAGATTGGGAAACAAGGATACAGAAATAATGGCAATGACAACAGCAATATTACCTACAGCACAAGGAGCTCTGAGCTAAGGGGTCAGGATACCTGCAGCCTGGCCCTTGCCCTGTTACTCACTATGCCAAGCTAAGAAACCACTCACCTGCCCAGCAATCACAACCCCCAGCCCCGGAGCCTCTGGTTTAACTGGCCCAGGATGGGATTCCCCCAGGTAAGTCCAGTGTGAGGAGTCAAGACCACTGGTTGGACAGGGTCTAGCTGCCCCAGAGAACTCTCTAGGCTGAGTCTCCTGGAGCCAAGGGGACAAACTTGGGACTCTGCAAAAGGGAGGACAATGGGATGGGGACATAAGCATTCACAGGCCCCAGGGCCGTGAATGTGGACATCTTGTGGGCTCAGGCCACCTGGTAAGGCTAAGCAGGAGAGCGCTTGGCTATTCTGACACTGCTCATCAAGCCAGGGGCAGACAGAGACTAATGTGATTTAAAAGCCTCCAAAAGACACACTGCAAATCAGGGTCACAGCAAGGGCCAGTCAGCAGCCAGCCCAAGCTTGCCCTCTCTCCCTCTCACCCCTCCGTTCCCCCTGCACTCACCTTGTCTGAGCCAAATTGTTTTCCCACCAAAATTCACAGGGGTAGCACTGTGGGGAAACATTTGGGAGAGATCTCCGGCTGTGACCCACTGTTAAAAGCATCTCCACTGGCTGCTGCTAAACATAAAAGACTGTGGCTTCCCAGCAAGGCTGATTTGCCAGACAACAGGCCCTGGTAGGCCAAGGCGTAGGAATGCGAGGTCCTACTAGGATGTCCACCAGGGAAGCCAGGGACAGTCAGGATATGTGACCCCAGCTGAAAACAGATGGCAAGCTGGTGTTCATCTCAGAGGGAGCTCTAGAGGACAAGCAGAGGCAGGCTGGACATAGATATCTTCTTTTTGTTGAAACATAAAGATAGCTGCTGCCTTTCTTTCTTGCCCTCTAACTCATAATTTTGTCCTGGAGAGGATCAGGAGGAGCCTCCCTGGATTATTCCAATTAGTCATTAGTCACTTGTTTCTCTGGCATGGGATAATCTGGTTCTATGATTAGAGTGACCTAGAGTACCTGAACCAAAAACTGAGGCACATTTTAGTAAAAATTGTTTTGGTGGGAGGTTTTTCCCACTATTTGTTGTTCTATGAAAACAAAAAGTTTGCAGGCTAGAATACAAAAATTTAGATCCTAACAAACAAAAAGGTCTAAAATTCTAAGATGAATTTCTAAGGCTCTGTGGTGCCATCACCATAAGAAGATATTGTGGGGGATGTTAGTGGACATGATGGACTAAAGACCTCTAAAACTCCTTTCCTCCATAAAAGCAACAAAAACACTAACCAAAAAAAAAGTCAGAATCAAATTTTTCAGAAATTTAGAAATTAACCAACGGCTTGCAACAATCTGAGGTGCATTTATTCAGTAACAATGGCTGAATCTTGGTAAGAAATAGAAAGCTTCGTGGTATTTTAATTGGCCTATTCCCATCCCTTACCCCTACCCCCAGATTTGCAGCACTCTGGAAAACCAACAGCCCACAATCACAGTGAAAAATCTCAAAAACCTAGTCTGACAGCCACTGGAAGGAGAAGAACAGTTCTGGAACCCCCTCAAAGTTCCATTTCCAGAGAACTGTCATCATTCCACCTGTCTATTTTCCTGGAAGACCCCACCAACAATGCTGTCTTTATGTGATGTGACTCAGAGCTCTTCCAGTGCAAAAAGCCTTTTCTTCAGAGGATATTTGTCTAAAACAAAGCATCTTGACTGCCTGAGGCAGCAGATAGCAGTTGGGGCAAACAATAGGCCAACCAAAGAGCTTAAAAGGAAAAGCTGGAGAACGACTTGTTCATAGAGAGCTTTTGAAAACTCTGACATATTCCTGTTAATCTAGAATGCCACATATATGCATAGGACAGTGGGCATGCCCAGAGCTATATCATGCCCAAGAAAGACCTGAGAAGGGCTGGCTGACTTTGAAGCTCTGTGGTAGCAGGAAGTAAAAGCTAAGGCAGAGTTTTTAACTACTTGACTGAATGTTAAAGGTGGGCCCCCAACACACATACAGAACCTCTCAGCAAAAATTGGGAGACTTCTTGGTTGCACATACTTAAGAAACACTTGACTAATTGTGAGTGTACCACTAAGCCAAATGAGCAGAGCCTTCAGAGGCAAAGAATGATAAATGTCACTAAAGAAACATTTACAAAACAAACAGCAAGAACAAACCCTAGAGAGGGGTGAAGATCTGATTTCCAGAGTTGTCATATTATATTATGTAAAAATTCCAGTTTTTAATTACAATAAAAAATTCTGAGACATACAAAGAAACCAAAAGTATGACCCATACAGGCTGAAAGAAGCAGTCAAGAAACTGTTCCAAAGGGAAACTAGATATTAGACATACTAGACAAGGACTTTAAACCACCTATTTTAAATATGTTTAAAGAACTAAAGTATGAAAATGATGTTTCACTATACAGAGAATACCAATAAAGAGATAAAACGAATAAAAACGACCCAAATAGAAATTCTAGAGTTGAAAAGTACAAAAACTGAAATGAAAAAAATTTCACTCAACAACAGACTTGAGCTGGCAAAAGAAAGAAACAACATACTTGAAAGTAAGTTAATTGAGATTATTCAGTCTGACTTACAGAAAGAAAAAAGAAGGAAAAAAAATTAACAGAGCATAAAAGACCAACAAACACATAATTGGAATTCCAAAACTAGTGAAGAGAGAGAAAGGGTCAGAAAGAATAGTTGAAGAAGTAATGGCTGAAAACTTTCCAAATTGGATAAAATACATTTACCCACACATCCAAATAGCTCAACAACCTTCAAGTAGGAGAAACTCAAAAAGACTCACACATAGACTCATCATGATCCAACTGTCAAAAGATAAAGAGAGAATCTTGAGAGCAGCAAGACAGCAGGGATCTATCATGTACAAGGGATACTCAAGAAGGTTAACTTTCTCATTGGTAAACCCATGGAATCGTAAAGGCAAAGGGTGACATATTCAAAATTCTGAAGGAAAAGTTAAAAGACTATCAACCAATAATTTGACATTCAGCAAAACTATCCTTAAACGTGAAGGTGAAATTAAGACATCAAGATAAACAAATAATGAAATGATCTGTCACTTGCACCTAAACTACAAGAAATACTAAAGAGAATCCTTCCAGCTAAAGTGATAAGACACAAAACAGTAACTCATAAAGAAGTAACCACATGAAGAAATAAAAAGCACTGGTGAAGATAACTACATACTATGAAAGACAGGATAAATGTATTCCTTTTCGTGTTTTACTCTTTTTTCTCCAGATTTAAAAGACAACTGCATGAAGCAATAATTATAAGCCTGTGTTAACAAGTGAATATGATATAAATATGCAATTTGTATAATAAAAGCATAAAGGAGCAGAAAGGAAATAGAGCTATAATAAAAAGAGTTTTGTATCCTTTTTAAAGTTAGGTTGTTACAAATCCTAGCTTATCATAAATCAAGATGTTAAATGTAATTCCTAGGGCAACAACTAAGAAAAAACTAAAAAACATATAGTAAAAGAAGGAACAAAGGAACTAAGTTGGTACACTAGAACATGGCTGTTTAACATAAAAGAAGGGAGTAGTGGAGGCGTAAAAGAAGATATAAGACATACAGAAAACTAATATCAAAATGGAAGAAAGAAATCTTAGCCACTTTGGGAAGCTGAGGCTAGTGGATCACCTGAGGTCAGGAGTTCAAGCCCAGCCTGGCCAACATGGTGAAAACCCTATCTCTACTAAAAATACAAAAAAAATTAGCTGGGTGTGGTAGTGCCCACCTGTAATCCCAGCTTCTAGGGAGGCTGAGGTAAGAAAATTGCTTGAACCCGGGAGGCAGAGGTTGCAGTGAGCTGAAATCATGCCATTGCACTCTAGTCTGGGTGACAGAGTGAGACTCTGTCTCAAAAAAAAACAAATCTTATCAGCAATTAAACATAAATGGATTAACATTCCAACCAAAAGACACAGATTGGCAGAACTAATTCTTAAAAATGCATTCTTTGGGGGTTGGCAAGATGGCCGAATAGGAACAGTTCCAGTCTGCAGCACCCAGTGAGACCAATGCAGAAGGCAGGTGATTTCTGCATTTCCAACTGAGATACCTAGTTCATCTCCTTGGGATGGTTATACAGTGTGTGCAGCCCACAGAGGGTGAGCAAAAGCAGGGTGGGGTGTCGTCTCACCTGGGAAGTGCAAGGGATTGGGGAACTCCCTCCCCTAGCCAAGAGAAGCCACGAAGGACTGTGCTGTGAGAGATGGTGCTATCCCACCCAGATACTATGCTTTTCCCATGGTCTTCGCAACCTGCAGACCAGAAGATTCCCTTGGGTGCCTACACCACCAGGGCCCTGGGTTTCAAGAACAAAACTGGGCAGTCAGTTGGGCAGACACCGAGCTAGCTGCAGGAGTCTTTTTTCATACCCCAGTGGCACCTGGAATACCAGCAAGACAGAACGGTTCACTCCCTGGAAAGGGGGCTGAAGCCAGGGAGCTAAGCGGTCTTTCTCAGAGGATCCCACCCCCACGGAGCCCAACAAGCTAAGATCCACTGGTGTGAAATTCTCTCTGCCAGCACAGCAGTCTGAAGTCAACTTGGGATGCTTGATTTTGGTGAGGGGAGTGGCGTCTGCCATTTCTGAGGCTTGAGTAGGTGGTTTTCCCCTCACAGTGTAAACAAAGCTGCAGGGAAGTTCGAACTGGGCAGAGCCTACCACAGCACAGCAAAGCCACTGTAGCCAGACTGCTTCTCTAGATTCTTCCTGTCTGGGCAGGGCATCTCTGAAAGAAAGACAGCAGCCCCAGTCAGGTGCTTACAGATGAAACTCTCATCTCCCTGGGACAGAGCACCTGGGGGAAGGGGCAGCTGTGGGTGCAGCTTCAGCAGATGTAAACATTCCTGCCTACTGACTCTGAAGAGAGCAGCAGATCTCCCAACATAGCACTTGAGCTCTGCTAAGGGACAGGCTGCCTCCTCAACTGGGTCCCTGACTCCTCTGCCTCCTGAGTGTGAGACACCTCCCAGCAGGGTTCAACAGACACTTCATACAGGAGAGCTCCAGCTGGCATCTGGCAGGCTCCCCTCTGGGATGAAGCTTCCAGAGGAAGGAGCAGGCAGCTGTTCTGCAGCCTCCACTGATGATACCCAGGCAAACAAGATCTGGAGTGGACCTCCTGCAAACTCCAGCAGACCTGCAGAAGAGGGTCCTGACTGTTAGAAGGAAAACTAACAAACAGAAAGCAATAGCATCAACATCAACAAAAAGGACGCCCACACAAAAACCCCATCCAAAGGTCACCAACATCAAAGACCAAAGGTAGATAAATCCACGAGGATGAGGAAAAACCAATGCAATGCAAAAGGCTGAAAATTTCAAAAACCAGAATACCTCTTCTCCAAAAGATCACAACTCACCAGCAAGGGAACAAAACTAGATGGAGAATGAGTTTGACAAATTGACAGAAGTAGGCTTCAGAAAGTGGGTGATAACAAACTCCTCTGAGGTAAAAGAGCATGTTCTAACCCAATGCAAGGAAGCTAAGTACCTTGATAAAAGGTTACAGGACCTGCTAACTAGAATAACCAGTCTAGAGAAGAACATAAATGACATGATGGAGCTGAAAAACACAGCACAAGAACTTTGTGAAGCATACACAAGTATCAATAGCTGAATCGATCAAGCAGAAGAAAGTATATCAGAGATTGAAGATCAGTTTAATGAAATAAAGTGTGAAGACAAGATTAGAGAAAAAACAATGAAAAGGAACAAACAAAGCCTCCAAGAAATATGGGACTATGTGAAAAGACCAAACCTACATTTGATTGGTGTACCTGAAAATGATGAAAAGAATGGAACAAAGTTGGAAAACATACTTCAGGAAATTATCCAAGAGAACTTCTCCAACCTAGCAAGATAGGCCAATATTCAAATTCAGGAAATACAGAGAAAACCAGAAAGATACTCCTCGCGAAGAGCAACCTGAAGACACATAATCATCAGATTCACCAAGGTTGAAATGAGGGGAAAAATGTTAAGGGCAGCCAGAAAGAAAGGTCGAGTTACCCGCAAAGGGAAGCCTGTCAGACCAACAGGAGATCTTTCTGCAGAAACCCTACAAGCCAGAAGAGAGTGGGGGCCAATATTCAACATTCTTAAAGAAAAGAATTTTCAAACCAGAATTTCGTATCCAGCCAAACTAAGCTTCATAAGTAAAGGAGAAATAAAATCCTTTACAGACAAGCAAATGCTGAGGGATTTTGTCACCACCAGGCCTGCCTTACAAGATCTCCTGAAGGAAGCACTAAATATCGAAAGGAAAAACCGGTACCAGTCACTGCAAAAACATACCAAAATGTAAAGACCATCAACACTGTGAAGAAACTCCATCAACTACTGGGCAAAATAACCAGCTAGTGGTCCAGGTGTGGTGGCTGACACCTGTAATCCTAGCACTTTTAGAGGTTGAGGCAGGTGGATCACGAGGTCAGGAGTTCAAGACCAACCTGGTCAAGATGGCAAAACCCCATCTCTACAAATAATACCAAAAAAAAAAAAATTAGCCAGGTGTGGTGGAGGGTGCCTGTAATCCCAGCTACTCGGGAGGCTGAGGCAAAGA
>NW_012118555.1:194709-195703 GCF_000951035.1 Colobus angolensis palliatus
CAAGACTCCGAAAAAAAAAAAAAAAAAAAAAAAGCTAGCATCATAATGACGGAATCAAATTCACACATAACAATATTAACCTTAAATGTAAATGGGCTAAATGTCCCCATTAAAAGACACAGACTGGCGAATTGGATAGAGTCAAGACCTATTGGTGTGCTGTATTCAGGAGACACATCTCACGTGCAAAGACAAAACACACATAGGCTCAAAATAAAGGGATGGAGAAATATTTACCAAGCAAATGGAAAGAAAAAAAAAAGGAGGGGTTGCAATCCTAGTCTCTGATAAAACAGACTTTAAACTAACAAAGATCAAAAAAGACAAAGATGGGCATTATATAACGGTAAAGGAATAAATGCAACAAGAAAAGCTAATGATCTAAATGTATATGCACCCAATACAGGAGAACCCAGATTCATAAAGCAAGCTTTTAGAGACCTACAAAGAGACTTAGACTCCCAAACAATAATAGTGGGAGACTTTAACACTCCACTAACGATATTAGACAGATCAATGAGACAGAAAATTAACAAGGATATTCAGGACTTGAATTCAGCTCTGGACCAAAAGGACCTAATAGAAATCTACAGAAGTCTCCACCCCAAATCAACAGAATATACATTGATCTCAGCACCACTTAGCACTTACTCTAAAATTAACCACATAATTGGAAGTAAAACATTCCTCAGCAAATGCAAAAGAACAGGAATCATAACAGTCTCTCAGACCACAGTGCAATCAAATTAGAAATCAGGATTAAGAAACTCACTCAAGGGGCTGGGCGCGGTGGCTCAAGTCTGTAATCCCAGCACTTTGGAAGGCCAGGACGGGTGGATCACGAGGTCAGGAGATCGAGATCATCCTAGCTAACACGGTGAAACCCCGGCTGTACTACCAAATACAAAAAAAAACTAGCCGGGTAAGGTGGCGGGTGCCTGTAGTCCCAGCTACTTGGGAGGCTGAGGCAGGAGAATGGCGTGAACCCGGGAGG
>NW_012118555.1:195860-197964 GCF_000951035.1 Colobus angolensis palliatus
GTAAGCCCAGATTGTGCCACTGCACTCCAGCCTGGGGTGACAGAACAAGACTCCATCCCAAAAAAGAAAAAAAAAAAAAGAAAGAAAGAAAGAAAAGAAAAGGAAGGAAGGAAGGAAGGAAAGAAAGAAAAAGAAACTCACTTAAAACCTCAAAACTACATGGGAACTGAACAACCTGCTCCTGAATGACTCCTGGGTAAATAACAAAATTAATGCAGATATAAAGAAGTTCTTTGAAATCAATGAGAACAAAGACACAACATACCAGAATCTCTAGGACACAGTTAAAGCAGTGTTTAGAGAAAAATTTATAGCACTAAATGCCCACATGAGAATGTGGGAAAGATCCAGAATTGACACCCTAACATCATGATTAAAAGAACTAGAGAAGTAAGAGCAAACAAATTTAAAAGCTAGCAGAAGACAAGAAATAACTAAGATCAGAGCAGAACTGAAGGAGATAGAGACATGAAAATCCCTTTAAAAAAATCAGAGAACCCAGGAGTTGTTTTTTTGAAAAGATTAACAAAATAGATGGACTGCCAGGCCAAATAATAAAGAAGAAAACAGAGAAGAATCAATTAGACACAATAAAAAATGATTAAGAGGACATCATCACCAATCCCACAGAAATACAAACTACCATCTACAAACTACCATCTACTACCAACTATAAACAAATCTACGCAAATAAACTAGAAAATTTACAAGAAATGGATAAATTCCTGGACACATACACCCTCCCAAGACTAAACAAGGAAGAAGTTGAATCCCTGAATAGACCAATAACAACTTCTGAAATTGAGGCAACAATTAATAGCCTACCAACCAAAAAAAGCCCAGGACCAGACGGATTCACAGCCCAATTCTACCAGAGGTAAAAGAGGAGCTGGTACCATTCCTTCTGAAACTATTCAAACAGTAGAAAAAGAGGAACTCCTTCCTGACTCATTTTATGAGGCCAGCATCATCCTGCTACCAAAACCTGGCAGCGACACAACAAAAAAAGAAAATTTCAGGCCAATATCCCTGATGAACATCAGTGCAAAAATCCTCAATAAAATGCTGGCAAACCGAATCCAGTAGTATATTTAAAAGCTTATCCATCACAATCAAGTTGGCTTCATCCCTCGGATGCAAGGCTGGTTCAACATACACAAATCAATAAACGTAATCCATCACATAAACAGAACTAATGACAAAAAACAGATGATTATCTCAATAGATACAGAAAAGCCCTTCGATAAAATTCAACACCCTTCATGCTAAAAACACTCAATAAACTAGGTATTGATGATGGAACATATCTAAAAATAATAAGAGCTATTTATGACAATCCAAAGCCAATATCATACTGAATGGGCAAAAGCTGGAAGCATTCCCTTGGAAAACCATCACAAGACAAGGATGCCCTCTCTCTCCACTCCTATTCAACATAGTATTGTAAGTTCTGGCCAGGGCAATCAGGCAAGAGAAAGAAGTAAAGGTATTCAAATAGGAAGAGAGGAAGTAATTGTCTCTGTTTTCAGATGACATAATTGTATATTTAGAAAACCCCATCGTCTCAGCCCAAAAACTCCTTAAGCTGATAAGTAACTTCAGCAGTCTCAGGACACAAAATCAATGTGCAAAACTCACAAATATTCCTATACACCAATAATAGATAAACAGAGAGCCAAATCATGAGTGAATTCCCTTTCACAATTGCTACAAAAAATAAAATACCTAGTAATACAACTTACAAGGGATGTGATGGGCCTCTTCAAGGAGAACTACAAACCACTGCTCACAGAAATAAGAGAGGACACAAACAGAGAGGATGTAAGAAAATAAGAGAGCAAAAACATTCCACGCTCATGGATAGGAAGAATCAATATCATGAAAATGGCCATACTGCCCAAAGTAATTTACAGATTCAATACTATTCCCATCAAGCTGCCATTAGCTTTCTTCACAGAATTAGAAAAAGCCACTTTAAATTTCATATGGAATCAAAAAAGAGCCTGTATAGCCAAGACAATCTTAAGCAAAAAGAACAAAGCTGGAGGCATCCTGCTACCTGACTTCAAACTATACTACAAGGCTACAGTAACCAAAATAGCAT
>NW_012118555.1:198014-253254 GCF_000951035.1 Colobus angolensis palliatus
CCAAGACAATCTTAAGCAAAAAGAACAAAGCTGGAGGCATCCTGCTACCTGACTTCAAACTATACTACAAGGCTACAGTAACCAAAATAGCATGGTACTGGCACCAAAACAGATATATAGATTAATGGAACAGAGGCCTCAGAAATAACACCAGACATTCACAACCATCTGATCTATGAGAAACCTGACAAAAACAAGCAATGGAGAAAGGATTCCCTATTTAATAAATGGTGTTGGGAAAACTGGCTAGCCATATGCAACAAACTGAAACTGAACCCTTTCCTTACACCTTATACAAAAATTAGCTCAAGATGGATTAAAGACTTAAACATAAGACCTAAAACCATAAAAACCCTAAAAGAAAATCTAGGCAATACCATTCAGGACATAGGCATGGGCAAAAACTTCATAACTAAAACACCAAAAGCACTTGCAATAAAAGCCAAAATTGACAAATGGGATCTATTAAACTAAGGAGCTTCTGCACAGGAAAATAAATATCATTAGAGTTAACAGGCAACCTACAGAATGGGAGAAAAATTTTGCAATCTCTCCATCTGACAAAGGGCTAATATCCAGAAACTACAAGGAACTTAAACAAATTTACAAGAAAAAAAACAGACAACCCCATCAAAAAGTGGGCAAAGGATGTGAACAGACACTTCTTAATATGAAGAAAAGCTCATCCTCACTGGCCATCAGAGAAATGCAAATCAAAACCACAATGAGATACTATCTCACGCCAGTTAGAATGGTAATCATTAAAAAGTCAGGAAACAACAGATGCTGGAGAGGATGTGGAGAAATAGGAGCGCTTTTACACTGTGGGAGTATAAATTAGTTCAACCATTGTGGAAGACAGTGTGGCAAATCCTCAAGGATCTAGAACTAGAAATATCATTTGACCCAGCTATCCCATTACTGGGTATATACCCAAAGGAATATAAGTCATTCTACTAGCAAGACACATGCACATGTATGTTTATTACAGCACTATTCACAATAGCAAAGACTTGGAATCAACTCAAATGCCCATCAATGATAAACTGGATAAAGAAAATGTGGCACATATACACCATGGAATACTATGCAGCCATTAAAAAGAATGAGTTCATGTTCTTTGCAGGGACATGGATGAAGCTGGAAACCATCATTCTTAGCAAACTAACACAGGAACAGAAAACCAAACACTGCATGTTCTCACTCATAAGTGGGAGTTGAACAATGAGAACATATGGGCACAGGGAAAGGAACATCACACACCAGGGCCTGTTGCAGGGTCGGGGGTAAGGGGAGGGATAGCATCTGGAGAAATACCTAATGTAGATGATGGGTTGGTGGGTGCAGCAAACCACCATGGCACATGTGTACCTATGTAACAAACCTGCACATTCTGCACATGTATCCCAGAACTTAAAGTACAATAAAAAAAGTTTTTCATAAAAAAATGCATTATTCAACTATATGCCGTCTGCAAAAGATGCATTTTAAACTTAATGACATAAATAGGCTGAAAATAAAAGGATAGGAAAGCCTACGCCATTCAAACAAAAGAGAACCAGAGTGGCTATACCAGTATCAGACAAAATGGACTTTATAGAAAAATCGTTACTAGAGACAAAGAAGGACATTTTATAAAGATAAAAGTGTCAATCTATCAAAAAGAAACAACAATTATAAACATGGAATGACCTAAAAACAGGGCTCCCAAATACATAAAGCAAAAACTGACAAAATGAGCAGATATGAATGAATAAATAGACAAGTCAGCAATAACAGTTGGAGTCTTTCAACTACACTTTCAATAATATAGAGAAAAACTAGACAGAAGATCAACAAGAAAGTAGAACACTTGAACAGTACTATGAACCAACTAGACCTAATAGACATCTACAGAACACTTCAGAATATATATTTTTCTCAAGCACACATGGAATATTTTCTAGGATAAACTATATTGCCATAAGACAAGTTTCAATAAGTTTAAATTGATTAAAAATACACAAAATATGTTCTCCAACCACAATGAAATGAAATTAGAAATCAATCACAGAAGAAAATTTAGAAAATTCATAAACAGGAAAACAACGCAATTCTAAAAAAATCAATGGCTCAAAAATAAAATCACAAGAGAAACTGGAAATTGAACAGAATGAAAACAAAACACAACATATCTACGGGATGCAAATAAAGCAGTGCTCATAGGGAAATTTATAGTGTAAATGTCTATATTTACAAAGTAGAATGATCTCAAACCAACAACCACTGGCTACCTTAAGAAACTAGAGAAAGAACTAAACCCAAAGCAGAAAAAGGAACGAAACAATAAATATTAGAGACAAAATAAATGAAATAGAGAATAGAAAATAATAAAAATAAATTAATAAAACCAAAAAGTAGAATTTGATATGATCAACAAAATTGACAAATGTTTTCCAAAACTGAACAAGAAATAAAGAAAGGATTCAAATAACTAAAATTGGAAATGATATAGGGAACATTACCACTGACCTTACAGAAAAAAAAAAAAAATAGGATTATAACAAAAAAATGGGCAATTGTATACCAAAAAATTAGATAACCTAGATGAAAAAGACATATTCTTAGAAAGATAAAACAACCCAAACTGACTCAAAAAGAAGCAGAAGTCCGAATGCAATTATAAAATGTACAGAGATTGAATTAGTCGACAAAAACATAGCAAAGAAAAGGTCAGGCCCAGATAGCTTCACTGGTGAATTCTACCAAAAGTTTAAAGGATACTTGACATCAATCCTTCACAAACTCTTCCAAAAAATAGAAGAGGGAGAACGTTTCGCGACTCACTCTATGAAGCCAGTATTACTCTCATACCCAAATCAAAGACATCACAAGAGAAGAAAATTACATACTAATACTTCTTGTGCATATATGCAAACTTCTCAACATACTATTAGTAAACCAAATCCAACAACGTATGAAAAGATGTGTACACTGTGACCAAATGAGATTTATCCCACAAATGCAATGTGGATTCGACATACAAAAATCAAGCAATGCAATATGTCATATTAATAAAGGACAAAACCACATGGTCATCTCAGTAGACACAGAAAGTATTTGATAAAATCAATATCGTTTCCTGATAAAAACACTCAATAAACTAGTAATAGAAGGGAATTTCCTCAACCTCATAAAGGGTATCTACAAAAAAAATTAACATCGTCTTTTTTTGTTTGTTTGTTTGAGATGGAGTCTCTCTCTGTCACCCAGGCTGGAGTGCAGTGGTGTGATAGCTCACTGCAACTGTGGCCTTGCAAGTTCAAGCGATTCTCCTGGCTCTGCCTCCTGAGTAGCTGGGATTACAGGCAGGTGCCACCACACCTGGCTAATTTTTGTATTTTTAGTTGAGACAGGGTTTCACCATGTTGGTCGGGCTGGTCTCAAACTCTTGACCTAGTGATCTGCCCACCTTGGCCTCCCAAAGTGCTGGGATTACAGGTATGAGCCACTGCGCCCAGCCATTAATATCATCTTTAATGGTGAAAGGCAGTGCTTTCTCCCTATGATCATGAATAAGGAAAGGATGTCCACTCTCTGTACTTCTATTCAATATTTAGTGGGAGATTCTAGCCAGGGCAACAGGCAAGAAAGAGAACCAAAAGACACGCAGATTGAAAAGGAAGAAGTAAAACTGTCTCTATTGACAGATGGCATGATTTTGTATATAGAAAATCCTAAGGAATGCACACATGCACATACACACTCCAACCTATTAGAGCTAATAAACGAGTTCAGCAAGTTTGCAGGATACAAGATTAATAAACAAAACTCAATTATACTTTTACACACTACAATGAATTATCTGAGAATGAAATTAAAAAGCAATTCCATTTATAATCAAAAAGAATAAAATGCTTAGCAGTAATTTTAACAAAAAAAGTGCAAGACTTGTACAGTGAAAATTATAAAATACTGTTGAAAGAAATTAAAGAAGGCTAAATAGATGAAAAGAGACAATGTGTTCATAGATTGGAAGACTTAACAATGTTAAGCTGGCAATACTCCTCTATGCCAATATTATGAAAAACAAATCACCTAGGTATGTTTCTAGTTTTCATTTTTAAGTATTTAATTCTTTTCTTTTATTTTATTTTAGCACAAGCAATCTAGTTTTTTCCCAAATGGCTGCCACTAATTCTAATGTTATGTATTAAATGTGTCTTTTCCTCACTGATTTGAAATACTGCCCTCTAAATTCCCAAAGTATTTCTTAATTACGATGTCTCTTAGTCCCTTGGGATTCTTACAAAACCTGTGTTAACCAGCCATATGTCAAAAAAACAAATGAGATAAATAAGAGAATGGAAATATTCACCTAAGGGTAAGTCAGTGGGAAAGTTCTTCAAGGACATAGTCACTTTAACCAAGTGCTATGTCTAAAGTTCAATTAGATGGTCTGCATCTGCGGCAGGTGCCAGGCAAACAAGCAAGCGGGCAAGGATCTAGGGCAATCTGGGGTTTTGCGGCCGTCTTAGTGTAAAATCCTTCCCATCAGGGTTCTTGGATTTTTGCGAGAACATGGTGGTTTTTAATAAGTGCATAACCGAAAGAAGGCTTTGCACTTCAAAGCCTGTTGCAATTACACCCGCTGCATTAGTAAAGTAAGAGGACCAGTTGCAACAAGAACTTTAAGTGTTTCATGGCATCTCTGCAGCAAGACAGCCTTTCTGAAGGTGACCGCAGACAGACATGGTCCTGCATCTTTGGCAAATACAGAATCAATTCAGCATCTCACTGACACTAGTTATCAGCTTGTGTTTATTCACATCACAGAAAAGAGCTTAATTTACATAATACATACTGGTCAATTATTTGCTTTTGAACTTTACCTTTGCCCATCAGCAGATCAATATGTACTTACTCTTCTGTTTTAGAACTGATTTTAAGACTCACAGTAAGAGGCCCAGATTTCACAATCATTCATTGCTATTATCATCCCCTTTTCATTTCCTAAACATCAGCAGTTTCTTAAAGTTCCACTTTCATTCCTTTATTAAGTTATCCCTTCTTGTTCATCACTTGGTTCTATTGCGTCTTTCAACCAAGTGCAGAGCTTACAACTAGCCAATAATGCAAAACAAAAGAATGCTCTGAAATTTTCCATTGACCCTCCCGTCTATCTGACCTCATCAACAACTGCATACAAAACTCAAGTCGTCTGACCATTTCCTGATGGATGCTATCAAGTACTTCCAAAGTTCCAGGTAGGTCTGCCAAAGGGTAGAGGACTCAGATTCTTCCTTTCTCTCTTTTAAATAAGAACTGAATTTTCTTCTTTGGATGGCTAATTATTCTGTATATTACAGTGTAAGTGGTTTCTCCCTACATTTTCATACTTTCAAGTATATCAAAATATACTATACTCCTGACTCATATCAGGAGAACCTGCCATTCCTTCACCACCTAATTCAGGCAAGTCACTTAATCTCTCTGGGTCTTAGTATCCTCATCTGTAAAATGGATTAACAATAGAGCATTTTTGGAAATTGTGCAATAACCTGAATAATGTATTTTACACAGAGGCTGGCTCCCAGGACAAATAAGGGACTCAAAGCCCAAATGAGGGACTGTCTCTGTAAACAGTGTTGGTATCATTGCCAACACATAGACTAAATAAAGAGTAGTAACTGAATGGAAGGGAGTCATCTGACTGAATGGTCAGTTGTGTTCATAGCAGCCCTCACATTTACCCTCAACTGATTTTCAACAAGGGAGCCAAATTAATTCAATGGAGAAAGAATATTCTTTCCAACAAATTATGCTGGAACAACGGGGTATCATCATGCAAAAGAATGAAGCTGGACTCCTATTTCACACCATATACAAAAATGAACTCAAAATGGATCAAAGACCTACATGGAAGAACCAAAACTCTTACAAGAAAACACAAGGATATGTCTTCGTGAGTCTGAATTAGCAATGGTTTCTTAGATATTACCTCAAAAGCACAAATAACAAAAGCAAAAATACACGTATATGACTGCATCAAAATTAAAATATTTTGTGCTTTAAAGGACTTCATCAAGAGAGTGAAAAGACAACCCACACAGGCTGGGCACAGTGGTTCATGCCTGTAATCCTAGCACTTTAGGAGGCCGAGGTGGGCAGATCACTTGAGGTCAGGAGTTCGAGACAAGCCTGGCCAACACCGTGAAACCCTGTAAAAATACAAAAATTAGCCAGGCATGGTGGTGCACACCTGTAGTCCCAGCTACTTGGGAGGCTGAGGCAGAGAATCACTTGAACCTGGGCGGCAGAGGTTGCAGTGAGCTGAGATCGTGCCACTGCACTCCAGCCTAGGCGACACAGCAAGACCCTGTCTCAAAAAAAGAAAAAAAAAAAGACAACCCACAAAATGGGGAAAGTTATTTGCAAATCACATATCTGATAAAGACTTGTACCTAGGATATAAAGAATTCTTCAAACTCAATAATAAAGAGACAAATAATCTCTTACAAACTGGGCAAAGGATCTGAACAAATATACCATGAAGATAATGCAAATGGTCAATAAACACATGAAAAGATACCCCACATTACTAGTCATCAGGGAAATGCCCGTCAAAACCGCAGTGCGATATCACGTCACACCCACTACGATGGCTAGAATCTAAAAGACAGATAATAAGCGTTGACAAGGATGTAGAGAAATTTGAACGCTCATATGCTGCTGGTGGGAATGTAAACTCGTACAGCTACCTTGAAAAACAGTCTAGCAAAGCCTCAAAGTGTTAAACATGAGAGTTACTCCCAGCACTTTGGGAGGCCGAGGCGGGCAGATCATGAGGTCAGGAGATCGAGACCATCCTGACTAACACGGTGAAATCCCGTCTCTACTAAAAATACAAAAAATTAGCCGGGCGTGGTGGCGGGCGCCTGTAGTCCCAGCTACTCGGGAGGCTGAGGCAGGAGAATGGTGTGAACCCGGTAGGCGGAGCTTGCGTGAGCCGAGATCACGCTACTGCACTCAGCCTGGCGACAGAGCCAGACTCTTCTGGAAACCAAAAAATAAAAAAATTTAAAAAGTTCATACGACCCAGCAATCTCTCTGCTGGGTATATTCCCAAAGGAAATGAAATCAGCACATTGTAGCTATATCTGCACTCCCATGTTCACTGCTGCATTATTCACAATAACCAAGATACAGAAACAACCTAAGCATCTGTCAACAGAAGAATGGATAAAAAAACTGCAGTATGCACATGTATGTAGATCTCTATCTCTATCTCTATATATCTATAACTATAGCTATATATCTAGATATATCTAGGATCTGAACAAATATACCACGAAGATCTACATATCCAGATATATAGATCTGTAGATATATCTAGATATACAGATACATGTGCACACCACAATTTCTTTACCCATTCATAGATATAAAGATATATCCATAGATATAGCTATATAAATACATGTGCATACCACAATTTCTTTACCCATTCATAGATATAAAGATATATCCATAGATATAGCTATATAAATATATGTGCATACCACAATATATATATCTATGTGGTATGCACAGATACATATTATATATCCTTATATTATATATATAAATCTTTATATCTTTATATTACATATGTAAAGATATATATCTTTATACTACATATATAAGATATAGTATATATAAAGATATTATATATGTAATATATAAAGACATGTATATATCTATAGATATATAAAGATATATATGTATATATCTATACATAAAGATATACATATATCTTTATATATTATATATAATATCGTTATATATGTAATATATATATCTTTATAGTATCCGTCATTTTTAAGGCTGAATAATATCCATTGTATACTGAATAACATCCATTGTATATAGAATAGTATCCATTGTGTGTATATATATATATACAAAATTGAATATTATTCAGCCTTTAAAAAAGATGAATATTATTCATCATTGTGACAACATACATGAACTTGAAGGACATCATGCTACATGAAATTAACCAGGCACAGAAAGAAAAATCCTGCATGATCTCACTTATGTGAGGAAACTTTTAAAGAGTCAAGTGCACAGAAACAAAGAATTAAAACTGTGGTTACTGGGGTGGATGGAGAGGGAAGAAATGAAGAGATACAGATCAAAGGAGACAAAGTTGCAGATAGGCAGGATCAATAAAATCTAGACACCTAACGTACAACATGGGGACTATAGTTATAATATTATGTGGTATACTGGAAGCTTGGTAAGAGAGGAGATTTTAGGTGCTCTCTACAGGGTATTAGAGTGAGCAGAGATGGAGCATCACTGGGAACCTGAAAGTGATCATTTTATCTGGTTCAGCTTTGACATACACAGTGAAATTGTTTCTGTTTGAAAACAGGAAAGGCAGTAGTCTAAATTCACTTAACCTTTATGTACTAGGCAAACAAATAATTGTACAATTTACAAAACAACAACAGGTTTCTTTAAATAGGCCAGTGTTTAATTGCTTTCCTGGATGAATTATTTGTTTTCTGGATAAAGGCATGAGTCAATGAGTTCAATGAGTTCAGCTCAGTTCAGTGAGCACCACAGCTCTTTGCTATGTAAATGACCTATTTAGAAATGAATTGCATTTCTGAATTTTTCTCAGCAGCAGTTGTTTTTAACCAAGGGCCTTGCACATCAATTGTTCTGTAATCTTCAGGGTGGGGATGGGGAGAGAAACAAAAGAAATAGCAAATTAATTGTATCTTGTAATCGTAAGAAACCACAGTTTGAGAGTTTGCCATTTTGTTGAAAGAAAAAAAATTGCTATGTGCAGTGATACCGTAATCAAAATGACAAGCAATGGAAAAGGAATTTCAGGCATACTGTCCTGTTTTAAGCTGAAGCAGAGAGAATAAAGTATGTAGCAGCCACGGCTTTGATTCTGGTCAGAATGACTCAGGTTTCTTCTCTACAATTGCTTAACCTTGGCCACCAAATTTTGTGCCACTTCTTAAGCTACCATTGTGAGCAGGAATCATCCTCCTGGGAGCTAACTCGTGTCATCTTATCATGCAGGCAGGGGACCCTGATTTCATTACTAGGATTGTAGGCACAAAACAGGATGGATAGGGTTCACAATGACCCCTATCCCAACCACGGACTTGCTCTGCTCCCACTCTGCCCCTGGCCATGGCATATTGATCCAAGGAGGAAGATGGTAGACTCAAACTGAGCCAAAATTAAAGGGGAACACAAAGTAAAAGATATTCTACAAACACCTCACCAATACTCCTCAAAACCGTCCAGTCATCAAAAACAAGGAAAGTCTGAGAAATTCTGTCTAGAGAAGCCTCAGGAGATACAACTACTAAATGTAATGCCGTGCCCTGGATGGGCTCCTGAGGCAGACAAATGATATTAAATAAAAACTAAGGAAATCTGAGTAAACTGTGGAATTGAGGTAATAACAATGTGTCAACATCCATTCATTATTTGTGACAAATGTACCATAGCAGTGTTAACAACAGGGGAAATAGTACAGGGACTCTTTCTCATATTCTTGCAACTTTTCAGTAAACTGAAACTATTCTAAAATTATAAGTTGATCAAAAAGAAGGAATTTAGAGACCAGAAGTGGTTGGAGCGGAGGGTTCTCGCCCCACCCTAGAAAGTGGTCCTGATGCTGAGGATGCTGGAGTGGCCCCAATTCCTGCTTAGCCTTATGGTCTTTCTTTGATCCCATGAGCTCCCTCAATGTGCTTCCCATAGTCCTAATGCCGAACATGCTGAAGTTACCCAGGACGAAATCTGTTGCTTGCAACCAAAGGTTCTTACCAGAAGCTCTGCTTCTGAGTCCTTAGGAAAAAGGTAGTGCCAGCTCTCAATTTATAAGGCAATGGTTGGGCCATGATATTGTGTGGATGTTTGTCCCCTCCAAATCTCCTGTTGAAATGTAATCCCCAATGTTGGAGGTGGGTCCCCTCACGACTGGCTTAGCAGCATCCTTGGTGATGAGTGTGTTCTCACCCAGTTCATGTGAGAGCTGCTTGTTTAAAGGAGTCTGAGACCTCCCCCTTGGCTCTCTGGCTCCCTCTCTCATCATATGACATGCAGGCTCCACCATGATTGGAAGCTCCCTGAGGCCTCACCAGAAGCCCAGCAGATGCTGGCACCACACTTCCTGTACAGCCTACAGAACCATGAGCCAAGATAAAACCTCTTTTCTTTATAAATTACCCAGCCTTGGGTATTCCTTTATAGTGACACAAAAACAGACTAACAGTAAGCTGTAATGCAAATCTTATTCTATAATTTTCATACTTTACCTCAGTGAACGTTTTACCAGAGCTCTTGAGACAGAGGAGCACCTATTTCATTCTTTCCTCTCCTCTCCTCCCAGCATGGGTCTCCACAGAGATAGTGTCCATGACCATGGCAGACATAGCTAATTGATCACAACACTTACTCCCTGAGCATGAATGCAGAGGAGTAGATGCTGTTGCTATTGCTCCCAGGTTCCTTTTATTAGCAAGGGCACCCATTTCCTGGCTGCTATGAATGCCAATACTGGATATTCACAGCTGCCCCCACCTCCAGAGAATTGTCTTCAGCAGAATTGGAGGATCTTCACCTGAGGCAGCCAGCAACCAATAACTGACTGATAAAGTCCAGCCCTCTTGCCTCGAAGTGCAAACAACTCTGAGGTGTGATTTATGCTCTAGAGGCCTGCATGGGATTAAACTGAAATTGGGCTACAGCTGAGACCACATCCCTATGTAGCTCCCTCCCCTGCCCTATCCGGCTTCCCTCGCTCCCTTCTCCAAAGAGCCCCTTTCAATAAACCCAGTGCATCTGAATCCTTGCCTGAGGTTCTGCTTCAGAGAACCCAACACAGTGACTCACGCAGCCACTACCGATACATGAGTGTTGACACATGAGGTGAAACCTATTTGACATTTCTACTAGGAAAAATATGAACAAATGAGAGAAATTGTGCCAACAAAAAAGGAAACATCAACAAAGAAGCTAGAAGCCTATTTAACCACCGGCCCCTGCAAAGGCCAAGGAGAGTGTACAGTCTGCACATTCTCTGTGGAGACACCACGTTCAGGCACGGTTTGAGACCTGCCCACCATCATCCATCATTGGACTGCCTGTCCTCAGTTCACCACGGAAAACAAGATTTGCTATGGGAAGGACATCTGCAGGATAAAATGGGAAAAGGGGAAGGTAAAGAGGGACAGCTGTTACTTCCAGGAGCTGTCCTGTCTGATCGCAGAAAGCATTTCTCATTCCCTTTGAAGAGTGAAGAAGCAGGCGCACTGTCTCAAGAGCCCCCCTGCAAGTGGCATCAGGGAACTCTCACGCAGTTGGGCATTTTTATTACTAAATATAACCTGGTCTTTTTTTTTCCCCCTGCTATTGTTTAATGCCAGCTGTGTTTTATTTAAAATAAAAAAAGAGTGTACTTGGGCAGGAAATGTGTATGTAAGACTGATGAAACAAACCCAAAATAACATTGGTCAAAAAAAAAAAAATCAAAATCTATTTATCTATTTCTGTCTTATGTAGAAGTCCAGGCTAGTATGGCAGCTCAATGGCCTAGCTCTTGAGAGGGCACAGATTCCTCCCCATGTTGCTTTGCCATCTTCAGAGCATCATTCTTGTCTGGTGAGTCCAGCATGGTTCATCATTGCATCTGGACTTCAGCCAGCAGCAAGTGGGGACGGGTAAAGGGGTGGATATGCCCCTTCCTTTTAAGAGCATCACACAGCATCTTAAGGCTATATTTTAATTCACCAAAAAGTTAAATACACAGCCACACCTACCTGCAAGGGAGGCTGGTGGATGGAGGGTTTAACTTGGGAGCCATGAGTCCAGCTACAAATTGACTGTTCTATTGCTATGAGGGAAAAGAGAATGGATATGGGGGTATAGTTGGCAGGGCAATGAGATATCAGAAATGCAAGCAAGGGTTTGAGAGCAATGATACCTTCTTAGGGAAACTGGGCTGACTTGAGGGTCTCAGACACCCCAATTCATTGCCTCTGGTGGATTGTATTACTGTTCCCCCAAATTCTACTTTCCTCTCATGATGCAACACCTTCACTCACCCCCTGCAAAAATCAACTTGCTTCAGCCAATGAGATGTGGGCAGAAGTGGCATGCATTGCTTTCAGGCGGTCTCTTTCTTCTCTTTGCCACAAAACCAGCAATGTTCCAGACAGGCTGTTCCATCAGCCTTGGAACTGCAGATGATGTGGGCAGAACCAAGCCGACCTGAGAGGGTCATGCAGCATGAAAGAGAAACAAACTCTGATGCTGCTGCAAGCCCCTGAGGTTGCCAGGTTGCTGATGTGTTAGCACAGCATAACTCAGCCTGGCCTGACAGGTACAGTGTCACGTCTGCCTGCCAGTGTATCCAGAGTGGAGTAAATGTCCAAAAAGTACAACCAATTGCCGTAGCTCAATAGTACTAATGGCTGCCTTTCACTGAACATTTACAATGGGCTAAGCCTTAATAATTTAACTAACATTAAAGAAACCATTTAAGCTTCACTTAGAGTTGATAATCAAATTACAGATAGTTCCTAATGCTTTCATTTCATAATTGATCACTGAAATGCACATGGGTAACTCGTATTTGAAACAACTCTAATGAGTCCTTTTATAAAATAAGAGTCTTTGGGGAAGGAGCCCTGCCCCTAAATATATTTTATGAGTTTAACATTTTACAAATTGCAAAACTGTAAAATTATATTCCTGATAATTAGGAAAAATGATCATTTTAATTATTTTATCGTTAACATACTATTAGATGGACAGCTAGGATACTCTGACTGTGAGTAGGGGAAGAACCAACCAGAACTAGCTAAAAGGCTAAGGATGGTCTTAACAGATCCAGTCAGAAGTACAGAGGCAGGGAAGCTCCAAGCTTGGTTCAGTGGCTCCATGGTGTCATTAAGGACCCAGATGCTCTCCATCTTTCTGCCCTGTAATCCTTATGTCAGTAATGCCTCCCCTTATGGTCACAAGGAGGAGGCTGCCATAGCCCCAAGTACCGTATCTATATAATATGACACCATTTGGCAAAAGGAGAGGGGAGAATGGCAGTGTCTCCATACTCATCTCTTCTTCTAAGGCAGAAAAGCCATTTTCTAAAGCCCCATAATAGATTTCACCCAACCCCTGTGTCACATGAACTCTTTGTCCATGCCTAGCCACAAGCAAGACAAAGAAAGCAAATTTCTTGTACTTGTAAGAATCCACACAGCTAAATTAGTTAGGATAGGATAGGTTGCGCTGCAGTGACTACAATCTCCCAAATCTCAATGGCTTTATACAACTTAGGTTTGTTCCACACATTCATACTACAAGTCCACGAAGTCTCTCAGGGATCCAGGATACAACATTTTTAATGTGAGGCCTCCCCGTTTCCTACAGCAGGGGATGAGAGAGCCAGAGGATCATACATAAGCTTTTCTTTACTTCAGTCTGGAAATAATTAATGTTTCTTCTACCCACTTTAATCACAACTTGCTCCATGACCCCAGCCTGCTGTAAGTGCTAGACAATGCATAGGGATAGATGAAATTCTGTCTCTGCCATGTTGGCTTTTCCCCATTATCACCATTCCCTCTCTGTTATCCCTTTGCCCCTTCCTCAATCAACCCCCAATACCATCACCTCTATGCCCTAGTTTGTGTGGTCCACGTCACTCCTCCCTTCCTCAGAGCTCCATGGGTCCCAAGTCCTTCTTGCATCTTTGTGACTGCACCACTCTAGTGACTTCTGTAAGTCAAAAGCATTCTTTCCTCTGCCTGTTGCTGCTGTCAAGAAGAGGGAGGGGTGATTTTTGGGAACCATGAATAGAGGAAAAAGGACATCAGAAATTCCTGTTCCAATGTACAATTTGATGTTTGTCAAAGTGTCTAAATAATCATCCCAACCTCACAGTGTGAGGATTTGTTTCTTGGGGGAAAGAAAATACCTATTTTAGTTTTACATAAGAGATACGGATTCCACCTAACATAACATTGTCTTTATAATTTTAATTGTGTAAGAAAAAAATTATATATGTGCACTGGGAAAAAATCTTAGCAAAATATTAACAGCATTTATACCTGTGCAATGGGATTATGAGTAACTTATTTTCTTCTTAACATACAAATGTAATCCTTCAATAATGGAGTGGGGGAAGAACTATTTTAAAGAAGTCAAGCTTTTTCAACCCCAAGGTATCACTTCTCTACACTTGCTTTCCGTCTGACCTTGAGAAGTTAATTCCCAGCACAAATACCAAGTATTATTATTATTAGAGGTTAGTTTTCTGGTGGGGAGGCAGGAGCTAGGGACAAGGGGAAAGATGTTTTACTTGAACTTAAAGTGGAAAGCATTTATGCAATTTTTCATTCCCAGGAACTATCTTCCAACTGAACTAAACATTCTTCGGAGCTGATACTGATAAGGTTTGACAGAAAATATAATCCCAATCATTTTCACCCAGAAATGTTGAGCAGAAAACTGAAGTGGGAAAAGAATTTCTATCACCAAAAGCTTTCTTGTGCTGCTCTTTGTTATTTATAAGATTCTCACCATGAAAGATTCCCTATGAAGGGGCCATCACAACCAGGTATGTGCAAGCTGCCTCGGAAGAAAAATGGATTCTTTGACTGACTGTGAGCCACAGGAGGCTTTTATAATATTCTGGCCACAGAAGAGCCACGAGAAAGAAAACAGAACGGGAAAAGGGCTCAGCTTGAGTTCCACCCTTAGGTTTGGTATTTTCTGTTGCTGCTTTTAAACAAAGAAAGCTCAAACTCTATTTAGCCCTCTGAGGAGGAAAAGTGCTCCAGGATTGGCACATTAATTACATGCCAAGGGCATTTTCCTAAGGAGAAAATCTTTGGTGGTTTTGAAGAAAAATACACTGCTGTTGACTGAAAGGAGCTGCTGGGTTATTCCTGATCACCTTTCCTGAACCACAGACATCTGTTTCTTCTGGGTACTACTGAAACAAAAAAAGTTATACCTAAATAAGTAAGCATCCTTAAAGCAGAATTGCATTTGAGTTGTTGGGAATTATGTACAAATACGCAGCCCAGGTCTGTGGGGGACACGGTGACGTCAAGGTCACAGTGCTGTGAATGTTGCATCGCATTGCTGCGATGTTGGTTCTGGAGAAAGCAGAACCAACATCAACCAATTACATGACTGTATGGACTGAACCTTTGTGTCCCTTAAATTCATACATTAAAACCTAATCCCCAACATGGTGGCACTGGGATGTCTTTGGACAGGTGATTAGGTCATGAAGGTGAAGCCCTCATGAATAGGACTAGTGTCCTTATAAGGAGCTAAAGAGAGGAGAGTTGTCCCTTCTGCCTCATGAGTACCCAGCAAGAAGATGTCATCTAGCAACCAAGAGCAGCTGCCACCAGACACCAAATCTACGGGGCCTTGTTCTTGGACTTCCCAGCCTCCAGAACTGTGAGAACTAAATTTCTCACAGTTGTAGTTTATAAGCCACAGAGTTGGTGGTATTTTCTTATAGCAGCCTAAACAAACTAAGACAGTGACCCTGGGCAAAATCAAGGGATACAGCCAGACTTGGTTTCTTCTCCATCTATAGGATGGCGATAATAATAGCCCACAACAATGTTGTCAGGATTAAATAAGACTTGGATATACAATATATGTTGCTACACTTACTCGGATCTATACATGAATGTCCTCGTCTTTGTACACAAACATCTGTGTCTGCAATAAACTGCCACAAACACTGATGCCCAAAAGATGTGGTTTTGGTTCTGTTTTTAAAGTACCTACTCAAGGAAATTCGTCCAGCAATCCCTTCTCAGTGAACTCGTACTGCAGAGTGTATTTGTATCCCTCTCCCTTGGATTCATTTATTTGCAGTTTATTTTTCTAGCAGTCACTACAATCCCCATAATACAGGAAGTCTCATTCATGGTTCACGTCTGGGAGACTTGACAGATGCTGCTTAAATATTTAGAAATTTCTCTTTAAAGAAAGCAGCTGAAACCGAGGCCTGTCAAGCTGTTAAAACGTGGCCCTATTCCTCAAACTCATGTTTCAATGTTAAGACTGTATTTGGCTTTCGGTGTTTCTAGAAAGGCCGTAGTGATTTTTGTATGTATATTTTTTCGAAGTCAACATAGATGGCACTTACCTTTGCATAACTTTCATATGCAACATCATGACTGAAAACCAAACATGTAACTGACTGTTCACTTTCAATTTAAGTAAGTCATTTGGTGTGGTTATTATAAAAGTAGAACTTCAAATTCTTCTCTATCCAAAGAAAACACAATTAAAATCGAAGCAACATTCCAGTGGAGTACTGCTTTATTTGAAGAAGAAAAATGTCTAGCTGACAATAAAAAAAAAAAAAATTTCAAGAAAGCAAGACAGCCAACTGTCAAGGATGTGACACCAAATGGCAACTTAAGCGTCATCATTCTTACGATTCTGTCTCAGTGAAGATGGTGTGGCAGGGTGATGGGCCGCATCCTATATCCCTTTCCTTAGAAGGAAGGAACACGGAGTTCCTGAGAATTTAGGAAGACTTGGAGCCAGCTTCCTCGGCCTTGTTGCCTGTCTGCTAGACCATACTGTCTGAAGCGGAGATGTGAGAAATTAAACATCAGAGAAGGAAGTAGGGCTTCTCAGGCTGGGTTTCTGACATTCTTTCCTCCCCTGACAGGTGTAATAAAAGACACACATGTCAACCCTTAACAGCTCAGAGGCAAAGCAGGTAACATTTCACTATAAAGAACACCATTATGGAAAACTGCCTTATCGAGCTATTTTCTTGTCCCACAGAAGACTCAAAGAAATTCTTCTGTGTTGCTCTCTTGACAATTTCATACCAGAAAGGATTTTTACAGCAACAAGAAGCAGCCTGAGAGCGACTGAATTTTCCAGTACAAACCTGAATCCACTTCAGGATGAAGGATGATAAGGCTCCATGGCTTTCACTTTCCAAAGATGCCTGGATATGGCCATCTTGGAAGGTGAAAGGTGATGCCTGTTTCCTCATCATATTCTTTTACTGAGTAAAATAGATAATCTTAGGTATAAATATCTGTCATTTTTTTTCCATGGCATTTAATATAATTATTTCATTTTTATTGGGGAAAAAGCCCATAAGTATATTTTCTTCATCTGAATTAGACTATACTTAAAGAAAAAAAAAAAAAAGTTTCTGAGTGCTGCAGCACAGCAAAAATGTCTCTGCTCCCTGTTTGTAAAATGATCACTCTGTGATTAAAAGCCTCCTTCTAAATGTGACTTCTTGTCTGTCCTCTTGAATGTAGACAGTGTTTAGCCAGTGAACCATTAGTTATTTTTCCCACAAATATGACTGGGCACCTGCTGTGTGGCAGGTCCTGTACTGGGCCTATCAAAAAGAATGTCACGATCCCTGCCCTCCAGAAGCTCCTAGTGCTGTGGGACTCTGACGGATGGACAGGGGTAGCAAAGACCCAGACATGGTGGGGCCAGATCGAACTGGCAATGTTTTAAAACACTTCTTTCAATAAAAGTGTAGCCAGAGTCCTAACAAATGAGTGAACTATTTATCTACCTCCCCAAGACAGTATGGTATTGGCAGAACAAAAGAGAGCACCTGGAAACAGACCCACATAGATAGAACCAATTGATTCTTGACAAAGGTGAAAAGCAATTCACTGGAAGAAGGATGGCTTTCCAACAAACGGTGTGGACCTATTGGACATCCAGAGGCAAAATAAATAAACTTCAGCATAAACCTCACACCTTATAAAAAAAATTCAAAATAGATCACAAACCTAAATGAAAAACGTTAAACTTTTTAGAAGCAAACATAGGAGAAAATCTTTGTAATCTGGGGTTAGGCAAAGAGTTCATAGATATGACACCAAAAAAGATAAAGTTGCTAAATTGAAGTTCTTCAAAATCAAAAACTTTTGCTCAGTGAAAAGTTAAGAGAATAAAAAGTCAAGCTACAGACTGGGAGAAAATATTTTTTAAATACCTAACAAAAGATCTAGAATATAAAAAGAACTACCAGAGTGCAGCAGTAAGAAAACTGACAACCCAGTTTTTAAAAAATGGTCAAAACACTTGAATAGGTGTGTTACCAAATGGTATATATATATGACAAGCATATGAAAAAGATATTTATCATAGTTATTAGGCAGATGCAAATGAAAATAATCACGAGGCACCACTGCAGACCTATTAGAATAAATTTTAAAATCTGACAGTAACAAGTGCTGGTGAGGATGCAGAGAAACTGGAACATCTAAACATTTCTTATAAAGTTAAACATAGACTTACCATATGACCCAGCAATTCTACTCATAGGTGTTTACCCAAGAGAAATGTGAGCCTGTGTCCACTCAAAAATTTGTATGCAGATATTCATTAGAAGTTTTATTCGTGACAAGGCCAGGTGCGGTGGCTCACACCTGTAATCCCAGCACTTTGGGAGGCCAAGGCAGGCTTCCCAGATCACCTGAGGTCAGAAGTTAGAGAGTAGCCTGGTTAACATGGTGAAACCCCATCTCTACTAAAAATACAAAAATTAGCCAGTGAGCCACAATGAGCCGCAGTGAGCCAAGATCGTGCCACTGCACTCTAGCCTGGGTGACACAGCCAGATCCTGACTCAAAAAAAATAAAAATAAAAAGGAAGAAGTCATAACAGTATAAAACTAGAAACCACCCAGATGTCCATCATCAGTGGGTTAACAAATTGTAGTATATCCATACAATGGATCACCAGCAGCAATAAAAAGGTACAACTTAGTGATTCCTGCAATAACATGGATGATCTCAAAAGCATTCTGCTAAGTGAAGGAAAGTCAGACACAAAAGACTACATACAGTATGATTTCCTTCATATAATATCCTAGAAAAGGAAAACGCATAGCGACAGAAGAAAGCACAGTGGGTTGCGCCGGGCCAGGGCTGGGGAGGAAATTGACTCTAAAAGGGTGTGAGGGAATTTTTTTTAAGGTGATATAAATATGCTACATTGTAATTGTGAGGTGGTTATGTGAGGGTATATATGTGTCAAACTCATCAAATTGTACATTTCATTTTTCACTAATTTGATCCTATGTAAAATATGCCACAGAAAGCTGACTTTTACAAAATCAGTGGGAGCCAGGCATGGTGGCTCATGCTTATAATCACAACATTTTGGGAGGCCGAGGTGGGAGGATCGCTTGAGTCTGGGAATTTGAGATCAGCCTGTGCAACATAGTGAAACCTCATCTTTACAAAAAATCAAAAAAGTAGCCAGGTGCGGTGGTGCTTGCCTGTAATCCCCGCTACTTGGGAGGCTGAGGTGGGAGGACTGCTTGAGCCTGGGAGGTCGAGGCTGCAGTGAGCTATGATTGAGCCACTGCACTCCAGTCTGGGCAACAGAGACCCTGTCTCAGAAACCAACCAACCAACCAACCAATCAATGGGAAGTAAAAATCCATACATGAAGCCAAGAGTTTTTTGGAAAAGGCACAATGATGCAAGGATTTTATATGGAAGATATCAAAATATGGTAACTGTAAAGTGACCATAATTTTGAAAGTATGCTACTGGTACAGCAATAGACAAATGGATCTGTTGATGTAAAATAAAGTCCAAAAACAAAGCAATGTACATATTCAGTAAATAGTTTAGGCAGCAATTTAAATTTGCAGGAAAAAATGGACTGTTCATAATTCAATAAATAGAACTGAAATCTGGATTTCATTTGGAAAAAGAATTGTTCCATAGTGCACATCGTTCTCAACAATAAAATCTTAATTGATTAATTGATAACTGACCTACTTGTGAAGACTCATGCCATTGATTTCATGATCCTATTTAATGTTTGGAAGACCACTTCCTGCATTATGGTAGGCAGGTCCCTACAATAAATGAAAAGAATGCTCCCGAACACCCAAACTGATGGTTTCACTTCCGCCTTCTAGTGGGCATCACTCATTGCACTGGGAAGATAGGTATCTGAAGTGTTCCCTTCCACCTACACAGATAAAGGAGAGAGGATGGAAACCCTGAAATGTCAGCATCCCTGCTAGCTCTTCCGAGATGCCGAAGTAGACAGATGATCGTGTGTGAAGCTGAGCCCTTTAGTGTTCCTTATATGTCCAACAGAGGGACGAAGAGTCAACATTCCCTCTGCATCATAAGAGGAATTCAGGAGAAGCACCTTCCAGGAGGGAAGGCTCTAGCAACACCAGAGGAAGCTGCAGCTGGGAAGCAGGTGGCCAGGGAACAGTTCTTGGTGGCAGGGCCAAAGGACTTCTGAGACAAGGAGGCCAACGGCTAATACTCAAGGTGAAGCCATCAGTGTCAAGCAGTGTGGGCCTGCCCTCTGTCCTTCCAAACCTTCAGTAAAGACCTCACACCTGACTATGCTGGGTGAGTTGTTCTGGGGTAAGTGGCAGTGTTGTAGGGAAGCTTTTCTTCCTATTCCTGATCTTTCCTTCTATGAGTCATGACATCTATTCACCTGACACTCAGCCTCCCTCTGCCCCTGGCTACCTGTATTAGGCCATTCCTGCATTGCTATAAAGAAATACCTGAAACTGAGTAATTTGTAAAGAAAAGAGGTTTAATTGGCTCATGGTTCTGCAGGCTGTACAGGAAACATGATGCTGGCGTCTGCTTGGCTTCTGGGGTGGCCTCAAGAAGCTCATAATCATGGTAGAAGGTAAAGGGGAAGCAGGCACAGGTCCAGGGCAGGAGCAAGAGATGGAGGGGGAGGTGCTACACCCTTTTAAACAACCAGATCTCACAAACTGACTCACTATAGTGAGGACAGTATCAAGGGGATGGTGCTAAACCACTCATGAGAAATCCGCCCCCATCATCCAGTCACCTCCCACCAGGCTCTACCTGCAACACTGGGGATTACATTTCAACCAGAGATTTGGGTGGATACATGCATACAGACTCTATGACCACCCCTCATTTGCTGGAAAGAGAAGCTGGGCCAGCAGAGCTCAGCTGCTGCTCCTGCTTGTCTTTCAGAACCAGTCAGGTGTAGACCTGGGACTGCGCATGCCATTCAGCGCATCCCTCCTTCCCATCAGTTCTGCTGGCCTCTGAGCCTCTGGTTTCTGTTAGGAAACCCACTACTGTGCCCCTGAGGCACATTCTCCTCTCCTTTTGTCTTGGCTTAGGAGTCTGGCAGGGGAGAGAGGGTATGATTTATGGAGCCCCTCAAATCTCAAGAAGAGGTTCCATGTGTAAAGGAAAAGCTCCAAGATTCATCCAAACACACAGGAAACCGAGGACAGTGTCCTTGTGGGAACTCCTTGAGAAACTTTCATTCCAGAACTCAGAGTTGAGGGCATCTTCCTTCTCTTTGTCTTATCTGACTCTTGTCCTAAATCCTTCACTTGTCACCAGAGTCCTGACAGACCCTTTCCAGCGCCTTCTCTTTCAGTCACTGGCCTTCAGAATCTCAAGAGCAGCAATCCCAGTTCTGCCAAGCCCCCAGCAGTGTCTGCCAGAGCAGGAGCTGGGGCAGACAGGCTGATGATGGAGGGAAATGAGCAGAAAGTGCTTTTCTCTGAGACTTCCCTTCAAAATATGTGCTGCTTTGGCTCTGAAGGGCAGAACTTTATTTTATTTTATTATCAGAAGAAAAAGAGACAAGTTGCTTCTGACCAAAAAAATGCAGTCAGTCATAGATGGTGACTGGCTCCAACCCAAACACAGATTATGGGAAACACTCCATTTTGAGCAAGCACAAAGGCTTTCCCAGCAACTCTCGTCAACACCAATTATTTACCCCTCACTTTGGCGCTCTGCCCTTAACCAAGGTGAGGCTTAGAATCACTGAATCATGGGATCACTGGGCCCACTTGCCTTTACCTATGCACCCCATTTCATCCATGAGAAACTGACCCAAAAGATGACATCTCTTACCCACTTGGTAAGCAGTGGCATGATCCAGACCAGGATCCCAGACTCTGGAGTCTCAAGTCTACACTCATCCTGTGGCTCAGGATTTGTTTCACAGCTTCAGGCATCATCTTCCTTGGGGAAAAAGAGTTCCCTGATGGCAGAGAACTAGTGCTTTGCAGAGAGAAGGAAAGAGTACCAAAATGTGAAGAGAGTCTGCTATGTTCCTGTTGCTAGGCTAGGGACATGGCTAGAGTGGATACCTTTGGGAATGTCTTCCTAACAAGCCTCTCTGTTGGAGGACATTGTTTTGGGCTGAATCGTGGGCCACAAAAAGTTCATATGTTAAAGTCCTAACCCCTGGATCTCCTAAGGTAACCATATTTGGATGTAGGGTTATGAAAGAGGTAATTAAGTTAAAATGAGGCCGTGAGGGTAGGCCCTAATCTGACCACAGTCCTTATAAAAAAGAGGAGATTAGGACACAGACCCATACATGGAGGAAAAATGTGTGAAGACACAGGGAGAAGGTGGCCATCCGCAAGCCGAGGAGAGAGGCCTCAGAAGAAACCAACCCTGCCCACACCTCGATCTTGGACTTCCAAGCTACACAACTGTGTCTAAACAAAGCCCAGTTGTTTCAGCCCCTCAGTCTGTGGTATCTTGTCAGGGCAGCCCAGAGACTCATACAGGCACCCAGTCCCCATCCTACTCAGGCTTCCAGGCTGGGAGCGTACCCCTCAGGCCAGAGTCAACTGAACCAAACAGACTCTATGTGAAGAGCTGGAACTGAGAGTGGCATAGAGATCGCTGCAGGGAAGAGCCTTGTTAGTGGAGACTTCAGGGTAAAGATACCCCCTCCTACTTGCTAAGAGCCCCAGAACAGCTCTGGTCTTCTCTGTCCTCCCTGTGGCTCCCAGGCTAGTCTTTCTGGTAAAATCCAGGAGAGACCCCAACACCCTTCCAAGAAATTCCCTTTCTTGGTTATGTTTGAAGTGGGCTTAGTTACTTGCAACCGAAGGGACTTTAGCCATGACATTGACATATGTCACCTCACGCAGTGTAATTTCTCCCTGAGGTATTACTGCCCCATCTTACAGACCAAGGAACTGAGATTCAAGGATATTAAGCAGCCAGTCCAAGTCACGAAATGGCGAAACTATAGGGATCTGCACTCAAGCTTCTTCCTCTCTCCACGCTGTCCTGGATGCTACACTTCTTCCTTGTCCCCCTGCAGCACTCAGCTAGGAGTCAGGCATATGGTAGGTGCTCAATAAAAGCTTGTTAAATGGAATGGAGCTCACAGGCACATGTTCCATCTTTAGACTAAAGCATAGATAAATATGCTGCCTGTTCAACAGCTGGAGCCACAGGTAAATAAATCCGGTGTTAGGAATTCATTCATCTCGTTACCCTTCTCTATTCAGACCTAATGAGGCCAGAGAGCTTAACCCAGGCTTTCCATGGAACCCTTTGCTTCACTCGGTAACACCAAGATAGTCTGGTCTCATTGAATTCACGAATTCCCTCTAACTCTTCCCATCTGTTCCATGTTTATTTAACCTGCAGACCAGGGCAGCTACTTCCCCAGCGGAACTTCATAGTCTCCAGAAAGAAAGATCTGAACTTCCTCCCCTCCCCCATTTGTCTTGTAGCAAAAGGATATAAACCACCCTTTGTTAGGAACAGTAAACGTGCCTTTTTTCAAGGTTTAGAGCTTTGTAGGCAGTAAGTAGCTGGGGAGAAAAATGAAGAAAGGGCTCCACTGGCGAGGGCTTTCAGGGTATTTTTCTCTTCTTTATAAAAATAAAATTACTTTTCCCCCGTTGCTTTGGAAAGGCCCCAAAATAAACCTAAGAGCACTTGCATAGCTGTCATTAAACTTCCCAGGCTGATCGAGACTCTGAGGCTCCCTGGCAGAGAAAGATGGTTGATCTGGCCCTGCCATCTTGTATTTCAACGTGGATGCTTCAAGCTTGGGAGGGGGCCCTGACCTCTTAGCGCAACATCCCAGAGCAATGAGAGAGCAATGCGTTATTCTCTGACATTTTACAGACTAGAGGAGTGAGTGTGGGGGTGCTTCTCCCCACCATGAAACCCTCCATGCGGAGCCCTCAGTAGAGAGATGCAGCCTGTGCCTGCCTCCTCGTCTTCCACCCTCTAACACAGGATGGCCGGGTGGGGAAAGACAGCACAGGTGCAGCGAGCACGCCGCACAGGCACTCATCCACACTGTTTGTGTTTCTATTATATGTAGCCATAATTAATCATGAAGACATCTGGGAGGAGCCATGGATATTCCAGCCTCAGCAGGGGAAAAAACACACCAAAATTATATTCCAGAATTAGAGCCGCTGACGTTTACATGGCAATTTACAAAGTAATTTTTATGGGGCTGTGTTAGTCCATTTTGTGTTGCTATAAAGGACAATTCGAGGCTGAGTAACACATAAAGAAAAGAGACATGGCACTGGCATCCGCTTCTGGTCAGAACCTCAGGAAGCTTCCACACATGGGGAAAGGGGAGGAAGGGGGAGAGGGAACTCTTTTAAACAACCAGCTCTTCCGTGAACTAATAGAGCCAAAAACTCAGTATCATGGAGAGAGAATTAATTTAATTACCGAAGGTGGGAGACAGGTGGGAGACTGGTCTATGGGCACAGGGTAATGTCTCTCAGAAACATTTATGCGTCTGCGTTTATGGTCCATAATATACTCCTGTCTCTCATATTTATCAGATGCTACAGTCCTTTCTTTGGACTTTAATAGCAACTAAAAGTCCATCTTACAAGAAGCACTCCTCTTCTTCCAGATTTTTGTCAGTATAGTTTTAGAAAATTATCAGCCTAGGCAACATAGCAAGACCCTGTCTCTACCAAAAGAAAATTAAAAATTAGCTGGGCATAGTGGCATGTGCCTGTAGTTCCAGCTACTCAGAAGCATGAGACAAAAGGATCACTTGAGCCCAGGAGTTTGACACTGCAGTGAACTAAGATTACATCACTGCACTCCAGCCTGGGCAACAAAGTGAGATCCTGTCTCAAAAGAAGAAGGAGGAGGAGGAGGAGCAGCGGAGGAAGAGGAAGAAAGAAGGGAGAATGAAGAGGAGGAGGAAAAAGGAAGAAGAAGGAAGGGAGGGAGGGAGGGAAAGAGGAAGACAGAATAAGGAGAAGGAAAGAAGAAGAAAGAAGGAGGAGGAGGAGGAGGAAGAAGAGGAGAAGGAGGAAAAAGAAGAAGAAAAGTATTTATTAGTATATTTACTTGGTCAGCATTGGGTAACTGCAAGGGAGCTATCTACAGCAAAGCCAAAAATATATGTTTTTAATGTAGCATTTATTCATCTCTGCTCCTGAAGAATGAGTGTACTCTCATCCCCTAGGGTCCAGCATACCCGCTGTCAGAAGTACCCCCTCCTTTCTCCCTCCGTTAACTAAGTTGACCTCCTACCTCACTGAGTTCAAGTTTGGGGGCCTAACCAGGAAAGAAAAATATGTCAGCTTACAATGTGCCTTTCGGAAAACTCAAGTGTTGCCTTTATAAATTTAGATGTATCTCTTTTTTTCTAACCAAGATGTCTTCCTTCATGGGTGAGAATACAAATTATTTTGCTTAGGGATCCCAAAGAATGACTGTGAAATTCCTGCCCCGTTGGCAGAAGGTGGTGCAGAGATCTCCCACCTCTGGGTCTGGTGCTACTCACTCGTCCATTTCGTGAGCACACAATGAGCATCTACTCTATGCCCAGATCCCTCCTAGGCTCAGAGAACTAAGGAAGGGGAGCTGTCGTCGGAACCTCTCCAGCTAGGAAAGGATGGAGGGACGGGATGTGCTTTAGGGGAGCTGTCCTCAGGACCTCTCCCGCTGGACGAGGACGGAAGGGTGGGATGTGCTTTAGGAGGGGTCACTCCATAGAACACCATGCAGATGGTGCCCCCACCATGACCTCCAGCATCAGAGTTGTGCACGGATGGCCTGCGGATGCGTGTGGGAGAAAGGAAGGCTCTATGCCGCTTTGCGTGTGGTCAGAGGCATTTCTCCCAATGCTTCTGCATCGTGTTGGTGAGTGACAGGTACACAGCAGGCATGTGCAGTTTCCAGCTGAGGATTGTCACTTTGGAGCTCATTTGGGCTGCAAGGTTTCCATTCATGTTACCTACTTGCCCTCCCCCCCACCCCCCATTAGGCCTGCTCCCAAGGGAGGCTGAAATTCCCAGAATTCTTTATTAACATATTTTTCTTCTGACTCCACTTCCAACAGCCATTTTTATCTCTGACAGCAAGCTGGCCTCTGTCTCTGGGGCTGGACAGCATCATGCCCAGATCACTCCATTTTCAGAGCAGGCTTTAGCAGACTCCTGGCTGATGGGAGCCCCAGGGAGGAGAGCGGGGGCGTGAGCGACCTGCCCCCACTGCAATCACACGGCGAAGGTTACTTTCCCCTCCACCAAGCGGGACCCTTTGCAAAGCATTTGCTCCCTCTGCCTTTCCGTTGTCCTAATTCAGAAGGCAGGCTGCTGTCTGATTAGCCCAAAATGCTCCTGGAAGCTTCTCCCAAAAAGCACCCATTCAGGCACTACAGCTTCCAAATTACTCAACATTCAATTAGTTCATAAAAATTCATATTCCTGGAGAAAGTCAAAAAATTGGAAATAGTTTTAGTTGATGTAATAGAATTTTTTTAAACCACATTTTGAAAAAAAAAAATCATAAATCCCTATAGAAGTAAACTGCTGGCCAGGCAGTGACTCACACCTGTAATCCCAGCACTTTGGGAGGTAGAGGCAGGTGGATCACCTGAGGTCAGGAGTTTGAGACTAGCCTGGCCAACCCTGTCTCTAAAAATACAAAAAGAAATTAGCCAGGTGTGGTGGCAGGTGCCTGTAATCCCAACTACTTAAGAGGCTGAGGCAGGAGAATCACTTGAACCCGGGAGGTGGAGGTTGCAGTGAGCCAAGATCGTGTCATTGCACTGCAGCCTGGACAACAAGAGTGAAACTCCATCTCAAAAAAAAAAAAAAGGAAGAAAAAGTAAACTGCTTTATAACTTTAAATAATTTTTCACACCTTTACCATGTCTAATCCTTTCAATAAACCAGTTCAAGGTTTCATTAATTATGTCTAATTTTTGTCATGTTATTATAAATAAGAAAACTAACCAGAGGGAGGTTAAGTAACATGCTCAGGGTTCTATGCTGGGCTGGACCTAGAACCCATCTCCTCTTTTATTCTTATTGCGTGTTCATTCCACAATCACATCTTAATCCGGGCCCAGATTTAACAGCCTCAGTTCTCCCACCGAATTCACACAATCCAGATTCATTCATTATATGGCACAAAGATTTCACTAGATGTTCAGAACTACATTGCAGTACAAAAAGTCTACAAATAGCTTCATACATAATGCTGGGAGTTTGGGTAAGTGAACTATTCAATATTGTGAAATACTACGCAGTCATCAAAACAAAGTTGTAAAAGTATATTTGGCAATATAGCAAACTATTCATAATATAATAATGTAGAATACGCACAGCAAGCTGTCCTTTTTATAATTATATGCATAAATAAAATGCATACGAAATCGTGTGAAAGGATATACCCTAAGATATTAATAGTGGTTATTTATGGATACTTGGATTATAGGTGATTTTATTGTCTTCAATTCAGTTTTCTGTAGAATCTTCTAATTTTTCTACAGTAAAAGTACATTTCTTGGGTACTTTTTTTGTTTGTTTTTTTAGAGACGGAGTCTTGCTCTGTCGCTCAGACTGGAGTACAGTGGTGCAATCTTGGCTCACTGCAACCTCCGCCTCCTGGGTTTAAGCGATTCTCCTGCCTTAGCCTCCTGAGTAGCAGGGATTACAAGTGCATGCCACAATGCCTGGCTAATTTTTGTATTTTTTCAGTAGAGACAGGGTTTCACCATGTTGGCCAGGCTGGTCACGAACTCCTGACCTCAAGTGATTTGCCTACCTTGGCCTCCCAAAGTGCTAGGATTACAGGCATGAGCCACCATGACCGGCATTCTTGGGTACTTTTTAAAGTTTCAAGGTTATTTCAGCGGGAAGACCCATCTGGTTAAAGAACAAATGTGTGTTTGGCCAGGCACAGTGGCTCACACCTGTAATCCCAGCACTTTGGGAGGCTGAGGAGGGCAGATCACGAGGTCAGGAGATCGAGATCATCCTGGCTAACACGGTGAAACCCCGTCTCTACTAAAAATACAAAAAAAATTAGACGGGCGTGGTGTTGTGCACCTGTAATCCCAGCTACTCGGGAGGCTAAGGCAGGAGAATGGCGTGAACCCAGGAGGTAGAGCTTGCAGCCTGGGGTAAGTACATTTAATAGTGTAAAAGTTCAGTCATTTCCATCTATTTTATCTCATCCCCAACTGGCTATGGATGGTAAACTCAGGTGACTTCTTTGAGGATAACCATAAACATGTTTCACAAGCTTATTGATGTCTACTTTTAGTGAATTTCTTTAGGAAACAGAAGATTCATTACTAAACATTTTTTTCATGTCTGTTATGTTGGGATTGTTCTCCCCAGAAACTGTGTATTGCTGCTCAAACCTAAAAAGAATTACTGTACTCTTTACTGGACAAAATCACAAAACCACTGACTGGCCCACCCCAAATTGTGTTCCCTCAGAGAAGACCATTGCCTCAAAGTCTTTTTTATCTATTTCTGCTTGATCTATCATCAGATTTCCCTGAGTTGCTCTTTAAACATGTCCACATTTCTTTCATTGCTCTACTCCATTCCCACCCGACTCTGTTTCATCGGAGGACTTGGCATCTTTCTCTCTCACTTGAGCCTGGTGGCTTTCACACTCTGGTAGCTGAGGCCGCCTTTGTTCAAATGGCTCTCTACCAGGAGGCACACAAAGTAAGGTGACACGTGTGCTGGTTTTCCCGGGACAGTTGACATCTGTCATCCTGACTTAATTATTAGACGTTCCCTCTTCCACTCGCGAATGTGCCCTGATTTGGACAATAATTTTTATAGTCCTACTAATGATGAGAAAAACATTGAAGATGGAAGCTGTTCTCAGTGGGGACGGTCCCTTGCCCTTTTTTTGGCCTCTGTGTCTTGGCTCATGCTAATCTTTCTTGTACTCAGTGACAAAAATGATCTCTTGTTCCTGTGAGAATTCTGATGTTATTACTTCTTAATCTGGATGGTCATCTAGTGCTTCTCAGACTGATGATCTGTGTATGTTTTAACCACCCGTCTCAAACAGTTCAATTCAAATCCTCATTTCAGAGCTACACAAAAAATGCATGTGAGTAAGACTCATTCTTGCAGAGAAAAAAAAAAAAAAAAAACAGGCTGGAACCAAAGTCTGCTCATTCACAGATTGCTTTCCCCCACCCTGGCTCTCTTAAGAGCCACATCAGGACTGGATTCTCCCAGGTTTTCCTTCAGAGTGGAGAGAAACACAGCAGTCGTTGCCTTGGAAACTCTGTCCAGGGGCTGGCATCACGGGACTTGGCTCGCCTGCTCTGTGGCTGACATCCAAAGCTGACTCACTTAAGTTTTTATTGGTTATGGCTTCGCTAAGAGGGACATAGCGATTGAGGAGATAGGACAGGGGAACTTGAGCAAGTGAAATGACTATAGCAAGACATCTGTCTTTTTCACAGAGTAACTCAAATGATGGCAAAAGAAATAACCAGTGCACTTTAATAATTAAGAGTCTTGATGAAATGTTGGCAGCCAGAGATGCCCATGTTTTAATCCAGTTCAGAATTCCATGAGCTGATTCAAGAATATCTTCAAGACATGCACCTGGTGCCACCTACAACTGTTCATTACACAGCAGCAGCAAATGTGGGCGGTTCTTCTATTCTAAGCTGCTTTTGTGGTCTTGGTTCTCTAATGGGCAGAATATTGTCAATATCCATCAGATTACAGATGCTTTAGATGAGTCTCTATCAGCTATCAATCGAGGTTTCCATTTCAAATCAATACTTAATTAAAAATAACAAAACATTTCTGATTGCTTTTTTAGATTACTTTTCAAAGGAAACCTACAGAGCATCCTAATGCAACCCCCTCTTTCTACAGATGAGGAAACCTAGCTTGGGAGATGGATGCCAGGGATGTGAATTGCTCCAGTTGTTAGAGGCTCAATAGGACACAGACCCCAAGGCTCTAGGACTCCCAGTGTGCTGGAACCTCACAGAACTACCACTTTGCCTCTGCTACATTCTGTGGAGTAGAATCACTTAATGCATGAGTATTTTTTTAAATCTGTTTCAGCAAATGGAAGTCTGGCATAAAATGTAGTTGCCTGAATTCACTTTAAAGCTTTGGACAATGTTGTCATCTGAATAATGTGCTTTGGAGATCTTGACCCATAACAAGATAGCACTGTTCGTTAATCTTTCCAAAGGAATCTATAGCGTTAACACAGATCGAGCGTTCCTGCAAAGTCTCATGTGAGTCAGACACATTAGCAAGGTGATCAGAAATGTACTTATTCTGGAAGACTGCCACCTCTCAGCTGGCAACTCCAAAGTGAGCTGGCCAACACAGCACTAAGGACTCAGAAAGCATTGGGGGAGAGGATTTAGTAACAAATCTGAGTCATGAAAACAGGAAACGACGGAAAGAGAAAACATAATTAACTTCCAGTGTAGAATGCTAGTGCCTTAGGGACAATACTGAAAAAGCTGTTAGCAGTCTGATGGGGGCTGCATCGGGGACGGGGGGTGGCCTTGACTATTATTTTATTTTAATTAAGAATCTTGGTTACAAGAGTGAAGGGATAAAGTCAGGCTGCAATGAGGCGACCTTCCTGTTGGACAGGGCCTCCTGCAGTTACTGAGTTTCCCATTGTGTTTGTGCACAGGCTGGACACGATGAATGTTTACGTGGTGAAATGCGGCCCCTTGTGGCCTGGTTTGGAAAACATAACAAAAAAGTCCGACTCACAGCCTCAGAGTAACACTAACCTACTTTACAGCGTGTCAAACAGTGACACTGAAAAAATGACTACGGTACTCAGCAAAGTTAGTAATCACACCAAAACACACCAACATATAAAAGAACCATTTTATTCAAGAAAGCCGAGAACTGTCCCCTAAGCCAACTCGTGTCACATTTGAACGTGCCTGGGGACCACCTGGCATGTTGTTGCAGCAGCACAGGTTTGGTTCAGCAGGCCTGGACGAGGCGTGAGGGTCTGTATTTTATTTATTTACTTGCTTACTTACTTTGAGATAGGTCTGTTGCCCAGGACGGAGTGCAGTGGCGAGATGACGGCTCACTGCAGCCTCGACCTCCCAGGCTCAAGCAGTCCTCTCACTTCAGCCTCCAGGGTAGCTGGGACTGCAAGTGCACGCTACCATACCTGCTAATTTTTTATTTTTTCATAGAGACAGGGTCTTGCTATGTCACCCAGGCCAGTCTCGAACTCCTAGACTCAAGTGATCCTACTGCCTCGGCCTCCCAAAGTGCCAGGATTTCAGGTGGGAGCCACTGTGCCCAGCCAAGGTCTGCATTTCTGATAAGCCTCAGCAATGCCCACCCTGAGAGTGGCCAGTGGATCAAGGGAAGGGTTGGCCAGGTCTCCTCTACCAGGGCCTCCTCACTCCAGGACCACAGGCCTCTGGAGGGCATTCTCTGCCTTGCTTTGGCCTCCCAGGGGTTACAATTCTTTCCCACACCCAAGCACTGAGAAGCCTGGGGAGCCACTTTTCTTTGGCATCTTCCAGCTCCAGGGTCTCCTTACCTCAGCTCGAGGTCATCATTTCCCCGTAAGAAAGAGTGTCCTGTGAGGAGACAGCCCACTCCCTGACACCTTCCTAGCCTACTCTGGACCTTCCTACTGCAGGAAGCAACCATTCCAGGCTGGCATCTGACTGTGTCTTATGGATTCCACATGCATGAAAGCCACAGGTTTCTTTCTTGAGCACTGAAAGCAGCAGGTGGTTTTCAATGCCATTGCCTCCAAGTCTCCTCTTGGGATGTGCATGTCTGAAGGTGGCGTTAATGTGTATCTGCCGGGCTTCTCCCTCACACCCAGACAGCGTGCACTGAGGCCCACTCCGGCATCTTGTTTCCAGTGTCAGAGTGGCATGCACACCCCACCCCACTCCCAGTCCCAAGAATTCATTGTATTTGGTTAGGAAGAAAACCTTTAATACAAAGTATTTTTAACCCGGTGTGGGAGGAGAAAGACAGAATAAATACAACAGTAGAATGATCACAGATGGGTAATTACACATGTAAATGAGCTCAATTTGGTTAATTTCCCTTGAGTTCCTATTTACCTGGTTAATATTTTATGCTAGCCCCACAGCACCACTGAATTTTGGCATACTTTCTTTTTACTCTTATATGTCAATTCCGAAATGTGAAAAGCAATTTTGAATACTTTGGTGGAACCATTTTTCTCAGCTTTTCTTTTAGATTTTTCCATTTACCATCATAACTGGTCTACAAAGTATGAATGGCCTCCAGTGTACAGAGTCCTACAACATGTTGGATCTCAGGAAAACACAACCCTAGTATTCCAGGAACAGTTCCCACAAAACTAGAATACAAAATCTAATAAGGTCAGACCATGCTGAAGTCATTTAAGAATAATGAAGTGGGAGAAATGACATCTGGCTGAGAAATCAGCAAGGGCTTCCTAGAGGAAGTGGCACTCAAGCAAGATCTTGAAGGACAAATAAGAACTGTATGTATAGAAAAGGATCAGGTGTGAGACACAGAGAGTACACAGGGCATATTCAGGGGATATCTGCAGATCATTAGAAAGTCAGGACCAAGGACCCGGGGAGACAATTGAGGGCTGTGGGAATTAGAGACACAGGAATAATCACTGACATCCTGGCAGGGCAGAAGTATCCAAGAGAGACTGCAGAGAGAGAAATGAGGGCAAAGGCAGAGCTGGGGAGAAGCAGGAGGAAGATGAACTCCAGCAAAGCAGCAGCAAGGAGGCAGGAGGCCACCGGGAAAGACAGACACCATCAATGCCCGAGAATGCCCGAGGATAACAGCACACTTGTTTTTTGTTTCATAAAAATTTTCAAACAATACACAGGCCAGGTGCTGTGGCTCATGCCAGCACTTTGGGAGGCCAAGTGGGGAGGATCACCTGAGGTCGTAAGTTCAAGACCAGCCTGGCCAACGTGGGGAAACCCCATCCCTACTAAAAATACAAAAATTAGCCGGGTGTGGTGGCACATGCTTGTAATCCCAGCTACTTGGGAGGCTGAGGCAGGAGAATCACTTGAACCCAGAGACAAAGGTTGCAGTGAGCCAAGATGGCACCACTGCACTCCAGCCTGGGCGACAGAGTGAGACAATCTAAAATAAACCACATGCACTCAAAAGTGCAAATATAATGAACCCCTACCCATGCCCATTCATAAATAATCAGCAGAGATTAAGATGAGGGCCATACTATCCCTTTTGCTGTGTGGTTACTTTACCGACATTTTACCACAAACCCCAGGCCCCATGGCATCCAGCCCCTGCATACGTCATTATGCCTCGCTCAGAAATGTGGGCAATCAAGAAGAAAATCTTAAAGGAGAGGACAATTTAAAATTATTGGAAATTTTAGGGATTTCAAACAGACAGTAACACTGTGTAGGAACTCACCAGCGGCCTTCAAAAGAGTAGTTGCAGCAAGATGCCTGGAGCGACGACCAAAGGCCCAGGGTTGAAGTCCCTAGTGGGCAAAGTCAGTGCGGTTAAAAATAAGAGAGCAGTTCAGCGAGGCACCTGGGCCGCGGGAGGGCTCTTTGTCACGAAGATGAGATGTAAGTACGCTTGCGGGTCAAGATAAAGAATCAATAGAGTAGTTAGAGAATGAAGATGTGAGTAAACAGATACTCGATGCCGCAACATTCATTCGTTCCACTGAAGATGAAATGAGCACATATTACCAGGCTGCATTCTTTTTGGCCCAGGCCACGAGACGGATAAAATCCCTGCCCTCGTGGAGCTAACACTCCAGTGGCGGGACAGACATTAAATTAACAAACAAATGTAAAATACAATGCCCAGCAATGATAACTGCAATAAAGTAAAATAAATGACTCAAAGGAGGTGGCACACGACAGAGTCAAGAAGACACATGAAGAGGTGCGAGCTTGAAAGAGAGGCCAGATAGGACCTCTGGGCAGAAGAGGGGCTGGGGGATCTGGTAGCCAGAGGATCTCAAGGGAAGGACAACGGCAGGGGAGGGAACTCACGCTGAGTTCACTGTGTTTTATAGAAGAAAAAGAAGAGAGAAGCTCAGGACTTCTAAACCCTTCTAGACGCTAAGATTGCTAATACTATATTCACTGACGCAATGTCCCTTTATGTGTTTTACTGCGAAAAAACAAGCTCAGAGCGAGGCAAGAAGGCAGCCATGCACGGAAGGAAGGCACTGGGTCTGTTTATTAGTCAAGTGGGACTTCAGGCAATGTGAAGTCTCTGAGTCTCAGTTTCTGCATGTGTAAAATGGATATGATGCTTCCCATGGAAGGCGTTTCTGTGAGAATGAGGTGGTAACACACATGGAGCCCAAGCACAGTGCTCGGCACCTCCTAAATGATCGTTAAGTACTATCTTAGAAAAAAAAAAGGGAAGCAGTTGTGACGGTCAAAAAGCAGCTGTTCCGTTTTGGGAAAAACCCTTGGAAGGCTTCCTAAGATTTCTCCTCAAAATGGCTGCGTGCTCTTCTTTTTGGTCTGGAAAATGTTATGCAATCAAACACACACTTTACTTTCTCAAAATCTCTACTGTTCTCAAGAAGTCCCCAAAATTGCAAGCCCCACAGCTCCTGGTAAGGGTGGACAACGGTTAAGGGAGAGAAACGTGAAAGTGACGACATCCTGGAGAAACCTAAATTATTGCATTTCCTCAAATCCACACAGTAGGTTCATGGAGTCTCACTTCCCCGCTTTGAACTTTTCTCATTTCCTTTCAGAGTTACATGAATTAGAAGGTTGAAGAGCCCTTGAAGGGTCACCTTGTCCATCTCTGCCTTAAAATTATATAAGGAATAACTAAAAACCATGGTGGTAATCGTTCAGGGAAAAAAAAGAGTTATAGAGTTCATTTAATTTTGTTAAGCTAATTAGCAGAGGTCGACAGAGCCAACTTGAATGAAATGAGGCCAGTTCTATTTGAAATCACATTTAGGCTAATAAAACTCTGGGTCCCAGCATATCCATTCCTCATCCCACCGTTCTCTACCTTCGAGCTTATTACTGGGATTTAAATAGGTGTGACTATCCCCAAGAAAGTTATAGACTGGCCTTGACTGCACTCATGCCCTCGTGATCAGCTGCCTAAATAATGAATTAGCCCACAGATAGAACTCAGCTCTCACTAAAAAAATTAATGATCAATACCCAAAATATGTCAGATTAGATCAAAAAATGTTATTCTCCCTCAGTTCAAAAGTGATTGCCAACAAACTGTCTCTGCGTGTTCACTCAAGCAACTGCCCAGTTATTTATCCTATCTGGGGAGAACAAAATAGATGTACATAGTATCAACTACTTGTATAAAATTTTAAGTCATTTGTTTCAGGTATTTTGGGTTTTCTCCAGGAGAGGTGGAGAATGTGGCTGTAATCCCTAAAGTCTTAGAATGAGACTGGGCACAGTGGCTCACGCCTATAATCCCAGCACTTTGGGAGGCCAAGGCAGGCAGATCACTTGAGGCCAGCAGTTTGAGACCAGCCTGGCCAACATGGTGAAACCCTGTCTCTACTATTATAAAAATACAAGAATTAGCCAGGCGTGATGGCGCACGCCCGTAGTCCCAGCTACTTGGGAGGCTAAGGCACAAGAACCACTTGAACCCAGGAGGCGGAGGTTGCAGTGAGCCGAGATCGCACCGCTGCACTCCAGCCTAGGTAACGGAGTGGGACTTTATCTCAAAATAAATAAAATCATATTTCCAGACATGGCTAACTTAAAAAAAATAAGTTTCATTTTAGACATACTAAATGAAAAGATGTTAGAACTTGTTCTTTTGGGTGTTGAGAAGTCATTTTCTCTTTTCAACTTTAAGTCAAACAGTATAGAAGGAATACACAGCAATATGCTGGAAACCCAGCTGGGGGTGAGGGAAGCCTTCATTTTTTAGCACTTGCTGATTTCTCACGTGTAAATATCCCCACCATGGCCAATTTCAAGCTACCAACAGTTTAATGACCAGCTGAAAAATTCCTGAAAAATTAATAATTGGTTCTCCCCTGCACACCACTGGAGCTAGACAAAGAGGCGACTGGTCTAAGATTTCTTTCATGTCCTGTCTTATTTAGTTAGTAAACTCAGTTGTTAAGTAGACCACTAAAAAGTGTGAATTTCATACCATATAATCACATTTAAACAAGCTTTTAAATATGGTTCTCATCCTAGGTGATCATTAAAACTCAGGTTATAAAATAATATTCAATTATATAGAAATATTTTTAGGAAATATTTTAAGTGAAAATAGTGTGACCAGTATGACCCCAAATTTGCATATAAAAATGACTAGGATATACCCCAAAATGTGAATAATTATTAATTTTAAGATTATGTGCTTTATTTTCTTCTTTGTGCTTTTTTTTTTTTTTTTTGAGATGGAGTCTCGCTCTGTCGCCCAGGCTGGAGTGCAGTGGCATGATCTCAGCTCACTGCAAGCTCCACCTCCTGGGTTCACGCCATTCTCCTCTCTCAGCCTCCCGAGTATCTGGGAGTACAGGCGCCCACCACCACGCCCGGCTAATTTTTTGTATTTTTAGTAGAGATGGGGTTTCACCGTGTTAGCCAGGATGGTCTCAATCTCCTGACCTCGTGATTCACCCACCTCGGCCTCCCAAAGTGCTGGGATTACAGGCGTGAGCCATCACGCTCAGCCATGCTTTTTTCTATTTTTCAAATTTTGTGCAATGTTTACAACTGGAAAAAAAAAAAGCCAATAAATGTTACATAGTTTACAAAAAATATATAGCATTTCAGATTATGTCATTAGAATCTTACAAATAGACTGGCTAGAAGACTGAATCAGATTGACTCTATTTAAATAAGGCTAAATCTTTATCCTTTATTTTTATGTTTTACTGCTTTCAAAGTACTGTCATATGCGTTATCTAATTTGATCATCCTTGACGCAGGGAAGACAGGTTATTTCACTATACAGATGCAAAAACAGATGATTACATGATTTGCCCCTGATCACATGGCTAATAACGCAGTTAAACTGGGACTTTGACCCTGGATTTCTGGTTGCTATCCCCAAGACCCTCCTTCAAAAACAAGCTGGGGGAAGCTTTGCTCATGGCTCCTTGGTTCAAGAAGTTCCTACTGAAAATCCAGACCTGATTCTGCAAGGGGTCACTCTCCTGGTCTTGAGCGTTTTAAATGTCCCGTGCTTGACTAGAATCATCCGGGTAGGACACATGCCATTCAGGCATCGATGCTACACACAACGATGCCTCCAGTGGACTCTTTAGCTTGGAAATGTATGAGCATGACTGGAGAACTTGCTGAGGACAGCACCCACACTCTGGGATGAAAACGATGCACAATGTTCTACACACACCCAGTTACAACCATCTTTAAAGGCCGCACACCAGGTTCTGGTGTGTTTCCATATCTTCTCCCTAACGAACTAGGGAATGTCCTTTATGGGAATGGCTGAAGGAATAACTTCTAGGGAGATGTGTCTGAAGCCTCCACTGGGTCCCGTGTGGTTTGGGCTGGGACATCGGTCTCCTGCTTCTGGACTCTTACTCTCGCTCACAGGCAGCACTTTCCCAGAGCTCATTTACCAGAAACGACCACATGCTGGGTTTTCCAATTGTAAGAAACAAAAACGTGTTGCCTCAAGTAGTAGGTGTGAGCAAGTGGATATATGGGACCACACATACACGTTCTGATGAGGCCTCACAGAAAGCCAGAAAAGCCACGCCACCAGATTCAGAAAAACAGGTGGCCCAGGAGGGGGTGGCCCAGAACAGGAGAAGGCCCCTCTCCTGCAAGTGTCACCGTGCAGCACAGACAGGAGGCAGCACTCCCACCTGGACCCCAGCCTTGGAAGTCCCTCTCTCACTGCGATGACAAGGCCACTCCTTCAGGGATGCCACAGGTTGAGGCCAAAGATGAAGACTGTCTTATGAAACAGTGTTTCCTGGATTGGCTTTTAGATGCTTCAGTGGAGGCCATGTGATACAAATGTGTTCTGGCTTCCATCTGCAGCCCAGGAGAGCTTTGTTAACTTCACGTGAAGAACCCTAACAGGAATACACATGCGGGGATGGAAAGGTAATCAAAGGCCCACTCTAGAGGCAGCCACTAAGGCATGAGCTACATTTATCTCCTGATCCGTAACAGAATCTTAATTAGCACCAGGACATTAGAAAGTACTTTTCATTGGTGAAATGAGCTTTCAAGATGAGTGAATTGGCTACAGATTGTACAGCCCCTTCCTTCCCTAGTATGAACAGGGTATAAGGAATCGGGGAGCCAAACTGCCTATGGCTTTGGAATGGAATCTGAAAATGCTTGCTGGAGTACTCTGTAACCTGCACAACCAGAGTTAGCTGAGTCTTGTGGCTAAAATACTCTCTCATCTGTTTGGAATGAATTTGCACACAAGATGCCACCAAAGCACCTAAGAGGACAGACACCTGGGACTACATCAAGCTTACTGCGGCCAGACGTTGCCCTGTTGCCAGCGGGTGTTGACATTTGCTTCCACAGCACCATAGTCTGTTAGTGGGAGAGGAGTCTGCGAGAGAAAACACCTAGAGGACTCACTTAACTTTAACTGAGGTTGTCAACAATCTCAAAAAGAACACAAGAATCCTGCAGGATCCAGTCAATGTGACTTAGGACCTTTTGCTCTGAGAACTTTAGTATTCTCACAAATAATCAGGGAACTTCTGAGCACAAGCTGAGTTACTCATACCACTGGGTACTGTTTTGTGACCTTACTCGCATCCAGAAACAAAGGGGTCTGGGGAAATGTGGGGTTACCTTTATATTCCTGAGCAGGCCTTCCACACTGCCACGCTGATGTGTGGCTTTCACAGCACCAGGATTTCTGATCTCAATTAAATATAATTCAGTTTGTAAAAATCAATCTTAAAGCACTTTGTTTTAATCTTTATTCTCTTCAATTATAAAAATACATACTACAGAAGTTTTACATGATAGAACACAGAAAAAACAAAAACTCCCCCAGAATCCCACCCTCAGAGATGGCTACTCCTCTTTGGTAAGTATTCCTCTAGGTTTTTTAAGCATATAGTAGTACATAGCAGGAAAATGTAAAATCCTACTGTATATGTGACTGCTCTTGAGCAAGTTTTCAAATGGTTCTGACAGATCATTCCGACCAATTTCTCCAGGGAACTTTATGCATTAGTTTTCAGAGAAAATTCCATTACACTGTGGGTAGAAAAACCTCTAAGATTTTTCTTATCATTTATAATATTGTCCCAAGTGTTAAAGGTCAAATAAAGTTTTTAAAAATAGTAAATAAATGTGATACAGAGGAAAAAAAGTTCAGAAAATCATCCCAGTTTCTCATCAAAATCAAAACTCCTAAGTCCCAATTCCAACAAGTACCATAAAACGGCTTTAAAATGGGATTTTGAGAAACAATCACTTCTTTACCATAAAATATAGCTCTAAAAGTAATTCTACAATTTTGGGGTCTTTTTTGTGGGGGGGGGAGGGACAAGGTCTCAGTCTGTCGCCCAGGCTGGAATGCAGTACTGGCATGATCAAGGCTCACTGCAGCCTCGACCTCCCAAGCTCAAGTGATCCTCCCACCTCAGCGTTTCACATGCCTGGCTAATTTTTTTTTTTTTTGTAGAGACAACGTCTCAATATGTTGCTTCATTTAACAAATAAGGGGAGGAAGGGCGGGGGCAGAATGGAGAACACGGACTAGAGTTCAGCTTTTACAAGTGGCAAAGGACAATTTTGATTCAGCCTCCCACAGCTTCATTTGTAATGCTTTCAAGACATCTTCCATCTATTGAATTGAAAAAATAAAAAATTAAACACACATATCATTTAAAATTACACATGGTTAAAAATAATTAAGATATACACTTAATGAAATTTTGGATATGTCATACATTACATGGTAGATATTCAGTGTTTACCAAAACTATTTACAGGCACAAATTTTTTTAAATAAAGCATAATTCTTTATGCTTTATTGATAAACAGTAGTTCTCAACCTACAATCTACATCTCTTTTATACAGTCATCACCATCTCACCTATCTGGCCATGACAAAATGTTAACATCCAACAACAAGGCTATTTATACCACAAGAATTGAAGCAAACAAAATACTGATTTGAATCAAAGATGTATTTCTAGCTTAGCAAAATCAGAATATATAGTTTTGATTTTGTCATGAAATGTCTTCCTTATTATTTTGTTGATTAAGCTTTAGCTTCATTTGAGTTCCCCAAAAATCAACTTTACTAACACCTGAAATGAAACAGGCACACTCTTCCTGCGATCAAGACAGATGACGTTATGAGAATTATCGCTTGTGGGGGAGCACTTCTTCACTGACAAATTGTTCATACAGAGATATAAAATGTACAGAATAAAATTACCTGTGTTAGAGACTTTTCTATTTCAACTCTGCTTTCAAGATTAAAAAGCTCTTTATCTTCTGACACAATTTGCTTTTCAGAGGACCCTAAAACATAACTGACGTACGGTACAAGGTTAAAATACAAGCTTGGTGTGGTGGCATGCACTTATTCCCAGCTATTCAGGAGGCTGAAACAGAAGGATCATCTGAGGCTAGGAGTTTGAAACCAGCCTGGGCAACACAAGACCCCGGGCAATATGCCTGCTGTCTTAGCTACCTGGGAGGCTGAGGCAGGAGGATCGCTGGAGCCCAGGAGTTCAAGGATGCAGAAAGCTATGACCACAGCACTGTACTCCAGCCTGGGTGACAGAGTGAGACCCCATATCTTAAAAAACTAAGTTTTAAAAGAAATAAAAATAAAAAGCTGGGGGCGGGGGGCAAAATCCTACTAAACTACATTCAATTTTTAAAAACAACTGAATATACTTTTATTCCAAAAAAATTTCTCACAGTGTTTTCTCCTACAATTTAGAGTGTCTGACTTTTCCAATACCAAATAAAGAAGCAGGTCAAAGTAAAAAAAAAAAAAAAAAAAAAAAACTTACTGGCTTGTTAGAAATCATTACTTGAAAATATATTTAACCAAACAGTATTGATTTAGTTCTGACACTTCCGTGCCACATTCTCTGCAAACTTAACTTTCTGAAACACCAGTTGTGAGGTAAACATTTATATATCAAACTTACCTTTCAATGGCTTCAACACTGAGGCAAAACAAGTCTCTCTTGTAATCAAGATTCTTGGGCGTGCATCTGTACACGTAGCCAAGATTGAGTGAGCACCCCGCACAGTACAAAGTCTCAAGGATGCTGCAATAAAGAAACGTCTTGCTTTAGGAAACGAAGTAGCAACTCATTATAATAAAAATCTCACTGTTAAAATCCATAAACACTTCAGTTTCTAAAGTATGCTATTCTGACCACACTAGGTCATACATAAAGGATAGGAAAAAGTGATAGTAATATATTTACAATAAAAATGTAAAGACAGTCATCTCCAAGTCACAATGCCTTAAGTATCAAATAACAAGGGATATACAAAAAAGTGACAAGAGAGGATATTGAGGTGGTGTTTTTCTAGAATATAAATTCCTCAATCTGGTACTAATGTAACAAAGTGGAGAATAAATATTTTAGGCTTGTCAGCTGTATGGTGTCTGTCACTACTCACCTCTGTCGTTGTAAAACAAAGCACCTATAGACAATACTAACTGAATAATCTGTGTTCCAATAAACTCGTATTCACAAATGAGTGCCCACCCCATGGGCCATAGTTTACCAAACTCTGCTCTAGGGGAAGGTAATACTGTTTGGCTTAATTAAAAAGAAAAAAAAAAAAGACTCTCTAAAGTTAGATGACAACCCATGCAATTGTTCCTTCATTCTAGTTACCTCTCAACTCAGGTTCCACACACTTGAATATACCCTCCCCTAAAGCCTATTCATGTTTCCTTAAAACCCGGCTTAGAATCCAGTGTCTCCCAAACGCCTTGTTGAACTGACCCATCCAAATTTACCCTTCTATAAATACACTAAAATTGCCACTCCAACACACAACAAAGTGATGACTGGAGATTTCAATCCAGTAGTGATCACAGGAGTAAAACATACACCACAATCGATTATTATTGCAAAAGTAGTATCTCCTACTCAGTACATGAAACACTTGTAATCACGAAATACCCATTCCTCCTATCAAGCAGAAGGGAGCTACCCAAGACTCACAGATTATAGACTACATCATTGTTTACTTACAGATACTGAGACACTGTTAATTATTACAGCAAAATATGGATCAAAGAACAAAATGGATGACCACCTGATTAAGTCATGAATTCTCACTGATGATGTGATTAGCTCGATAATATGCCACTGATTACATATTAAGTGTCTATAGGCTTTTGTAAGTTTCTATACTTTAGTTTTATAGTAGAAATAGTCTCACTATGTTGCCCAGGCTGGTCTCGAACTCCTAGCCTCAAGCAATCTTCCACCTTGACCTCCCAAAGTGCTGAGATTACTGGCAGGAGCCACCATACCCAGCCAGCTTGTATAAGTTTTTATATAAGAAATATAAAAGTATGTTAGTAAATCCCACTTAAATTACTCACAGTGAACAGGCAAACCTCCATGCTATATATCAAACGTCATTACCATTATGAGACCACGTCACACCATTACCAAGATTGCAAACTAATATCTGATGTCATCAGCCATGAAAGGACACTCAGAGAAACCAGAGGTTTGAACTCCCTAAATACACTGAGCCATGAATAAGACTGTTTTATCCCGAGTTATCAAAATCAACCTAAACACCACCAAAAATAGGAAAAAATCCATTCACACTTCATCATCTTGTGGAACAATAAAGAGATGGTAGCTGCTATTAAGGTAGCATCTTTCTGCTTTCACAGTTGGCAAGAATTTGGCCAGAATTCACCCTTGTTATTGAACACTGACATTGAGAAGGCAGTGCCAACAATCGTAAGGTAATGTTAGACAAGGAATAATCCGATTGTAAGATCCTCAACAAAGGACAAAGTCAGACTTAAGAGAGAAAACAGCACTGCTACCTTCACAACGTATTTCTAAAGCCCTCAGTGCTCTTGCTGACCATCAGCAGAATGGCTCAGGCAGGTATTTCACAGGATGGGCCTATCAAAAAATTCACAAGCATCCCAAAGCAATAAGGGAGTGTGGAGCACACAACCCTAATGAAGTCCAAGACAACTGAAGGCAGTCTAATCGATGGGTTTAGGAGATACAAACAAACAGTATTAATAACTCTGGATCAAAGAGTGTGAATTCTCTATTAATCCTGATTAGAAAAAGGAAGAAAGTCTCTGTTTGGTGCTAGACTGTCTTTGACACTTGTCTCACAGTTACAAATCTTTTAATAGTAAGAGAACAGACCTCAGGCAGAGAACCAGCCAGGCAACAATATCTCAGCTAGAACTAATAACAATTGTTTTCACTGTAATTATCTCCAGAGTTACTTTCTAGTTATGGCAAGTATATATTTATGATAGTAAAAAGAATCCTTTTAAGATAAATTTAAATAAAAATTTTGAGTTGATTTAATTTAAAAAATTTAGTATGTAATAGCACAGTTGGTAGGCAGTACACAAATAGAACAAAAATGATAGTGACATCAAAATGGCTAGAGCTAAGAAGTGGGGAAGAAAAAGCACTTTGAAGGCAGTAAGGAAGGATAATAAGCATAGTCCTAGCTCTTACTGCTAATTCGCCCTGTGACCTTTGCAAAGTTCTAGCCTCCCTGGGCCTAACTTTCCTCAACTACAAAATGAGAAATGATCTAAGCCTGGGTCTTCCAAATTTTTATGGCCTGCATGCCAGCACCACAACTTTTGTCACATTCACAAACTATCTGTACTGTTACTAATTTATCTTAAATGGAGAATTTTTTTTTTTTTTTTTACTTTTTTATGGAAGAGACACATAGGGCAAAGGTCACAGAAGGAGGACACACAGAGCTTCCAACACCTTTCTAGGTACACCCGGCATCTCATCTTCACCAACCTGGAAGTTTTCTAAAACCTGTGGGGTTTTTGGAGGTCTTGTAACACAGGCATGATCAATTAAATCATTGCTGATAATCTCTAGCCCCTCCCCCCTCCACAGAGGTGGGAGAAGAGGTTGAGGAAGGGCTGAAACTTCCAACCCTCTAATCACGCGTTGGTCCTTCTGGCCCCCAATCCTTAAGCTACCTAGAAGCCCCCCAGCCACAGTAATCTCATTAGGATTCAAAACGACATTATCATCACTCCAGAGATTCCAAGCATCTCAGAAGCTCTTCTGTCAGAACTGGTGACTAAGACCAAACATGGTAACAAAAGATACCCTTATCACCCCATCGCTCAAGAAATTAAAAGGGTTTTTAGGAGCAACTAAGTATTGAATGTTTCTGTCCCCCACCAAATGTATCAGTTGAAATGGTAGCTCCTAATGTGATGGTATTAGGAGGTGGGGTCATCAGGAGGTATTTGGTCGTAAGTGCACAGAGTTAACTTTTTTTTAATTGAAATATGCTTTGATAGGATACTCTAGCATCACTAAAAATGAAAAGCCAGGATTTTTAATACACATAAAATATATATATAATTAATTTTTGTTTAACTGTGTACCACCTAAAGTTATTTCATATGCAAGTATAAGATACAGTTTACATTTGGAGCAACAATTACATAGGACAGCACTTCCCACTCAGTTTGCTAAGGTGTCACTATGGTACATGGGTGGCAGGTATGGCAAGACGTTTGTCCCCTCAACCCTTAAAGTGGCCACACAGGGCCTCAGATTGCTGGGGCTCCTGTGTTGTTTGCTCTTGCCACAAACAGCCTTATCTGTTTACCCCAATAGGCTGTGTATGTGACAGCAGCATTTTTTGTGTGCCATAACACGAGAAAGGTGGGCAGCATTAGCCTAAGGCACTCTTTAACATTGAGATTTTATAATACAGCTGTTTTCTCCTTTTTTTTTTTTCAAGACTGAGTCTTGATCTGTTGCCCAGGCTAGAGTGCAGTGGTGATCTTGGCTCACTGCAACCTCTGCCTCCCTGGTTCAATTGATTCTCCTGTCTCGGCATCCTGAGTAGCTGAGATTACAGGCATGTGCCACCATACCCAGCTAATTTTTGTATTTTTAGTAGAGATGGGGTTTTGCCATGTTGGCCAGGCTGGTCTCAAACTCCTGACTCCCAGTGATCTGCCCACCTTGGCCTCCCAAAGTGCTGGGATTACAGGCGTGAGCCACCGCGCCCAACCTTCTTTTTCTATTTTTATTTTTGATTTTCTTCAGCACCAAGCCCAAAGATCCAAAAAGGGAGTGTCAGAATATGCTTTTAGAAATCTGGAAACTCCAGCTTTTCAATATTTAAAGGTGACCACAACCACTCAAGAACTGATATACTTTCTAAAATAGGATATAGAAAAAGCAAAAAGAGAACTGATATATGCAAATGACTAATTTTTTACTATCATGGAAAGTTTTATCCCAAGTAATCTTACTACTAGTAATGACCTTTTGAAGATTTTTATTAAAAAAAAAAAAAATTCTCTAACATATTCATATACAGTTTTACTCACCAACCATTTTCCTTTTCACGTTTGGATAACTTCTGTTCTTTATCCACAGAAACATTACAAGAAACACCTAGAAACAGAGAAAGTTAACAATAATTTATTAATGTGGTTCATTATAACATATATGCAGACAATTTCTAGTCCAACTTTTTAGAACTTGAAGGACAAAAAATAAGCCCAAAGTCAAACACACACAACAGTGGTTCGAAACGAAATGTACTGGGGTCTTCTGGGAAAAGATGGCAGAATAAGAGTTATTTCCAACCAGGTGCAGTGGCTCACACCTGTCATCCCAACACTTTGGGAGGCCAAGGTGAGAGGATCACTTGGGGCCAGGAGTTCAAGGTCAGCCTGGACAACATAACGAGACTCCATCTTCAAAAAAATGTTTAAATAAAAATTTAAGAAAAATTTTAAAAGGTTATTTCCTCCCTTTCCCTGAAAACCACTAACATTAATAGAATGGCTAAAATTAGAGTGAAAAATTCATTCCACAGTAAACTTGGAACCATTAGAATCTCAAATCACAGACTGCAAAGAACGATCTGCCAGTTAGTGAAACTGGGTTCCAAAACTAGGAAGATGCAAACAGCCAACACATATATCTCCAGATTTCAAACACAGGGCCCATTTCTCTAAAAAGTAACTGAGAGGGTTCTCAGGATCCCAGCCACACATCTTTTACTTGAACAATGACTTGGACAGAGGTCACTGCTGGACTCCAGAGGCAGCAGCAAACATTCCCAAAGAATCCAGGTCTAGGACACACTAAAGGACAGGGTAGAGGGTGAAGAGAAATGAAGAAGGGACATCAGACCTAAAAAAAATGGCCAAAACAGACTCTTGATTTCATGGCCTCCTACAGTCTACCTTAACTCTGTAAACTCCATCCACCTGTTTGATGAAATCAGAAACCAGGGTGTCATCCTTGATTCTTCATCTCCTCATCTTGCTCCCCCATATCTACTCCACTGATCCATTCCATCAATTCTACCTCACAAACCTCACTCCAGCCCCCAAACCACCAGCACTACCTCTTGCCTGGACTACTGCCCTGGCTCTTCACTGACCTCCCCACTTCCATACTTGCTCCTCCTTCAATGCTTTCTCCAAAGAAAATGCAGGGTCATATTACTCCCCTGCTTAAGCTAGCATAATAATGTACTTACTAGAACAGATTACTACTCTTTAGAACAGACTACAATGCCTTGCAGTTTCTGGTCTCTTCCTGCCTCCTTAAATCTCATCTTTATTCTCTTTGACCATACTCTAGTCTCAAGGATTTTGCACCAGGCGCTCAGCACCTATCAAAAGCAAAGAGCATGACCAAGAACTGTACCTGCAGCCAAGCTAGCATTCACGTATAAAAACAGGAAAATATTTTCAAGCACATAAACTTGAAATTTTCTTGGAGATGTGGACGTGGGGAGCACTAAAGATTAATCAAACAACTCAGGAATGAAAACGCTATTAAGAAGCTTTCTTATGTCAATGAGTACTGGAGTTGGGAAAAAAAATTATATAAACATTACAGGATCGGGTGCTGTAACTCACATCTGTAATCCCAGCACTTTAAGAGGCCGAAGCAGGGGATTGCTTGGGGCCAGGAGTTTGAGATCAGCCTGAGCAACATAGCAAGACTCTGTCTCTACAAAAAATTTAAAAATTAGCCAGGTGTTAGTGTGTCTGTTGTCCCAGCTACTTGGGAAGCTGAGCTGGGAGGATAGTTTGAGCAGGCGTTCAAGGTTACAGTGAGCTATGGTTGTGCCACTGTACTCTACTCTGGGCAACAGAGGGCTGTTAACCCACTATAACCCTATTAAAAAAATAACCTATTAAATAATTAACCCTATTTTAAAAACTCATAGTAAGGCTGTGTTATGGCTACAACAGAATGTAAATGTACAGAATGTAAATGTATAAACCTTAACAAAATGAAAATAATTAAACTAATTCAAATTGGGTAAGGAAGGAATGGAAATGAATCCGAATTCATGTTTGCCTTTACCGCGTGGGGGAGCGGGGAGATGTTAAATCCTATTATCTAAATCTGATAAATCAAAAAATGTATAGTTCTTTAAACTATGTTTACTATTTTAAAACTATGTTTTAAATTTAAAAACTACTAATATAAAAATTAACAAAAATAATAGACCTTCTATAAGTAAAGCAAAACAAAGAAAAGAGCCCACATGGTAAAAGATACTATCGAAACAAAGCACAAATAAAATGAAAGAGGTAACACCAAACATGTTATTTCTTAAAAAGATGTAAAGAAGGTAAACTCATTCAAACAAAGAGCTTTTCCTACTGGATCAAAAACTGCCTGGTTTTTTTTTTTTTTTTTTTTTTTTTTTGAGATGGAGTCTAGCTCTGTCGCCAGGCTGGAGTGCAGTGGCGCAATCTCGGCCCACTGCAACCTCCTCCTCCCCGATTCAAGCGATTCTCCTGCCTCAGCCTCCCCAGTAGCTGGGATTACGAGCGCACACCACCATGCCCGGCTAATTTTTGGCTTTGGCGAGGGTGGTCTGGAATTGTTGTATTTTCAGTAGAGATGGGGTTTCACATGTTGGCCAGGATGGTCTCGATCTCCTGACCTCGTGATCCGCCCATTGCAGCCTCCCAAAGTGCTGGAATTACAGGTGTGAGCCACCACGCTTGGCCTAGTTTGACTTTAAGAGGTGCAAAGAGTTTATCTCAACTTTCAGTTAACTAGGGGACACTGGTGTGCTCCTTTATTCCCAGTATTACACCAAGGAAAACGTTCCAGAAACGTCGATAAGCCGGTGATGAATTTCTGCCATCGAAACATTTACAGTATTCAAAGAGAGGAAAAACCTCATCTTGAAAAACCATAATCCAAAACAACAGCCATTTTTACACCAATTCAGAAAAAATATGTGAACCACTTTATCCCTAAATACTGTAAAAATAGCAAAATGAGGGAACAGTGGAAAAACAGAGGTAACTGCTAGGACCAGGATGAGAAACTAATTCCTGCCTTCTTCTGAACTCTTTTGCTACGTCCTCCTTCCTCGCCAATTTTGATGAGGTTGGTGGTGCTTTTATGGCAAATTTCCTTCCCTTTCTTCCCCATAGCACTGTGTTCCATCAGCTCTGCGGCTCTGTCAGTGGAGACCGTAGAGGTATCCGCTGATACACACAGCCCGCTAATTTCTGTGGGGAGTAATAGTACTGGCTGCACCTCAAGAGCTCACAGTCTAGTTGACCATTTGTTTCTCTATTTTTAGGGTCTTTAAAAGTGTTATTCTCTGTTGCCCCTTGTTTCTGAGTAATGCTCACGATGATGCTGACTCAACCGCTGCTCTTCTGGGATCGAGGACCCCAGAACCGAACCAGTCGCCCGAGAACCAAAGTGGAGGGGTGACCCTCCTCCCCTTTTCCTGCGACAGCCCACACTCCAGACTTTTTGCTCTTCAAGTCCCTGGACAGCGCCAAGGGGCCCCCGCCTCCTCCGGGGCCGCCCCGGCGCGGCACACCTGGAAGAAGGCGACCCCACGCCCCCACGCCCGGCTCGACCCAACTGACAGCGCAACAGGATGCAGTTGGCGTCCTCCTGGCTGGCCACCCAGCTCAGCGAGTCGCCCAGCGGCCGCCGACAGCCGCCGCACAGGAACACCAGCGGCCTCTCCTCCGCAGCCGCCGCCTCCTTGAGCCGCGCCTTCTCCGTGTCGGCCACCGACGCGTCTTCGCTCATGGAGCTCCACATGCTCGCCCACTTCTGCAGCAGCTGGTGGCGGCTGGAGTCTTCGGAGAGTCTCTTGCCCAACAGCGAGGAGTCGCTGCATTTGCCCTTGTCGCCGCACTCACAGCCGCCAGCGCATCCTCCGCTACACCTCAGCGCCCTAACGCCCGCCATTACCTACAAATCGCCCGCGCCCCAGAGCGCCAAGGGAAAAAAAAAAAAACCGCCGCTGCACATGCGTGGGGCGGGGCGCGTTGGCGGAGGCCGAGAAGGGGCAAACGCTTGAAGGGGCCGGACGGCGAGCGGCCTCTAGTGCGCATGCGCAATGCGCGCCCCGGGCCTGGCGTGTTAGTCACTGCGCCTGCGTCAGGTTTTCCAGCCTGAAGAAATTGACTCTGCAGACCAGTTTGCTTGTCTTCCTAAGGATTATTCACCCCTTTCCGTGGGAGGGGCAGCGTCACTGAGAAAGTTACGGGCTGCAAGCCTGAGTGTCTTAAGAACCACCTGGCGAGCTTCTTAAACAGATCGCCAGGCTCCATCCTCACAGACTCTGGTTCAGCAGGTAGCAGGTTAGCCCGAGAATCTGGATTTCTAACAAGCTCCTAGGCTTGCCCACGCTGTCAGTATTGGCAGCCCAACCTTTTTTGGGGAGTGGGGAGGAGTCTTTCTATGTTGTCAGTCTCGAACTCCTAGCCTTAAGCGATCTTCCCGCCTCGACCTCCCAAAATGCCGGGATCACAAGCGTGAGCCACTGTACCAGACCACCACCCTTTTTCTTCTTTTTTGTAAATGGACTAATAGTTGCATATAAGCAACTCCACTTTTGATGAACACTGCTCTATTTTGTCTGCTCCTGGGGGCCTCCTTTCCATGAAGTGGAGAAGGAAGGGGATAGGGGAGTCCCTCGTCACAGAGTCCTTTTGCGCATTGCTATTCCTGGAATGAGACCCTGGGAAGGGCCCCGGATCACTCAGGCTGTCACTGCAAGGAAAAAGTTGAGGAAGCAGCAATGCCCCTGGAAAGCTTGGAAGTGTCCCTGCTGCTTGGATCAAGGAATAATTCGTCCTTGCAAGGAAGAAGCATCCCTTCTTGATGATAAGGACAGCTAAGCTGCCCCAGAAAGCCAGCCTCTGCCTAAAACACCATAGGTCAGGAGGGAAAGCTGACCGGGAACCAGCCAGCTGCACCAGAGACAGCCTGGTGGCATACCTGGGAAGAAAGCTACCTACAAGGACCTACCTCTGTTTCCACTACGCTCTGGGTGTCCCCCAAGTCACTGCCTGCTTTGCTTGGTTGCATAAACTATTTACATAAATGTACTTCCAATTTTAGTACTTACAGCCACTAGCAAAAAGCAAAAGCTTTGGAGTCAGTGGTCCTGGTTAACTTACCCCTCCCTCCACAAGGTAGTAACAGTGTAGGGAATTGTGGAAAAGGCTGTTTGCCTTCCCTGAGTCTGATTCTTCATGGAGTAAATGGAGTCTGTTTCTTCAGTACTACACCAAGTTGTTCATAAGGATCAAGTTTTCTAATATTCATGAAGATACTTTGTAAACCCTAGCACACCATGTTCATGTTAATCAGCTTCTTACTGGAAGAAAATGCTTTAGATAATTTAGGCTTTTTTTTTTTCTTTTTTTTTCACCCATAGAATTCCCTTCCTTCCTTCTGCTTTTTTTCCTTTGTGTTTTCAGAGATGATGTTTCAGTATGTTGCCCAGGCTGGTCTCGAACTCTTGGCCTCAAGCGATCCTCCTGCCTCAGCCTCCCAAGTAGCTGGAACTACAGGCATGCGTCACCATACTTTGCCCCTTCTGCTGTTGTGGAGCCAAGCCTGACCTTCCTGGACTGTTGTTTTCAAGCATAATATATCTGGTGCAACACTGATACAATCCACATGAGTTCTTTAAGTAAGTGGCTAGTTACTTTGGGATTCAAAGGATCATCTTGTCTCAGGCTTTGGGTTCCTATTGTCAATACTTAAATTCTATGATAGGGTGCCCTAGGAAAGAAGGAATACAAGGCCGAGCTGCATGGTGACTTTCAGGGACCTTATTTTTGCCTTGGTAGGCCTTTCCCTCCATAAAACAGTTAACAAAAATTTCATTTTATAGTCACATTGCTATGAAGATGAGTATATTAAAATGATATCATAAAACATTTTTAGACCTATAAGTTCATTTATTTCTCCTGATTAAAAAAATGGAAACATTTTCATGATCCTTCAACATATGGTTTGTAAGCATGATGACTCCTGCACCTCATGGAGAAGTTGGCTGATGCAAAAGAAATTCCTCTATAGGCACAAGTGTGTTTGTATTAATATTATGAATATAAAAACAAGACTAGCCTTGGTGGCTCATGCCTGTGACCCCGGCACTTTGGGAGTCTGAGGAGAGAGAGTCACTTGAGCCCGGGGGGTTTGAGACCAACCTGGGCAACACAGAGAGACCCTGTCTCTACAAAGATTTAAAAATTAGCCAGGCATGGTGGTGCGCCCCTGTAGTCCCAGCTGCTTGTGAGGCTAAGGCAGAAGGATGGGTTGGGCTTGGGAGGTCGAGGCTGCAGTAAGCTATGATCATGCCATTGCACTCCAGCCTGGGTGACAGAACAAGATCCTGTCTCAAAAAAAATAAAAAAAACAAAAACCTCAGCTAACCACAAAATCATCATATTTATGGAGGGAGGACAAAATGAGATGCTTGAATAAGATGACCTCATATTTCGTGGTTGTAGTTGCTTCCTAAGCTACATTCTCACCACACCTCCTAGTTACGTAACTAGGAGATTTGGATACGGTTGAGTCCATCTCCACCACTCTCGCCACCAGTTCCAGGAATGAGTCCCTGTAGGTTTAACCCAATCAATAGGGATGATCATGACTCTTCCATAGTGATTGGGGCGGGGATGGCACCTACCCCTGGCTACCCGTGCTGCTCCCCTGGCAATAGGGATTGGCTCAGAATAAAAACTTGACCTTGTCAAGTTCAGTTTTTCCCAATCTGAGTAAGGGAATCACAGAGAAACAGCACCCAATCTCTAGATCCTTCCAGTTGTGTGAGCCAGCCAGTTCCAGTTATTGTGGAAGCCAGTTTCAATTGTTTTGTTTTTACTAGCAACCAAAAATGTATGTAACAATTGAGGTTTCCACTAAGACTCCAAGATGAGGTAAAAATGAGATACCAAAGTGTGTGTGAGACAGATTGCCCTCCTTCCTGGAGGAATCTTCAGCATAGATTTAGGAGAGATGATTTCCTCTTGTTTTTTTTGTTTTTTGTTTTTGTTTTTGCAGTCTCACTCTGTCATCCACACTAGAGTGCGGCGACATGATCTCGGCTCACTGCAACCTCCACCTCACGGGTTCAAGCGATTCTCCCACCTCAGCCTCCCGAGTAGCTGGGATTACAGGCACCCACCACCACACTCAGCTACTTTTTGTATTTTTAGTAGAGACAGGGTTTTACCATGTTGACCAGGCTGGTCTTGAACTCCTGACCTCAGGTAATCAACCCACCTCGGCCTCCCAGAGTGCTGGGATTACAGGCATGGGCCACCATGCCTAGCTGATTTCCTCCTTCTCTTACACCTCTCTCACACACTTTGGGAATATAAAGGAAGGAAGAAAATGGTGACCAAGATGATGTCACTGGAAGGATCTCTTTGGAGATCCCCTCCCCAGTAGAGAAGATGAGGGTGTCTGCCTTCTTGCATGAAGTTGGCTGACAAGAGACTTTGAGGAGACACTTACATACCTGTTGGTTCCCAGGCACTTGGGGACAGGGTGACCTGCAGGAGTGTCAAGCTGCGTGTGTTTTGATAGCACAACAAAGGCAAACAAGGTAGGTTGTCAGCCAGATCTGAACTTTGCTGGCAGGATGTCACCTGGAGTCTTAATTTCTGCCTAAGGAGCTAACCTGAAAGCATGAAGACTCCCCGTGGAGAGTCAAGTGTGAACAGCACTCCTGGAGAACCAGGGCAGAGGGAGAGCCGGCCTGAGATGAGGCCTTGCCCAGTGGGTCATGGGCATGCACCTGGGATTTGGGAGGTGCAGGGAGTCCCCAAGGGGGCTAGGAGAGAGGGTCAGTTCTAACTAGACCTGACCTAAGAGTGCAAAACAAAGTTAGAACAAGATCAAGTGTGTATTAGTCTGTTCTCATGCTGCTATAAAGAACTACTTAAGGTAAGGTAATTTATAAAGGAAAGAGGTTTGATTGACTCACAGTTCTGCATGGTGGGGAGGCCTCAGGAAACTTACAATCATGGCGGAAAGCGAAGGGGAAGCAAAGGACATCTTACGTGGCAGCAAGAGAGAGAGAGCAAGCCAAGAGGAAGTGCCACACTTTAAAACTGTCAGATCTCATGAGAACTCACTGTCACGAGAACAGCCTGGGGGAACTGCCCCCATGATCCAATTCCTCCCACCAGGCCCCTTCCTCAACACATGGAGATTGCGATTCAGGCTGAGATTTGGGTGGGGACACAGAGCCAAACCATATCAAAGTGAACACTGTCCTATCCCCGACCTTCCCCATCTCAAGCTAGGCAGAAATGAGAACCGCCGGGAACAGGTGAGGTGGGAAAGAGCGGGGCCAGCCACAGCCCCTTCCCCACCTGAGGCAGGGAAGGCTGAGGCAGCCTATGTCCTACCTGGGGCAAAAGGAAAACAGTTCTCATCCTGTAGTGAAGATTGCTGTGTTGATTAATATCTTGGACTGATGCTACCATTTCTTCACTGAGATTCTGTTTGCAACGGAAGTGCCTACAGAATTGTCTATTCCCTAAGAGGGCCTTAGAAGAACACAGAGAGCATGCACTAAAATTCTGCTAGTATGGGTTTCTTTGCAAAGGTTTGTAGGAGAGAACCATGAGGGATGGTACAGGAATCCAGGTTAGCAGATCTGAAGCCAACACCACTTCTCCCTCGACCTAGAGGGATGCTGGGCGAGGTTACCAGAAGGAAGGAGAGTTGCGAAGAGCAGACCACCTTGAGACGATCACCTTCTATCCAGGGTCACAGCCACCAGCTGGAGTGACCTCATAGGGAGGGAGGCAGGAGATTAAATTCTCTGACCTCACTCTCTTCTGTCCCTCTGTTTCCTGCTGGAACTTGCCACTGCCCATATCCAGCCAGAATTCACGGGGCACAGAGAATATTGATGTAATCCATACAAGTTCACCATGGTTGAGAGTAGGGTGGAGTGTGAAGGGGAAGGGAATCCCACACACAGACTGCCCTTATGCTCATCCAGGGCCACAGGGAAGGTGGTCGTCACCGAAGAAGGTCTAAGGGCGAAGTGGAAGGCAAAATGTGAAAGAGAGTTCCATTTTTATTGTAACCTGCAGTCTTTTCTTGCACAACGTATGGGTTACTTGAACTACCTGATTCAACCCTAATTTTTGGCTTGATTCAAAAGCTTTAGTGTAAATAACAAACAAATGCTCATCCAATTTATATCAATGGCTAGCACTAGAGGGGAGAGAGAGAAAGAAAATATAACTGGGGGAGAGAAGGAAAAAGAGAAGAAACAAATGAGATCTTGATAATTTGGGAGAATTACGGCCTTTTAAGAGTGCTCTGGCAATTGAGGAAAATCAGAAATTAATGGCTACAGGCCAGGCATGGTGGCTCATGCCTATAATCCCAGCACTTTAGGAGGCCAAGGGTGATTACCTGAGGTCAGGAGTTAGAGACCACCCTGGCCAACATGGCAAAACTCCGTCTCTACTAAAAACACAAAAATTAGCCGGCTGTGGTGATGGCCGCCTGTAGTCCCAGCTACTCAGGAGGCTGAGGCAGGAGAATCATTTGAACCTGGAGGGCAGAGGTTGCAGTGAGCCAAGATTGTACCATTGCACTCCAGCCTGGGTGAAAGAGTGAAACTCCGTCAAAAA
>NW_012118555.1:253629-270123 GCF_000951035.1 Colobus angolensis palliatus
GATCTCAGGCTGGAGTGCAATGGTGTGATCTCAGCTCAGTGCAACTTCTGCCTCCCAGGTTCCAATGATTCTCGTGCCTCAGCTTCCTGAATAGCTGGGATTACAGGCGCATGTCACCATACCTGGCTAATTTTTTGTATTGTTTGTAGAGACAGGGTCTGGCTATGTTGCCCAGGCTGGTCTGCAACTCAAGCGATGCCCCCCCACCTCAGCCTTCCATAGTGCCAGGTTTACAGGCATGAGCCACCACACCTGGCCTGATCCAATTATTGGTAGAAATATGTCTAGGGGCCAAATGGCACCCAAAGCTGCCTTCCCAAGAGAATGCCATGCTGAACATTCAGCCCCAAGGGACCTTCTGCCACCATCCGAGCCCTCCTTAGGGAGATAAAATGTATTGCGGGAAAAGTGTGGATAGATATTTCTAGCTGTGTTCTGGGAGTGAAACAATATCTACAGGAATATACTTCACCTTCTCAAAAATCCTCAGGGGCAAGATGTTCTTTAAATAGTTCTGTTTCCCTCTCCTATTTAGCGTGTGGAATCATGATTTGCTAGTCTTTAACAGAGATGTTTGGTTCTCATGCAAGTTAAAAAAGAATAAGGAAAAGAACGTGATTTTCAGCCAAGTCATAATATATTTCAGCTGGGAAAGAATCCACACATCATAATCCACATGTCTCAGTCTATAAGTGGAAAAGCTCAGGTCTGGAGAGGTTCAGGAGTCATGGATCTAGTTAGTGGCAGAGACTTATGGACATCTGGGCTGATAGATGTCAGGTACCCTTCCTCTCTCAGGAATACTGCGCCTCCTCTCCCCACTCCAGCAGTATGACTGTGGTGGGCTCCCACCCTGAAGGTCTTAACTCACTCCTACCCTATCCCAGAGGTGGCTACACTCTAGCCCTGGTGATCAGTCTTAGCCACCAGCCACCTTCCTGGCCACAGCAACTGGTTCAAGGTGAGCAGGTGCCCAAACTAGAGCCAGTCTGTGTCCGTCCTGGGATTTTTCATGCCAAAGCTTGAAAGGAGAGTCCTCTGCTCATCCTTTCCTCTTGAATCATGACTCCAGAGCTGTCATCAGCCATGTCCCTAGTCATGTGGAACAGCCTGGCGTGACCGTGACCCTCAGAAAGCGACAAGATGCAAGGCGGAGCCCGGGAATCCTAGCAGCACCCACACCCCACTGCTCCCCATCCAGCTCCACGGCCCCCACCTCACAGCATGGTCCCATTAAATCCCACTGGTGTTTAAGCCACTTAAAATTGGGTTTCTGTCACTACCAAAAGAATCCTGACTGAATGCAGATTCCAGTTCAGAACCTAGGTCTCTGGACCCCAAGTACAGTGGTCACACCATATATCTGTAGGCCCGTGTAGTTTTCAAAATACATCTTTCAAGGGGGATAACTCTGAGAAATTCCAATATCATCAATATCATGTGGGAGAAGAATATGTTTCCAATGTAAAATTCTTTTTCTTTTTCTTTTCTTTTTTTTTTTTTTTTTTTTTGAGACAGAGTCTCACTCTGTCGCTCTGTCAGGCTGGAATGCAATGGCGTGATCTTGGCTCACCGTAACCTCCACCTCCCTGGTTCTAGCTATTCCCCTGCCTCAGCCTCCCAAGTAACTGGGATTACAGGTGCATGCAACCACGCCCGGCTAATTTTTTTGTATTTTTAGTCGATACGGTGTTTCACCATGTTGGCCAGACTAGTCTCAAACTCCTGACCTTAGGCAATCCACCTGTCTCTGTCTCCCAAAGTGCTGGGATTACACGCATGAGCCACTGTGCCCAGCCTCTCAATGTAAAATTCTTCTATCAACCCCTCACTCTCTTTCTAAGCACTCCTTTGTTTCCCTGTAGTTCTGTCCTTTTTTTTTTTTTTTGATACAACTGGAGGAAGATGGCTAAGACTGATCACCAGGGCTATGCTATAGCCGTTAGGGAATAATAGGTTTTAACATCTATGCCAAACACATAAATCTCCCTTTTAACTAAAAGGGTATTTTCTAAACCCAGCACAGACGAATCAGAACATGAATTTTGTGACTTCTGAATCTGGAATAATACCAGAGATGCTTAAGATTACAAATCAAGTATTCTTGGAGAGATTCAAGAAATGTCATATCCATAGCTGAAGGACTGGAAGATAAAGGAATTCACAGAAAATAAAATAAGTAAGAAATGTAAATGACCAAAGAAAAGACAAGAGGCATAGGTCCAGGAGGCCCAACATCTGACTAATAGGTGGCTCAAATACAGGGAACACAAAATAAAGAGAATAAATCATTAAAGAAATAATACAATTGACTGGGCACAGTGGCTCATGCCTGTAATCCCATATGGATTGGAGACTATTATTCTAAGTGAAGTAACTCAGGAATGGAAAACCAAACATTGTATGTTCTCACTCATAAGTGGGAGCTAAGCTGTGAGGATACAAAGGCATAAAAATGATACAGTGGATTTTGGGGACTCAGGGGGAAAGGGTGGGAAGGGGGTAAGGAATAAAAGACCACAAATTGGGTTCACTGTATACTGCTTAAGTGATAGGTGCACCAAAATCCCACAAATCACCACTAAAGAACTTACTCATGTAAGCAAATACCACCTGTTCCCCAAAAACCTATGGAAATAAAAAGGTTTTGAAAAAAAGAACAAAAATAATAAATTATTCCAAAGACAAAATAGAATTGATATTGCTATTCTGAGGTTGTTTGTGTGTACATTGTATATTGAGTAATTATGTTAGTCTTGTTGGGAATGTAATTTTACGTTTTGGAGAAAAATATAGCTAAGAAAGATAAGGTTAAGTAAAAACTCCATGCTTGTGATTTTGAAGTGGAAGCATCAGTATGAACTCACGCTATTTTTTATCTCAAAAAGTAAATATTTCCTAGCTCTCTACATTGAATAGGTCTAAACATTATAACCAACTCAGTAGCAACAAGCACCCCTATCATCTAGACTGTGATAGCTAAATACCATTTTCTACTAAGAACTGGGATTCCTTCGAGAAATGACTGAATTCAAGGTTCGCAGGGGTATCCAATCTTTTGGCTTTCTTGGGCCACACTGGAAGAAGAATAATTGTCTTGGGCTACACATAAAATACACAAATAGTAACAATAGTTGATGAGCTTTAAAAAAAATGCAAAAGAATCTCATAATGTTTTAAAAAACTCTATGAATTTGTATTGAGCCACACTCAAAGCCATCCTGGGCCACCATGACAAGCTTGTTCTAGGAAAAGAAACGTACAAAATGTACATAGATTTAAGTTCAAAAATGCATATATATATATGTATATATATATGCACTTTTTTTTTGAGACAGAGTCTCACTCCATTACCCAGTCTGGAGTGCAGTGGCACAATCTTGGCTCATGGCAGCCTTCACCTCTTGGGTTCAAGCAATTCTCCTGCCTCAGCCTCCTGAGTAGCTGGGACTGACTACAGGTGTGTGCAACCATGCTCGACTAATTTTTGTATTATTTTAGTAGAGATGAGGTTTCACCCTGTTGGCCAGGCTGGTCTCGAATTTCTGGCCTCAAGTGATCCTTCCGCCTTGGCCTCCCAAAGTGCTGGCATTAGAGGCATGAGCCACCATGCCCAGCCCCAGAAATGTATAATAATTTTTTAAAGCTTCTTATTATTTACTGTTGGAAGATGCTAGACAGGGATAAATAGGTGTAGCATAAAAGACTTTCAGGGCAGTGAAACTACTTTGTATGATACAATAATGGTGGATACATGTTATTGTACATTTTCCCAAACCCATAGAATATACAACAACAGTGAACCCTAATGCAAACTACGGACTCTGGGTGATAGTGATGTGTCATTGTTGGTTCATCAGTTGTAACAAATGTACCACTCTGAGGCAGCATGTGGATAATGGGGAGGCTATGCAGGTGTGTGTGTTGGAGGTATATAGAAAATCTGTCCCTTTTTCTCAATTTTGCTATGAACATAAAACCGCTCTTTTAAAAAAAAGATTTATTAGAAAGAGAGAGAATAAGAATAGGAAGGAGAAGACACCTGTAAATTTAACAAGACTTCAGAGACACGTCTCCCATCAAGCAATTGCAAAACATGGCCCTTACTTACTCCCAATTTGAGCAAATTAACTATAAAAAAAATTATGAAACAAAGAAAATGTGAACACTGACTAGATATGAGATTCAATTAAATAATATTCAGGTAGGATAATATGGTTTTGTTTAAAAAAAAAACCCTCCTGCAGAGATACATACAGAAATATTTGCAGATGAAATGATATATTTTGAATTTGCTTCACAGTAATCCAGGGTTGGAGACGTGCATAGGGTTACAGATGAAACTAAATTGGCCTTGGCCATGATTTGATAAAAACTGTTCAAGTTGAATGATGGTTACATGGGAATTAATTATGCTTTCTCACTGCTTTTGCAAATGTTGAAATTATCTATGATAAAAATTGACTTTTTAACAAAGTTATGCAAATTTTGCAAGTACTCTGATATATACCTATGTTTGTCTCAATATTAAAATGTAACTTTTTTTCTTTGAGTTGGAGTCTCGCTCTGTCCTCCAGGCTAGAGTGCAGTGGCGTGATCTTCGCTCACTGCAAACTTTGCCTCTTGGGCTCAACTCATTCTCTTGCCTCAGCCTCCTGAGTAGCTGCGATTACAGGTGTGCACTGCCACGCCTCACTGATTTGTATTTTTAGTAGAGATGGGGTTTCACCATGTTGGCCAGGCTGGTCTCGAACTCCTGACCTCAGGTAATTCACCTGCCTTGGCCTCCCAAAGTGCTGGAATTACAGGTGTGAGCCACCATGCCCAGCCATTAAAATGTAACTTTTATAGCAAAAATCTTTAATAAAAACATGGGCACTCCAGAAAGAAGTGTGTTTATTTCGAGGATTTATATTCCCAAGAAGTGACATTGTTTGCCCAGTGCAGAGGCTGATTCATGGCCCCCAAAAATATCTACATTCTAATTCTCTAAGCCTGTGAATTTTACTTTGTGTGGCAAAAGGGACTTTGCAGATGTTATTAAGGACTTTGAGATGGAAAGATTATCCTTGATTACCTGCACGGGCCCAGTATAATCACAACTGTCCTTATAAGAAGAGGAGCTTTGGAAGAAGGGAGCGTTGACTACGGAAGAGGGAAAAGGTGATGTGATAACGGAAGCAGGGGAGAACGACAGCGTGGTGGGGGCCATGAACCAAGGCATGAGGACAGCCTCCCAAAGCTGGAAAGGGCAAGGAAACAGATTCTCTCCTGGGGCCTCCAGAAGGAACCAGTCCTGGCAACACCTTGTTTGAGCCCCATAAGACCCGTTTCAGGCTACTGGCCTCCAGAGCTGTAAGGCAAAAAAAGAAATAGAAATTGACATAAGGTAAGACATCAAACCTGTGTTGTTTTAAGCCACCAAGTTTATAGTAATGTGTTGTGGCAGCCATCGCACATTAATGCACCCAGTTTGCAGATCTCAGGGGTACTGGAGACTACTGTCTCTGGCTGTATCCAGCTCTTTGCCTGGAAAATGAGGTTCCCACCACCTGAGACCTTAGTATTGTGAGAATTGCCTAAAGCACCTTGTCCAGGTCATCGTTCAATAAACGTTTGTGCCGTCTTGCTGTCTAGATTTCTCCCTTCTACCTTTCTCTCCGTACTCAATCTGTAGTTGCGACGTAACAGAAAACGTCCTAGAAAAAAGAACTTCGCCTTCAAGCTTTGGGTTACAAATTAAAGAGAGAAGAAAAACAATGCTAACGGTCAAGGTCTTCGAGGTATTTGTTAATGTAAGTATGTCATTATTATCTTAGAGCTAACCTTGATGGCAGTATCACTTCTTACTAATGTCAAAGGGGCAACATTTTTTAAAACCTGTTTTTCTACTAGGGTGCTTGCATGGATCTTTCTTTTCTAGTCAGTCTCTGCTTGTCCATCATGGATATTTTAAAATCTAGATTATTATCAGACAAATAAATTCAACTTAATAATCAGTATTCTGTCAGACAGAAGTGAAAATTCCAAAGTAATAAAATTACGCTGAACTGGAAAACGTAGGAAGGTCTTTTTAATTTTATCCATTCTGTAGAGGTGTCTCCTGTTTGTTTGTTTGTTTTCTGAGACAGAGTCTTGCTCTGTTGCCCAGGCTGGAGTGCAGTGGCGCAATCTTGGCTCACTGCAAGCTCTGCCTTCTGGGTTCACACCATTCTCCTCCCTCAGCCTCCTGAGTAGCTGGGACTACAGGTGCCCGTCACCACGCCCGGCTAATATTTTTGTATTTTTAGTAGAGACGGGGTTTCACCATGTTAGCCAGGATGGTCTCGATCTCCTGACCTTGTGATCCACCCGCCTTGGCCTCCCAAAGTGCTGGGATTACAGGCTTGAGCCACCGCGCCCGGCCAGGTATCTCCTGGTTTTATTTGCATCTCCCTGATGACTAATGACTTGGAGCGCTTTCTCATGTGCATATTGACTATTCACCTACCTTTCTTTATAAAGTATCTGTTCAAGTCTATGGCCAATTTTTTAATTGGGTTATTTGTCTTTTTATTATTGATGTATATATTCTTGGTATAAATTCCTTAGTAGATATATAATTTTTAACTTTTATTTCTTTCCAACTTGTGGCTTGCCTATTCATTTTCTTAGTAATCTCTTTCAATAAACAGAAGTTTTAAATTTCAGCCAAATGTAATTTATCAATATATCCATTTCTACAGTTTGTAAAGCTGCTGGGATGATGATTGGGATTGCAGCAAACATGATCAATTTGGGGCCATTCAACATCTTAATAATACTGAATTTTTCAAACCATAAGCTGGTATCTCTCTCCATATTTTAAGTCTTATTGCATCTCAGTAACATTTTGCAGGTTTTACTCTGGCACATATTTTGTTAATTTTAGTCCTATATATTTTATAATTTTTGACACTAACAGAAAACATTTATCATAGTATCAAAAAAGCATAAATTACACTTAAAAATAATGTGTATTCTGCAACTGTTGAATATAGTAATTCTATCCAAGGCAACTAGATCTAGATGACAGATAGTCGTATCGCTACTGGCAGCAAATTTCATATGGGTCTGCAGCAACCTCAATCCTTGCCTCCTCAGAAGGAAGAATTCAACTAAGGGGCGCAAGGCAGGAAAAGAGATGGAAGCAAGTTTTAGAGCAGGAGTGAGAGCTTATTAGAAAGCTTTAGAGCAGGAACGAAAGAAAATGAAGTACACATGGAAGGGGGCCAAGCGGGCACCTGGGGAGATGAAGTGCACGGCTGGACCATTTGACTCGGGGCTTCATACGTGGGCCTGCTTCCGGGGTCTTGCATTCCTTCTCCCCTGATTCCTCCCTGGGGGTGGGCTGTCCACATGACATGCTTGAGCCCACACGCCCAACTTCTGAGATCCTATCAGGAAGCTGCTGACCGGTTTTAGGTGTTTTCTATCTATTGGGAGCCTGCCTTTCCCTGGTGCCACCTGGGACCAATTATGACTTTAGAGAGATAGTTAACAACAGCCTAACCATCACTTGATGGTGGCCCGATACTCCCCGTGTATGTGTGGGCGGAGCCCTCTCCTGCCTTGCTCATACCTGACTAGCTACCCATTGTAACAGTATTAGTCTGCTCGCTCTGCCCAACTAGCCCAAACTCCCACAGAATAGGTGTCTTAACAGAAATATGGCCAGGCATGGTGGCTCACGCCTGTAATCCCAGAACTTTGGGAGGCCAAGGCAGGCATATCTCCTGAGGTCAGGAGTTCGAGACCAGCATGGCCAACGTGATGAAATCCCCCGTCTCTACTAAAAATACAAAATTAGCCAGGCATGGTGGTGCATGCCTGTAATCTCAACTACTTGGGAGGCTGAGGCAGGAGAATTACTTGAACCCAGGAGGCAGAGGTGGGAGTAAGCCAAGATCAAGTCACTGCACTCCAGCCTGGACAACGGAGCAAGACTCTGTCTCAAAAAAAAAAGAAAAGAAAAGAAAAGAAAAAAGAAAAGAAAAAAAAAATCCAGAAATGTATTTCCTCACAATTCTGGAGGCTAGAAGTCCAAGATCAAGGTATAAGTGGCCTGGTTTCATTCTAAGGCCCCTTGCAATAGTCAATGGCCATCTCCTCCCTATGTCTTCACATCTTCTTTCGGTGCTATCCCAACCTCCTCTTCTTATGAAGATACCAGTCATCTTGAATTAAAACCCATTGTCATGGCTTTTTAACCTAATTATCTTTCTGAAGATCCTATCTCCAAATACAGTCACATTCTGAGATACTGAGGGTAAAGGCTTCAACTTAGGAATTTGGGGGAGCACAATTCAGCCCAGAATAGTGGTGTTATTTGCACAGTGTTGTACACACCTGGGAGGCACGTGTACAGCAGTGTACACAGAAACATCTGGAAGTACACAGGTGGGTGCATGGTGTGGGGGATGTCTGTGATATTTTGATATAAGAAACATATAGAGTCATGTGTCACTTCACGACGGGGATACATTGTGAGAACTGCATCGTTAGGTGATTTCGTTATTGTGTGAACACCAGAGAGTATAACTTATACGAATCTAGAGGGCACAGCCTACCACACACCTCGGCTGTATGGCCTAGCCTATTGTCCCCAGGCTATAAACCTATTGTTACTATGCTGAATACTTTAGGCAATTATAACACAATGGTAAGGATTTATGATAGTATTATGATATTATTAGTGTTAGATATAAACATATCTAAACATACAAAAGATACAGTAAAAAAAAAAACAAAAAAAAATAAAAAAAAAAATAGTACATCTGTATAGGGTCCTTACCTGAATGACTCCTGTAGGCCTGGAAGTTGCCCTGCATGAGGCAGGGAGTGGAGAGTGAATGCAAAAGCCTAGGACATTACTGGATACTACTGTAGACTTTACAAACACCACACTTAGCGTATACTAAATTTATTTATAAAATAAAGTAAATGTGCAATGATGTTATGTTGGCTACAGCGTCACTAAGTGATAGGAATTTTTCAGCTCTATGATAATCTTATGTGACCACTGTCATATATGTGGTCCATTGTTGAGCAAAATGGCATTATGCAGTACATGACTGCACTTGTTTAGAGGCAGGGAGTGGAGAGTGAATGCAAAAGCCTAGGACATTACTGGATACTACTGTAGACTTTACAAACACCACATTTAGCGTATACTAAATTTATTTATAAAATAAAGTAAATGTGCAATGATATTATGTTGGCTACAGCGTCACTAAGTGATAGGAATTTTTCAGCTCTATGATAATCTTATGTGACCACTGTTCTCTATGGAGTTGGTCATTGATGGAAGCATTATTAGTCAGCATTTGACTGTATTTGATCTTTGTCCCTGGTAGCACAGAACTCGTAAAACTTGCAATATCTGAGTAATGGAGTAAGAGGAGTGTCTTCTGTTATTCAGCATAAGCCACTTTCAACTCTACCTGAGTTTATGCTAATGAGGTGGGGGCTGGTTGTCAGAGGAACCCACCATATATTAGAGGGTTGCAACGTTCCCTCCCACCCTGGAAAGGGGAGAGAGGCTGGGGATTGAGTTCATTCACTGAGAGCCAGTGATTTCATCAATGCTGCCCACATAATGGAATATAATAATCTAGATGGCATAGCACATGATAAAACCCTACAAAAACCCTCCTCAAGGGGGTTCAGAGAACTTCCAAGTTGCTGAACACATTGAGGTGCTGGGAGGGTGTGCACCTGGATCAAGCGTGGAAAAATCCGTGCCCCTTCCCATATCCTGCCCATGTGTCTCTTCCACGTGGCTGTTCCTGAGTTGTATTCTTTTATGACAAACCAGTTATTTAGTAAGTGAACTGTTTGTCCTGAGTTCTGTGTATGAGCCATTCTAGCAAATGACATAGTGTCGGGATTGAGTTACATTGTAGGACACCCAGCCAGTGTCTGCCAAGAATAGCAAATTGCTTGGTATGGACAAGCCCACACGTCTGGTGTCAGAAGTGTAGGGCGTAGCGGGACCAGGGGTTTTGTTTTCCTGTTCAAGTGGATCTTTCGCCCCTGCCTTTGGAAACACAAGAGCCTCATTCCTCCCCTTCCGGTCAACTGAACTACCCTCAAAGTGCTCCCCAAGGAATGCCTCAGGCATGGCAAGCCTCAGCAAAACCAGCAGAGGGGCTCAAGTTATCTGGGTGGACTGTCTACACTGTCAATACCCAGCTTTATTCTGACAGTGTGGACCTGAATCAAGAACACAAGAAAGCTGGGCGTATTGGAGGGAAAGGCCCCATAAGCTGTATGTTTTGGCCTCCTAATTCTCAAAGGCTAAATTCTAGGGTTCCTGTCACCTGTGGTCCTGCTCATTCCAGATGTTCAGAATGTTCCTCTTGTTCGTGTCTGAGGATCTTAGAAGAGGGTGTAGAATTTGGAGTCAAGCCCTACAGAAACCCAGCAGAATCTGCGTCACGTGTGGTATCAGCCAAGAGCTGAGTGGACTCTATTTCCCAAGAGCTCGAACCACATGGGGTCGTGGCCCAGATAAACAGCCTTTTGAGTTTGAACAAATGCAGCCAGCTGGTTGGTTCTTGGGGGCTTAGATATAAGCGGAGAGGTGCACTCTGTTGGGGCAGGGGGGCTCTCTTTTGGTTTTAATTAACTGGCTATGAGTACATGACAGAGGTTTTTACAAGTTCATGGCTGACATCATTCAATTTCTGCCCTCAGATTTTGAATCTAAGCCAGCAGTTCAGTGGTTGCTCAACAGCATCAAGAATTGCTTAAATATAAGTCAAGGGCACTGTCAGGCTTACATTTTGATTCTTTTAACTTTTCAAGTATTTAGGGCAAAAAGTGATTGTCTTTCCATTCCTACTGGGCATTTTCTAAGGGGCCCTGGGTGTCTATTTCTTGCCCAGCTCACTGTCCTTACACAGAGGGGCATCCTAGGGCTGCCCTGGAAAGCCGCTCTCCCGCCTCTCTGCTCTGTTTGCTTTGGAGTTTTATCAAGGAGCGGCAGGATGGGAGGCTCTGCTGGATGCTGGTGATGTGAGGCACAGCCCCCTGACCTTTCTTCCAGCCAAATAGCTCTGATAAGTGGGCAGACCTTGAGCCTAGAGACCCACAGACACACTTGGACGATTCCTGCAGAAATCAGTGGGGCAGTCTCCTCCCAGGGGCTCGGTGCCTGGCTCCAGAGGCAAGGCTGCTGGCCCGGACGCTGACTGTCCAGTGCCACAGACATGGCCAACAGGACCAACGCCTCTGCCCCATACTACAGCTATGAATACTACCTGGACTATCTGGACCTCATTCTCGTAGACGAGAAGAAGCTGAAAGCCCACAAACGTAAGTCTAAACTAGGGAAGCTGGTCCAACAGAGGCTGGATGCCAGCCCAAATGACTGGCCACTCCCGGCTTTCTCTGCATTCACTTATTAACTCCAGTAGATATCACGGGAAAGCAGCAATGTGGCTAGTTCACTTATAGATATAAATGAATGGCGCCGGAAGAGAAATTGTATCTGTTAACTTCTGTAATAAGCTTGGAATTAACCTACTAAGTCACGAAGACACTTTGGAAGCAGAATTTTTATTTTTATTTTATTTTATTTTGGAGATAGGGTCTAGCTCTGTTGCTTAGGCTGGAGTGCAGTGGCGTGACCATAGCTCACTGCAGCCTTGACTGCCCTGGGTCAAGTAATCCTCCTACCTCAGCCTCCCAAGTAACTGAGACTACAGGCACATGCCACAACACCTGGTTAATTTTGTGTATTTTTTATAGAGACATGTTATGTTTCCCAGGCTGGTCTGGAACTCCTGGCCTCAAGTGATCCCCCCATCTCGGCTTCCCAAAGTGCTGGGATTACAGGTGTGAGCCACTGCACCTGGCCAGAATATTCTTTTAAAGACAGATTTCTTGTTTAATTTGTTTGGGGCTCCAATAAGCTGAGCGAGTTTCCTCAAATTAAAGATTTGCCTTTTCCATTGTCTGTATTTAGATTTGGGACAGTTATTCTCTCCATCCCTAAGATGCAGGATTTAATAATTGTTACTAAAATGCCAACATACATTGAATCGTCATGGTCTCAGCAAGGACAAACCAGCATGACTTTGCTTCTTTTTGCTCATCTGCCCTCGGGTTCCTTATCTCTTGGCTAACATGGCATGTGTGGACAATCTTCTCTGAGGAGTCCAGCTACTCGATCACAATGACAAGTTAGATGAGGAAGTGAGCATGAGAAACAAAACAAAAACAAAGCCTGGGAAGACTGGATCTCAGCCCTGGAAACTCATGCATTACCTATCCCATAGGAAGTCTTGGCTTCCTTGGGTTTTCACTCACTATAATCACATACAGTCTGTCAAACAGTAAATGCAGGGCTGGGTGCCGTTGCTCACACCTGTAATCCCACCAACTAGGGAGGATGACTTTAGGTCAGGAGTTCGAGGCCAGCCCGGGCAACACAGTGAGACCCCCCCCCCATCTCCACACACACACACAGAAAAAGTAAACACAGGTCAGGCACGGTGGCTCATGCTGGTAATCCCAGCTCTTTGGGAGGCCGAGGCGGGTGGATCACTTGAGGTCAGGAGTTTGAGACCAGCCTGGCCAACATGGTGAAACCCTATCTCTACTAAAAACACAAAAATTAGCTGGGTGTGTTGACACATGCCTGTAATCCCAGCTACTTGGGAGACTGAGGCACAAGAATCCCTTGAACCCAGGAGGCGGAGGTTGCAGTGAGATGAGGTCATACCACTGCATTCCAACCTGGGCAACAGAGCAAGACTCCGTCTCAAATAATGATAATAATAATAATAATAATGTTTTTGCTTCAAAAGTATCTTCATTTCTTAGGAGGTGAATTCCAAATTTATGACAGAAGATAACAGACACCATTTCACCTCCAAGCCCCTCAGGGTGTCAGGGGTCCTTGACACCCACAGAGAGAGATACTTCTTGGGGTCTTTTTAATTCTTATTTGTGTCACAGTATCCCAGTCTTTATGTTTTATTTGAATGTAATTTCTATTTTCCCTAGAAGAGAAGTTTGGGGCTAGACAAAACTCCCCCTACCCCCCACAACACACATAAGAATGTTTAAACTCCAAATAGGTGGTTGTTGAGTTTTTTTCTAGGGAACCCACCAGGAGGCAGGGGCTAAGCAGAGGCCAGGCACGTGGACTGCTGAGCTAGTCGGGTGGATTCACGTCTTGGCTCTGCCATGTCCGGGCCGTGTTCCCCTGGGCAGGTCCGTTACCCAGGCTAGCCAGATTCAAGCAGAGAGAATGAGAGCCCCATCTCAATGGGAGAACTGTTGAAAATATGAGGTGGTCTTTAATTCACCATAAACAAGAAAAATGTGGCAGATGGTAATATGTGCTCCATACAGAAAAATAAAACTGGACTGGGCACGGTGGCTCATGCCTGTAATCCCAGCATTTTGGGAGACCAAGGTGGGTGGATCACGCCTGAGGTCAGGAGTTCGAGACCAGCCTGGCCAACATGGTGAAACCTCATCTCTACTAAAAATATAAAAACTTAGCTGGGCATGGTGGTAGGTGCCTGTAATTCCATCTACTTGGGAAGCTGAGGCAGGAGAATTGCTTGAACCTGGGAGGCAGAGGCTACAGTGAGCTGAGATTGCATCATTGCACTCCAGCCCGGGCAACAAGAGCAAAAGTCTGTCTCAAAAAATTAAAAAATAAAACTAGAGGGGGCAGCTAGGGAGAGCAGGGACGCAAGGAAAGATTGCCACTGTGAACAGGGCACCAGTGAAGGCCTCCCCAGGGTCCCTGGGAGGAGGTGAGCCATCACGATGGCACCTGGAGGAGGTCTCAGAAGAAGCCTCCCATGCAGCAGGAACAGCAGGGCAAGGACTCCGGGGCAGGTGAGCACCTGGCATTTTCAAGGAACAACAAAGAAGCTGCAGTGACTCTCCCTTCCTCTCCCTTCCCTTCCCTTCCCTTCCCTTCTTCCTTCTTTTTGTTTGTTTTGTTGAGATGGAGTCTATCTCTGTTGCCCAGGCTGGACTGCAATGGTGCGATCTCGGCTCACTGCAACCTCCACTTTCTGGGTTCGAGCGATTCTCCTGCCTCAGCCTCCTGAGTAGCTGGGATTACAGGTGCCTGCCACCACACCAGCTAAGTTTTGCATTTTTAGTAGAGACAGGGTTTCACAGTGTTGGCCAGGCTGGTCTTGAACTCCTGACATTGTGATCTGCCTGCCTTGGCCTCCCAAAGTGCTGGGATTACAAGCATGAGCCACCATGCCCAGCCAACTCTTTTCTTATAGTTTTAGAAACTGTTCTGGAAATATCTTTTTTCTTTTAAAATGGAAATGAGTTTATTATTTCATCATTTAATGCAATTTATCAGTCAATAAGGAAAAGAACAAAAGAGTATAGGCAAGGGTATGAAAAGACAGTAGCCACAGGGAAAACTCAAATGACCCACAGACAGAAAAAATGTCCAGCTTCACAAGTGGCCTGGGAAATGCATGGGGAGAGAGCCATGAGAGAGCACTCCACAACCACGGGATTAGCAAACGTTGCAGGATGGATATTCAGCCAGGGCAACATAGGAAGACCCCGTCTCCACAAATGAATGAATGAATGAACGAATGAATGAACAATTAGCTGGGTGTGGTGGCACGTGCCTGTGGTCCCAGCTATACAGGAAGCTGAGGCGGGAGGATTGCTTGAGCCTAGGAAGTCGAGGCTGCCTTGCAAACCTAGCTAGTGGCACTGGCTCTTTCCCCGCCTCATAGCTTCACCACTCACTCTTAAATTTGAAGAAATATCTCAGTCACTTTAGTTACCAAAGCAAATGTCCAGTCCCATGAAATACATTTTTAAAATGTTTAAACACAAACCATCCTTGAATTCCACTCAAAGTTAGAGCTTCCTATTTCCCCAGCATGGATGCTTTTCCTTTATTTGCTCTGCCAGCTCCTTTCTCTGTTCTCAGACCAACCCCACCTGGAGTTGCTCCACTATTCCTTTAGCCTGCTCCGGGCTCTGAGCCTACCCTCCCCTGAGGCCCTCTAATGTGTCTTGCACTGCACACAGCTTTCCCTCTGACACCAGGATGGCAGCCCCCTGTCTACTCTGCTGCCACCAACAGCTAAGCCTCTTGCTCTGGAGACTGTCTGGAGCACACGCCAGACTCTAGCCTGACTCAAGGTCAGGGAAGTGCCTCTGATATGGTTTAGGTCTGTATTCCCACTCAAATCTCATGTCAAATTGCAAACCCCAATGTTGGGGGTGGGGTCTGGTGGGAGGCAGTTGGATCATGAGGGCAGATCTCCTCCTTGATGCTGCTCTTGTGATAGTGAGTTGCTGCTTATGAGATTTGGTTGTTTAAACATGTGTGACGCCCCCCACCACTTCCTCCTGCTCTGGCCATGTGAAGATGTGCCTGCTTCCCCTTTGCCTTCTGCCATGACTGCAACTTTCCTGAGGACTCCTCAGCCATGCTTCCTGTACAGCCTGCAGAACTGTGAGCCAGTTAAGCCTCTTTTTTTCATAAATTACCCAGTCTCAGGTATTTCTTTCTTTATAGCAGTGCAAGAATGAACTAATGCAGCTTCCCGCCCTCTCCAACAGAGTAAGAGTTGTGGGAGACTCCACATACTGTTCTATCATCTCTTAAAAAAAAATTATTCAGAGCCAAGCATCATGAAATCAAACTTTAAGTAGTTGGCACCTGCCTTAGTCTGCTCAAGCCAATGTAACAAAATACCATAGACTGGGTGGTTTAAAAAACAGAAATTTATTTTCATACAGTTATAGAGGCTGGAAGTCCAAGATCAAGATGACAGCAGATTCAGAGTCTGGTGAGAGCTCCCTTCCTGGCTTGAAAATAGATGGCCACCTTCTTGCTGTGTCCTCTCATGGCCTTTCCTCAGTGGGCACAGTGGGTGGTGCAAATGCATTCTGTGTCTTGTCCTCTTCTTAGAAGGACACTAATCCCATCATGGGAGCACCACTCTTATAATGTCATCTAAATTTCATTAGATGAGGACCCACCTCCAAATACTGTCACAGTGGGGATTAGGGATTCAACATATGAATTTGGGGGGGGACACAACATTCTGACAGTAACACCGTCTTTGGATTGGTTTTCAGTCTTGGATTTCAGCTAAAGCAGCCAGAGAGAGTCTACTATTAATATTAGATAGATAGATAGAGAGAGAGAGATACAGGATCTCACTGTATTGTTTTGTACTCTGTTCCTATTGACCTCATAATATTTTGTTTTCCCATGTCATTAAATATTCTTTCACAAAAACTTTGCATGGTGTTATAGAAATTCGTATCTTTGAACGTACAGGGTGTTTCCAGGATTTTGCTATGGTAAATAATGGCCTTGGTGAGAGGGAAACTTCTTCCACTGTTGTGTGTTAAGTGAAGCTGTTCTGTGTACTTTTGTTTTCAGTATTAGAATTCAGATAAGTTTACTGAAAAAAAAAAATCTAAAACAGACAAAAGCAAAATTCTGTG
>NW_012118555.1:271128-278656 GCF_000951035.1 Colobus angolensis palliatus
GTGTTAGCCAGGATGGTCTCGATCTCCTGACCTTGTGATCCACCCGCCTCAGCCTCCCAAAGTGCTGGGATTACAGGCATGAGCCACCACGCTCGGCCCAAGGAGGATGGATTTTAAAATTTTTGTGTTTATGCTCTGATATGATTTGCATCTGTGTCCCCAGCAAATCTCACGTTGAATCGTAATCCCCAGTGTTGGAGGGGGGGCATGGTAGTGGGTGACTGGGTCATGGGGACAGAGTTCTCATGAATGGGTTAGCACCATCCCCTTGGTGCTTTCTCGTGGTAGTGAGTGAGTTATTATGAAACCTGGTTATTTAAAAGTGTGTGGCATCTCCTCTTTCTTCCTCTTGCTCTGGCCATGTAAAGTGCTGGCTCCCCCTTTTGCCTTCTGCCACAACTGTAAGTTTCCTGAAGTCTCCCCAGAAGCAGAAGCTGCCATACTTCCTGTACAGCCTGAGGAACATGAGTGAATGAAACCTCTTTTTTTATTTATTTATGTTTTAAATAAATTACCCAGTCTCAGGTATTTCTTTACAGCAATGTGGAAACAGATTAATACACACATATGCTGGAATATATCCCATCATGTTTGGGCAGATATTTGGAAACATTTAGGGATTTATATATATATTTATATGGAGCAATCAGTGCCGAATTGAAGGCTCTGGGCTGCCCTTTCCCAGGGACTGCTCGAAGTCTGGTGTGATTTTGTTGCAGGCACTTGACAGGGATTTTGCCCTTGTGATTTTCGGACAGGGCTTCTGACTGTTCCAAGGAAAGGTTAAGAATCACAACCTTTCCTTGAAACTGTCATCAAGGTGGAAAATGCAAATCTGTTTCCTGCGGTCCTGCCTTAATTGACAAAGTACATGTTTGATCTTCATCTGTGTCCTTTTCCGAGGAAGAAAACCAATCTTACAGCAGCAATACAGATTATTCTAACATAGTGAGTCTCCAGACACCAGCCTAATGCTCCCTTTCAGAGAGTAGGATGGGCTGATTTCCCTTGAGTAGTGCCTGGCTTAATGCTCTGTTATTTACCTCTCAGGTCAATATACCTCCTTCCCTTTAGTTATGGGTTAAGAAGAACTGGTCACAGTCCATATCGACCTCCGCTGTCACGCTGGTTCAATGAGACAGTCTGTTCATCTGCTTCTCTGAGCATTGGAAGCAAGAGAACAAAATGACACTGCCAACCAATTTCTCTGTACACAATGTAGAAAATTCAAAGTACAGATTAAACAAAACAACTGCATATAACTCTTTTTCTCTCATTCAGAGCAATCAATTTCAGGCCTCAACTTTAATTGCAGCTTCAAATTCTTCAGCAAATGATCATTCTCACGGGCATAAGTAGTGAAAGTAATTTTTAAACAAAAGATACCAGAATGTGTATCTGTGAATGAATTTCCATCAGGGTAGCACTAGGGGCAGGTGCAACGCTTAAATGACTCTACTATTGCTCAACAACTTCTTGAACAGATGTTGCTGGGTGGCCACAACACATTCTAGAAAACATTTGTGGTGATAAATTGTGTATCTCTTTTGAGGATGAAGTTTCTTTTTGGAAATAGTTAAGATTCACCCAGAAACAAATCAGGTTAATGAAATGGGTGATTAAGTTGGTTGATACCATCTGGATGTCATAAATGAATTATCTCACAATGTAGCAAAATTGTGTCTATGTGTGACTCCTTGAAGGTAATTCCAAAAGAAGAGATCTATAAGTGTTTGATCAATACGTGTGTTTTAGTAAGAATTCTATGACTCCATGGTAGAGAGAGGATGATTATTTTGAAGGCCAGCTTTCATTTGGATTTTTTTTATTTTTTTTTTTTTTTTTTTTGAGATGGAGTCTATCTCTGTCGCCCAGGCTGGAGTGCAATGGTGCGATCTCGGCTCACTGCAACCTCCGCCTCCCGGGTTCACGCCATTCTCCTGCCTCAGCCTCCCGAGTAGCTGGGACTACAGGCGCCCGCCACTTCGCCCGGCTAGTTTTCTGTATTTTTTTAGTAGAGACGGGGTTTCACCGTGTTAGCCAGGATGGTCTCGATCTCCTGACCTCGTGATCCGCCCGTCTCGGCCTCCCAAAGTGCTGGGATTACAGGCTTGAGCCACCGCGCCCGGCCTCATTTGGATTTTTAAGTTCTGGTACATTCATTGAGAAAGTCTGTTTCTTTGCTGACTTGGTAAAGAAATGGATTACAACTAACAGAGTACCATATGAACCAGAAGTTATTTTCTCTCAGTCTACAGGACTGGGCTGGTGAGGTGGCTCCATGGAGTCCTTAGGAACTCACATCCTTTCAGCTCATTGCACTACCATCCCTGGGACATGGCCGCCCTCATCCTCATGTTGCAAGACACACTCTGACCATCACGTCCATGTTTAGGGAGCAACAAGGAGTAAGGGAATAAGAATGGACACACGGTGCTAGAAGTCTAGCAATCCCTGGAGGGAGGCTTCTAGAAGCTGTCCTGTGATGGCTCCACTCATATCACGTTGGCCAGAACCTTATCACATGGTTCTCTGAAAAGGACGCAAGGAAATGTAGTTTTTAACTCAGGCGGCCATGTGTCCTGCTAAAAGCAAGGGTCCTATTATGATGGAAGCACACAAGGGGCCGACCTTAGGGTTGACAGCTAGTAACCTATGCCACAATTCCCTCTTTTTTTTTTTTTTTTTTGAGATGGAGTCTCACTCTGTCACCCAGGTTGGAGTACAGTGGCTCGATTTCGGCTCACTGCAACCTCCAACTCCCAGGTTCAAGCGATTCACCTGCCTCAGCCTCCCGACTAGCTGGGATTACAGATACGCACCACCATGCCTGACTAATTTTATTTTGTATTTTTAGTAGAGACAGGGTTTCACCATGTTGGCCAGGTTGGTCTTGAACTCCTGATCTTAGGTGATCCACCCACCTTGGTCTCCCAAAGTGCTGGGATTACAGGCGTGAGCCATCACGCCCCACAATTCCCTGTACTCATATCCGACATTTGGGTGAACTTGAAGGATACAATGATATTACTTGCCACAAAATCCTCTTAACAGAAATAATTTTAGTTCTATTTATAAATTGTTTCATAAACACGGAACAAGAAATGGTGCCATGAGCATTTATGTAGATATTTTATTTAATTCTCCTAACATTTAATTTATGCTTATGTAATTCGATATTAGTAGTACCTATTAAATAGGTACAATTTACAAATGAGCAGATGTAGATGTTAGCCAGGAAACACCCACTTCCGGAGCCTGGGGTCTTAATCACATTATTATTCCCTAATAAGGAAAACATCTTTTTTTTTTTTTTTTTTTAAGACAAAATCTTACTCTGTCACCCATGCTAGAGTGCAGTGGCACTATCTTGGCTCATTGCAGCCTCCACCACCTGGGTTCAAGCAATTCTCCTCCCTCAGCCTCCCGAGTAGCTGGGACTACAGGCACGCACCACCACGCCCGGCTAATTTTTGTATTTTTTTTTTTTTTAGTAGAGTCAGGGTTTCACCACATAGACCAGGCTGGTCTTGAACTCCTGACTGCAAGTGATCCTCTTGTCCTGACCTCCCAAAGGGCTGGGATTACCGGCTGAGGCACCACGCCCAGCCACATCTTGATTTTCTACTAGAACTCTGGAACCCAAACGTTAGTAGAATGAAGAATGGAGGAATGCTAAAACTGTTTATTTAACAAAACAGAAGTGCCTACTATAAGAAGGAGCCCTTCGATTGGATTAATTTGTTAACTCGATGAGAATCCTCCCAAGATGAAGTGCAGCCTGGCCATGCCATCCAGACCTTTCCTGTCACTCTGCTGCTGCTGATGAATTCCCCTCATTCCAGCAGTGTGGACCCAGAGGGGAAGAAAAGAAAAGAAGGAGGGAAGATAGGAGAGAGGGAAGGAAAGGAGAAAGAACAGGCAGGGAGAAGGGAGGATAGGAGAGAGGAGAGGAGGTCAGTTTCTATGGCTGGACCAGTTTCATTGTCAACCCAGCCTGGGGCTCCCTGTTGGGAAAACCAGCCTAGGGATGTCTAAATATTCCTGACACTAGAGAGTCACACAGCTCTTGCTTTTGGAATGAAATGTTCTCTCCAAGCACTTGGGTGAACCTTCAGTAAGAAGAGGAAAAAGAATCGTATTCTCTTGCCTGTTTTTTTTCAACAGAACATGATGAAAGAGATTTTAGTACCAAAAATGACTAGTGGCAGAGGATTGCCTTTTGGTCTGACAAAACTTAAAGTCCACTTATCTGAAGACACTGTGTTCTGTGAAACCTGTCATCTTATTTCTTGCTCAATATCTGGGGATGACGACAAGGACTCAGACAAGTGTCAGTCTGGGAGAAGGAGGCTCTCAGGTGCTGAGTTTGAAGCTATTCCTTTAGATCCCTGGTAGAACTTATCTAGGTGCTATAAGACCTGAAACCCTACACTATTTTTAGGAAGGAAAAAGAGCATTAGTGTCAGCAGAAATCTAAACTATCCCTACAGAATAAAACTTCCAATCACATTTTCTGACAGCATATGTGCTCTTACACGGTAAGGGTTGTAAAATAGATTGTGACTCTTGGGGAGTGCAGGACAATGCACAGGGGGTGGGCAAGGAAGGTTAAGAGAGTCAGAAGCTTCTTTCAAAAGTCCTTAAGCTGGCCGGGCGCAGTGGCTAACACCTGTAATCCCAGCACTTTGGGAGGCTGAGGCGGGCGGATCAGGAGGTCAGGAGATCGAGACCACCCTGGCCAACATGGTGAAACCCCATCTCCACTAAAAATATAAAAATTAGCTAGGCATGGTGGTGGGCGCCTGTAATCCTACTCGGGAGGCTGAGGTAGGAGAATCACTTGAACCCAGGAGGCGGAGGTTGCAGTGAGCCGAGATGGTGCCACTGCACTCCAGCCTGGGTGACAGAGCAAGACTCTGTCTCAAAAAATAAAATAAAAATTTCTTTTAAACTTAGGACACACAGTCCAATCTCATTTCCCTCTCCCCAGGAATCCAGAGGTGTCCTTAAAAAGTTCACTGTTCTAGGGGACTGCATCAGTTCCTCAGCTCAGAGACAGAGAGGAGTGACGTAAGAGCCAGCCTGGCGGTCTTTGCTGTCCCTGCCACCATGGGGTGTAAATGCCAGGTTGCTGAAGATTACAAGGCAGTAGATGCTCATGATTCTTTTACAAGTACTGTGCCTTTTCATTATACCCTGTTTTGAGGGGGATTTTTTTTTTTTCGAGGCAGTGTCTCGCTCTGTGGCCCAGGCTGGAGCACAGTGGCATGATCATAGCTCACTTCAGCCTTGAACTCCTGGCCTCAAGTGATCCTCCAGCCCCAGCCTCATGAAGGGGTAGGACTATAGGCATACACCACCATGCCCAGGTAATTAAAAAAAAAATTTTTTTTTTTAGACATGGGGTCTTGCTATGTTGCCCAGGCTGGTCTCAAACTCCTAGACTCAAGTGATCCACCTCCCACCTTGGCGTCTCAAAGTGCTGGGATTATAGGCATGGGCCACTGTGCCCAGCCTATTATACCCTGTTTTTAATGTTAAATTTTAGGGTCCAAGATCACCTCTTATGAATCCTCAGTTTTTCCTTCTATCTGTCAGGGGTTGTAGATGGCAGAGATGACACCCTTTGCTCAAGTACCAATCTTCACCCCAGAGCCTCCACCTCCGCCTCTATGTAGATTACTCTCACTCTATTCATTCTTTCAGTGGTTTGTGCATTCTCTTACTCATTTACTGACAGCCTTAATGCCGGAAGCACTGCAGAAGTTCAGAGGAGGAGGAGGTTGGGGGGAGCTAGCAGTTTCTGATGTGCTGGTTTAGCCCCCTCTGAATCCTGAACAGTCCCTCACAAAAGGCGCTCAGTGAATTCTCGTTAGGTTATCATCCTCAAGTAGCCCTTTTTGGTCACACACATAGATGTCTAGACTATCCCATCTTGTGGCATTTGGCATTGCGCAGTTGGTCTGGGATGAGACACTCGCAGACTCGAACAACGGCCGGACTGCCCACAGCCACAGACAACCACCAACAAAAACTGTCGTGCTGGAAAGTAGTTCCATAGCAACTGGCCTAACATTCCCAAACTGGAGTCTGGAGAAGGGGAAAGGCCCCTCCTGGTCTGCCAGGTTCTTCTGCCCAGGGCCCCAGGGAGGCTAAATGTGTTTCCTGGTTTCCTTTTCCCCCTTCAGCCTCAGGCCACAAATACAGCCATCGTGCTGGTGGCAAAAGTGCTTTTTCCTTCCTGCCACAGCCCCTGAGATGAGACTTTCTGCCTGAGAGAGGGACTCGCTATTTCCACCTCGCCAATCCAGGCATGAGCAGACCTAGGCTAACTCCTGTAGAGCGGAAAGAGCCTCTCCACCAGCGCGCTGCAGCCCAGAGCGCATCCTTCTTAGACTATCAACTCTTGGGGTCTCTGAAGCTGTTCCACCAACAGCCCCTGGTAGGCGCTAGATCCCTCCCGGGGGCCCAGGAGTCCTTCCTAATACTCGGAGCTGCCCACAGCCCTCTCCTCTCCCTCCCATCCTTCAGAACTGTTCCTCTGAGCACCACTAGGAGCTGGGCAAGCAGCTGCGTGGGGTTGGGGCGGGGAGGGGGGGAGGAAGCACACAATTCCATTCAATGTTTCCTCTTAACAGACAATCACCCTAAACAGACTCCGTGGCCAGCTGCCCTGAGGAAAAAAGAAAAAAAATGCTTCTTGGCTTCTCTGTTCTTTCCCAAAGTGATTGTTAATGGGAGATCTTCCCCCATGGTAACAGCTGAGAGGCTGGAGGACAACTGAAACTCAGGGCCCTCATTCCACAATTCCCTGGGACTCCTTACTGCCCCCTAGTGTTGCTTTATGTCAACATCAACCCAGCGCTGAGATGCATCTCCTCCTCCCGCAGATTCCATCGTGATCGCATTCTGGGTGAGCCTGGCTGCCTTCGTGGTGCTCCTCTTCCTCATCCTGCTCTACATGTCCTGGTCGGGCTCCCCGCAGATGAAGTGAGTAACAAGGGGTGTGGGTCTCTGGGTCACTCAGAAGCTCTCCAGTGAGTAATGGTGCAGGTCGAGTATCCCTCATCCAAAACGCTGGAGACCAGAAGTGTTTCAGATTTGGGATTTTAAGTGTTTCAGATTTGGGATTTTAAAATATTTGCATTGTACCTACCAGCTGAGCATCTCAAATCCAGAAATCTGAAATATTCCAGCGAGCATTTCCTTTGAGCCTCAAGTCAGTGCTCAATACGTTTCAGATTTTACAGTGTTCCAGAGTTTCAGATTTGGGATGGTCAACTTACATCCCTACAATGGAATAGTATTCAGCAATAAAAAGGGACGGAGTTCTGGTCCATACTGCAACATGGACGAACCTCAAAAACATCATGCTAAGTGAAAGGCGGCAGACACAGAGCTGCATGTCGTACGACTCCTTTCACACAAAACATCCAGAGGAGGCAAATCCAGAGACAGAAAGCAGATTAGCAGCTGCCTAGGGCTGGGGGGAGAGCAGGGAAGGGGGAATGACTGCTGATGGGTT
>NW_012118555.1:279026-346813 GCF_000951035.1 Colobus angolensis palliatus
CACAAAAAATATTTAAAAATTAGGTGGGCATGGCGGTGTGCACCTGTAGTTCCAGCTACTCGGGAGGCTAAGGCAGGAGGATCACTAGGGCCCAGAAGGTCAAGGCTGCAGTGAGCTGTGATCACGCCACTGCACTCTAGCCTGGGTGATAGAGCAAGACCCTGTCTCAACAAAACAAACAAACAAACAAAAAGTTCTAAAATTAGATTGTGGTGATGGTTGCACAACTCTGTGGATGTACTAAAGACCACTAAATTGTACTCTTTAAATGAGTCAACCTCATGGAATGAAAATATCTCTCAATAAAGCTGTTAAAGAAAATGAAGCCAACTTGACACCATGGGCATTAAGTCTTGCTGGCCAGCTCACCAGGAGCACAAGAACCTTACCTTTGTCCAGGCGTGGGGGCTCACACCTGTAATCCCAGCACTTTGGGAGGCCAAGGTGGGCGGATCACCTGAGGTCAGGTGTTTTGAGACCAGCCTGGCCAACATGGTGAAACCCCGTCTCTACTAAAAATACAAAAATTAGCCAGGCATGGTGGTGCATGCCTGTAATCCCAGCTACTCACGAGGCTGAGGCAGGACCATCTCTTGAACCCAGGAGGCGGAGGTTGCAGTGAACCGAGATCGCGCCACCGCACTCCAGCCTGGGCAAGAAGAGCGAAACTCTGTCTCCAAAAAAAAAAAAAAAGAAAAGAAAAAAGAAAAAGAAAGATCCTTACCTTAGGCACCTATGGCCAGCATCTGTTATTGGATGCCTGCTGTGTGCCACTAAATTGGAGGTGAAGTCCAGTTTGAAGGAGTAATTGGAACCCAGCTTGTTTTATGTTTTATGTTAATTCTGTTGTGCTAGAGGATTGGCTGCCACATCCAATGTTCCCTTCTAGGCTAATCAGCCCTCACAGCTGCTGGTCTCCTAATGACTGTTCTTAGGAGGCACCCTGTATTTTGCCATCGCTTATGCAAAGAGGGCCTGTCCAGTGGCTGGCCCATGCCCTTGGAAACGTGTGGCCTGGCAAAAGAGCTGGGACTGGTCAGATTCTTGTCTTTGGAATTTGGAATCTAGAATCTGAGGGATGGACCTGGTGTCTACGGAGGCTGCACTGATTGGTCCAGGAGGAGGGCTAGGGCTGGGTGCCATTATGGACTGTTACGTCCATTACAGATGGAAGTCTTGGGGACTGGAAATCCTCAGTGTAGGAAGCTGGTCAGCAGAGAGATGAGCCGAACTGTGCTGAGGAAGAGCTGAGTGGCCTTGGACCCCCTGAGCCAAAGCATCCCACACCAGGTCCCGTGAGGAGCCGTGGACTTGCACATTCGCACAGCATCTTAGTGTTTTCTGTTGCTGTAACAGAATACCTGAGGTTGAGTAATTTATGAAGAAAAGAGGCTTATTTAGCTCATGCTTCTGAAGGCTTAGAAGTCTAGGAAGCATGGCATCGACATCTGCTCAGCTTCTCGTGAGGGCCTCGTTTTGCAAAAAGATCTAATTCAGTCTAGAGAAAAAAACTCATTACCCCGTAAAGGCCCCACCTCCCAGTGTTGCCACACTTGGGGACTAGGCCTCCACATGAGTTTTGGTGGGGACAAATCACGCCACAGCCCAGCGTTACCTCGAAGGAGCCTCTGATTCTCCTCCCCGCCCCGCCTGCCCTGCCCGCGGTGTCTCCCCAACCAGGGCTACCCTCGCCAGGCCATTTCTGCTCACCTGGGTCACATATGGAAGGTAGCTTTACAGCAATGAAAACATTCATTTTTTTTTTTTTGGAACAAAAGTCTGGCTCTGTCCCCCAGGCTGGAGTGCAGTGGCATGATCTTGGCTCACTGCAACCTCCGCCTCCCACGTTCAAGCTATTCTCTTGCCTTAGCCTCCTGAGTAGCTGGGGTTACAGGCACCCACCACGACACCCAGTCGATTTTTGTATTTTTAGTAGAGACGGGGTTTCGCCAAGTTGGCCAGGCCAGTCTCAAACTCCAGACCTGTAATCCTAGCACTTTGGGAGGCCGAGGTGCGTGGATCACCTGAGGTCAGGAGTTCGAGACTGGCCTGGCCAACTTGGCGAAACCCCGTTTCTATTAAAAATACAAAAATTAGCTGGGCATCGTGGCTGGTGCCTATTATCCCAGCTACACGGGGAGGCTGAGACAAGAGAATCGCTTGAACCTGGGAGGCAGAGGTTGCAGTGAGCCGAGATGGTGCCACTGAGGTCAGGAGCCACCGTGCACAGCCTGAAATCTGTTCTTCTCTTTCAGTTTTTAGAACTCACATTCAATTCAAGCACATTTTTACACCCGAGACACATTTGAGGGATAAACGAGTGATGTCACCTTTCTTTTCTACTCCTCTGAGATGACCTGCAGCCACCCTGGGCCAGGGAGTGTGCAAGGATCGTCAGTAATCCTCCCGGTACAAAGCTCCCTGGCCTGGCCCGACAAGCCCCGAGGCTGCCTCCACCATGCCCAGCTCCCTGGGGGGCACAGGCCTTCTGGGCTATTTCACAGGGGCAAACTGATGACACTGTACATCCTGACCAGCTACAGGGCTTACTAAAGAAAATGCTCTCAAGGCACTTGGTAACATTCCTGGAATGCTCAGGGCAGCAAAGTAGATCCTTAGCAAGATTTAGGAGTCACTCCATGAGGAGCTGAGCTTCCCATGACGAAGGGGAGGAGGGAGGGCATTCTTGGGCGAGTGCCATCTGAAAGGACGGCCTCTGCCCAGTGGGCTTATCGCTTGGTACTCTTCATTCGTGCCAGCGTTGTAACCACATTTAAAGTCGTTTTACACATCACCTCATTTCATCCCGAGGATATCTGTGAGCCAATACTGTCCCGTTTTATGGATGACGTCAAAGGCAGCTGGGAAGTGGTGGCCAGAGCTCACTGCAGATCGCCATGTCCACCGCCCCAGCACTTTCTGGGCAGGAGAATCCACCCAGGGAGGACGCTTTTCTTTCTTTTCTTTTCTCTTTTCTTTTCCTCTTCTCTTCTTTTCTTTCTTTTTTTTGAGACAGAGTCTCACTCTGTTGCCAGGCTGTGGTGCAGTGGCGTAATCTCGGCTCACTGCAACCTCTGACACCTTGGTTCAAGCGATTCTCCTGCCTCAGTCTTCTGAGTAGCTGGGATTACAGGCACATGCCACCAGGCCCAGCTAATTTTCGTATTTTCAGTAGAGATGGGGTTTCCCTGTGTTGGCCAGGATGGTCTCAATCTCCTGACCTCGTGATCTGCCTGCCTTTGCCTCCCCAAGTGCTAGGATTACAGGCGTGAGCCACCATGCCTGGCACAGGGAGGACGCATTTCTAGCCAAGTGTATTAGTTTGTTCTCAGCTGCTAATAAAGACATATCCGAGGCTGGGTAATTTATAAAGGAAAGAGGTTTAATGGACTCACACTTCCACATGGCTGGGGAGGCCTCACAATCATGGTGGAAGGCGAAGGAAGAGCAAAGCCACATCTTACACAGCACAGGCAAAAGGGCATGTGCAGGGAAACTCCCCTTTACAAAACCATCAGGTCTCGTGAGACTTATTCACTATCACGAGAACAGCATGGGAAGACCCACCCCCATGATTCAATTACCTCCCACTGGGTCCTTCCCACGACCCGTAGGGATTGTTATAATTCAAGGTGAGATTTGTGTGGTGACACAGCCAAACCATATCACCAAGATACAAGCTGGCTTGGGCTACGGATATAAAATAAGGTACACTCAGATACAGGGCTGGATGGGAGGTCAACCTGCTCCTCCAACCCCCCATCCCCTCCATCCTAAATCAGTATAGGAAGAAGTGGCCTCCAGGGAAAGACCTGAGGCCTAGTTCCTGACAAAGCACTTCCTCTCCTCTGAGATTTCTCTAGAATGGCCATCTTGGTGAGCTGGCTGACCCTTCTCAGGAATTTGCCTGTGTGGCCTTCCCTACGGGGTCTGGACAGAGGGCAGGTGTGGCAGGAAAGCCCCAAGCCCCACAGTACAGACTGTTCTGCAACTTTGACGCCTGCCTCCCACTCTGCTCTGTTCACAGGAACAGCCCCAAGCACCACCAAACATGCCCCTGGAGTCACAGCCTCAGCCTCCAGCTCTGCATCCAGAAGTGCCTGCCGTGCCACAGGGAACCCCTGGCGACCTCACAGGCTCAGGCGAGTTCAGTGGAGCCGGGGAGCAGAACAGGCCCTGATCAGCTGCTACGGCAGGGGAGCGCTTCCACCTTGCCCCGTGGGGTTTTCCAGACCTACCCCACTCTCCTCTGGGAACTGACCCTCAATGGGGGTCCCCTCGTCAGGAGCAAGCCCACTGAGCCTCCCCCTGGAGACAGGACCCCTCACTTGCAGAGCTGATGTCAGCAGATTGTGGCCATAGCTGAGTGAACTGGTGAAATCAAGCCAACCTGGACACCTCCGCTCTTTGTTCTTCTTCGAGGCTGTTTGCCTGTCGCGGAAAGGGCACCTAGGTCAACTGCGACGAGAGCAGGAGTATCCTGTGCCTTTGATTGCAGTGGTCCCTCGAGGGCAGAGGTCATCCCAGGTGTTGCTGATTTTATTGAGCACACTTAGCCCGCTTGCTTATGGCTTGTTTGCTTAGGGAAGAGTAGGAAAATAAAATATATGTAAATCCAGAGGAAAACCTATTTGCTTACTATGCCACTTTACCATTACTGTGTAATGTGTTATCAGCCCTGAGTTCACCTGGTCCTTCTGTACCTTTGTTAGGATGCTGAGTAAGTTCCCATCCAAGCTCCACTGACACCCTCGGGCTCCCCCAGATGTGATGGCATCTGCCCTGCCAGGTCAGCTCGCTGCAGTCAGGGGACCCGAGTCTCACCTTCAACCTCCCCACAGCCTTTCAAAGACAGAGCCCAAGAAGTCTCTCCCCTGGAGGGCAGGCAGCCAATGCCTGTCAGCAGCCAGGCCCGGTAAGCAGGGCCTGTGCTCAAATGCTGTCACAGAACACAAAGAGCCCTGGAAGCTGGCAGGAAAGGTCTCCTTCTGGATGTGACTTTATGTGACAGTGGATCCGGGACCCTTGAAGGATCTAGTCCTCTAGTGCCCAGCAGCCTTGTTCCTGGAGAGGAGATAGCATCACACTGCAAATCCCAGAAGAGCCATGTGTCCCCTACAGCTTTCAGGCAGCAAGTTGGTAGGTTTTATTTTTAAAATAACTGCCCCCCGCCCCACTTATTTCTAATTTAGCATTTTAGATTTTAAGTCAGGTGAAGACCACGTACCATCTATTCTCCATGGGCTGAGATTCCCTTCCTCCAGGCCAAGTGACTGGAAAATACATGGAAAGGTCAGGGCAGTGGACTGAGAAGGGAGAGCAAAGATAAGCAGGACTGATGAGTTCCAGAGATGCAGAAAAGAAGGTGAGGTGCTGAAAATGTGTCCTCACTTGACTGAGCCGAACTCGGCTTTGGAGCACTTGTCGCCACCTGACGTAGCATGTATTTGACTTGCTGGGCCCTAAGAACCTGGGAGGCAGCTAGGCCTGGAGCCGGGGATGAAGCCATGGAAATCCATCCCACCTGCTCGCTGCCCCTCCCCGCGCCCCCAGAGGCAGGGGGTTCAGGGATATCCCCCAGACCAGTGTGCTTCCAGCCAATGCCCTCTGCATGAACGAGCAGAGGTGCCTATAACCAAAGGAATCCCCATCGATAGGCCTCGGAGAGGGGGATAAAGATTAAGGGGAACCAGGAAGAGAATGTTTTGCTGGAGCAGTGCTTGCCTGAGTCCAGCTTGGATCTAAACATGGGATTTCAACTTCAGGACAGTCTCAAATAACAGCGTTGTAAGGTTTATTTGGGTAGGGAAGGGGGACAAGTGAGGTAACTGATCCTTGCTTTGTAGACAATGCAAGACAATTATTTGCGGTGAAGGGACTGTATGCCAACAAGTGTTACTCATGCTTTAGTTAAAACTTTAAGTCAGCTAAAACAAACAATTCTAAAGAACACAGGTAGAAAATAAAAGTGTCAACGTTTCAGACAAAACCAAGGCATTGTCAGCATGATGTATGTTATATGGCAAATAAAACAGACATGTCCTAGGCCACAGAGCAGACCCCAAGAGCCCCAGGTATGCAGGAGAGTTTTAAAGGAACAGACAGAAATTTTAACTGCGAAAACCACGAAATTTCATGACCGTCAGCTACAACACCAACTAATATATGACCATTAATAGTAAAATTCTGACCTTTAAAATAAATGCAGGCCTACATGGAACAAAAATAGCCTCTTTAACAATGAAAGGAAACACAAAAACCTTACAAAAATAGACATTTATTAACAAGCATTTATAAAATTCAAAATCCCCTCTTTGATGTGTAACTTTAAAAATTACAGGCTGTCTTCTCAAAGCAGAGGTCAAATCACTTCTACACTTTAAGGATTCAGTGTAACATCTTTTAGTTAATAAAATAATTAACAAACATTGGCAGAAATTAAGTTATTCAAAAAGTCATACTAAACTTTGTTATGACTTTTTATAGAAAAATAAACTTTATTTTATTTATTTTTTTGAGATGGAGTCTTGCTCTGTCGCCCAGGCTGGAGTGCAGTGGCACAATCTCGGCTCACGGCAGCCTCCACCTCCCAGGATCAAGCGATTCCCCTGCCTTAGCCTCCCGAGTAGCTGGAATTTCAGGTGTGCACCACCACGCCCGGGTAATTTTTGTATCTTTAGTAGAGATGGGGTTTTACCATGTTGGGAAGGCTGGTCTTGAACTCCTGACCTCAGGTTATCTACCCACCTTGGCCTCCCAAAGTGCTGGGATTAGAGGCATGAGCCACCTCACACAGCTGAAAAATAAAATTTAAACGTATCTCTTCGTTTTTATAAAAAAAAACCTGATACCTTTTGACATTTCAGCTTTAACACACATGAATCTCTTCTGCATTCAGAAGTGCCTCAAACTTGAGCGATTTCCTGTGATGAGCTCCAAGCCCCTAGAGAGGAAGGGGCTGGCCTGGCCTGACGAGGCAATGGATGGGCCTCATGGCCTGGAAGTCCCCACATTCTCTGCAACTCTGATGCGGGGCACACACAGGCCCGAGTTTATCATTTACTGGCCTGTTCAATGAAGTCCTCTCGACTTTTCTTGTCAGAGAACTGAGTCAATGTACTGAACCTGTTGTTTCCCATGCCTTCTCCGGAAACCCTTGACTCAACCAAACTTCTAGAAGCCGGTGCTGTGCTTGAGGCTCTGGTCATCAGGGCGCAAGGTGCTGGCTGGCAGGAGTCAAGCATCTGAGGCTGCACTGGCGACATCCTTGCAGAGCACCACGATGGCCTCCTCTTCACTGCTCGGAGCATCATCTGCGGCCTCACACACCATCCGGATGTGGGTTAAGAGGGTGTCAGGCCGCTGGGCCCCCAGCCAGATGTCCTTTATGTAGAGAGACACCAGGAATGCTGCGGAGGCTGAACAAGAGTAGGGGATAAGCCGTTAGGATGCACACCTGCTCAGCTCGAAAACAGGTCATCCTGCCCACAACGCAATGGCTTTGCCAAGTGCCCAAATAAATCATGCGACAGGCCTGTGCAACCCAAGGTGAGCAGACCGATACAACAACTCATTCTGCCTTTGTTTAACTTTTGTGTTAAATCTTTTTTACTAAAAATTTCTTTTCTTTTTTTTTTTTTTTAAAAAAAGACAGGGTCCCACTCTGACACCCAGACTGGAGTGCAGTAGCGTGATCTCAGCTCACTGCAAACTCGGCTGCCTGGGCTCAGGTGATTCTCCCACCTCAGCCTCCAGAGTAGCTGGGACTACAGGCATGTGCCACCACGCCCAGCTAATTTTTGTAGAGACAGGGTTTCACTATGTTGGCCAGGCTGGTCTCAAGCGGTCTCCCCACCTCAGCCTCCCAAAGTGCTGGGATTATAGGTGTGAGCCATTGTGCCTGGCGAAAATCTTTCTTTCTTCTGATGAATATGTGTGGATCCCCTCAAAAAGCTGTTACAAGACAAGTCTCTTCCTGGTTCTGACCATCCATGCCAAGAATGAGACTGAAGTTTAAGAAGAACTTCCCAGAATCATTTCCTACCATTTCCTCAGTGGCACAGGTAAGGAGGAAGAGAAAGCTTTGCAGGCAAAAAGGCTCAACTCCCCAACTGCGGCCAAACCAGAGGGCGAGGTCGCCCCTGCTACCAGGTGAGCCCACCCGCTAGGCTGCTGGCCGCTCCCTCCCCTGCGCCCCCACACTCCTCTGTGAAAGGACAGCCCTCTGGGTTACCACACCCACCTCCCTGGAGCTCTAACAGCCCCCCGGAGCCTGTGCTACTCACTCATTCACACTGCTAGGCTCCCACCTAGTGACTGCCAAGTACACAGACTGCACATGGGCACATTTGTACACATGTGAAGCTATATGTGCACACACACACGCACACACGCAGCCGGCCACATGTGAAACAGAACTCATCATGTGGCTAATGGTCGGAAACCGCTGCCCTGCGGGGTGGAGGCATGCCAAGGTTCTGAGGTGCCCTCTCTGCACCGTCAACATAACCAGCACCAAAGGTTTCCCCTGCAAGCGAAGACAAAGACTTCCTTCCCTTCACATTCACTGCCCAGTGGCAAGCTCTCTACAACCGCAGAACCATAAGAGGCCACCTAAACAGGCACAATAGCCAGCTGAGGAAGTCGGCAGAAACCCAAGTGTTCCAAGCACAGAAGTCACTCCTGCCCCAGACCTACTTCTGCATCCATGTCTTCAGCCTCCAACGAAAAAACCAGCCTTACCTCGTGTGGCTTCGTCCTTCTCACTCAGAGAAGAGAGGCAGAGAGCTTCCATGGCCGGGTGGAAGGGGCTCCCCACCTGGCCCTGGGCGGCCACCAGCTGCAGCATGACCAGATTGAACAGGCAGGCCACCTCCTGCGCAGGCCCCGCCAGCCCCTCGGCCCCACAGAGCCGGCTATACAGCTTGAATATGCTGCTCCTCACGGCACCGTCCTTAAGGAGGTCAGCCACGACCACAGGGTGTGGCAAAATGTGGCTCTTAAGCCAGCCAACCAGTTCTGCAGCCTCTGCCCTGCTGAGCGGGTGCTCAGCCACCGACCGCAGTACCCAACTGACTGCCAGGGAAGCAGCGGCATACACGGGGCCTGGTGCATTGCTCCCGGGGCTGGCTGAGTCCACAGGCTCCTGAGTGGGGTCAGGAACAGGGATCACTGGTCCCCAGTAGGTCAAGATGGACCTCAGGAGGCCCTTGCACGTCTCCAAGGTAGATGCCATCAGCTCAGGGTCGGCCATCTCCTCTGCCTCCTCAAGCCTCCTCTTTCGGCCCCGTGGGCCTTTGGCTCGGGCTAGCATGACAGGCTTGTTTTTATCCTTGAGCATTTCTGTTAAATGCACAAAGAGAAGGTAGTGAGACGGGGGTCCCTCCTGCCCACACAGATCCAGATGTGGGGAGGTGTCAATGGGGGACACGCAGGGCGGCTTGCATGTCTTGAGCACCTGGCCCTGCTCCCACGTCAGGAGCCTGGTGAGTGCTCCATGTTTCACTATACCTGTCGTCACTGTTATTATAACCAACTCATTAATCCTCACACCATGAGGCAGGCGCCATTACTGTCCTCTTTAAACACAGGGAATCAGGGCAGCATCAGAGCTTCAGTCCAGGAGGCCTGGTTCCAGTCTTCTCCTTAACCCTGCACTACAGGATGAGGTGGCAGCAAGTAGCTCATAGCCACCCCCAGCCTCTTTACAGGTGGGCACCCTGATACTAAGGTAGGTGAAGTGACTTCTCCAAAGACAGAGAGCTAGTAAGCAGGTGGGCTGAAACTCAAAGGCTGCCCAGCTCCCCCTCCAGGGCTCCAAGATGGATGTCTCCCATCTCTGAGCCTCATTAACTTTGGAAATGTGGCTGAGAGGCAGAGAGAGAGGGAGAGAGAAGGAAGGAGAGGGAGGGAGAGGGAGAGGGAGGGAGAGAGGTGTTGGCTACTCTGGGCCAGTCCTGGGTCCTGACACTTACTCATGAGCTCCCGGGCTTGGCCCTTCTCAATGGCTGCTCTCAGGTCTTCCTGGAGCTTGAGGTCTCTTTCAATGAGGCTCCACTTGTGCAAGAGGACAAGGGCGTCCTTGGTGGAAAGCACTGTCTCATTTACAGTGAATCTGTTCATGTCCTTGAAGGCCTGTATGACGGTGGCCCGGTACCTCAGCACGGAGTCAAGTGTCCCGAAGAAGTTGGTCAGCTGGATGGGGGCCAAGGTGGGCCTGTTGGGGAGCCAATGTTACAGACTGGGCAAAGGCTGCCTCCCCAGCCTGGCAGTCAGCACTGCGGCAGCCTGACGACATCACACACCCAGAGATACACACAGTTCCTCCAGGAACCAGGTTTTCCTGCACAGCAGACATCTAGCATGTGCCCCCAGGACGCAGAAAAGAAAAAAGTGAGCCACTCCAGCAAGGCACAAAGGGGACCTGGAGTCTGATCTGCACCCCAGAGGCACAGAAACTTCTGGAAACCCCGGCTAAACACACAGCTTGAGTTTGGCCACCTCAAACAGCCAGGGTGCCAAGAGCCTGCAAGGGCTCCACTCTGGGCCTGCCTATTTTCCTTGCCTCGCTGACCACCAGTCTGAAGTGAGAAAAACTCAGGGAGGCCTGGGACAGTGTCATCACCCACGGCCAAAACTTGACTGATGGCCACCAGGAGGAAAAAGATCTCCCTGAATTCCAAGAGAGTTAAATCCTGTAACATGGGTTCCACACAATTGTAAATGTAAAACCAGTATTTTAAATAGCAATTGGTTCTTAGACACCAGCATGTCTTCTGGCAATCCCTACATAGGAAAGGTTGACTATCCAGCATGGACTTAACAATTTAGTTTTAAACAATACAAAACAAAAGGCCTTGTTCTTTATCAAGACATTTTTCCTTCTGAGATTAAAATCCTCTTGCTATCAACCTTCTGGTTCCGGTCAGCATCACTTGGCTCCCAAATCAGAAATAACGAGTGCACACCGTGTATTTTCTGTAACATGGTAGATTCGGAGGGAAATTTAGCTCTTCCAAGGAAACCAAAAGCATGACTCCAAGGGATCGGGTGAAAATACTGAAACATTCAAGAGAATTCATGGACAATGAGTCTTCACAGGCTAATGAAGGCAGAGGCAACTTTGGGAACACCCTGTCTTATGTTAGAGTCACAGAAAATTCTTTCTATGAAACATCACTTGATTCTAGTGTTTGAATCACAGTATCAAGGTAGATGGCTCGCCGGCTAAAAATGACCTCAAACAAAGGATATTCGGGTTTGAAAAGTATGTTAAGTTCTCGAGGCCTTGACAAGAAGCCTTATAAAGTTGAAGGGGAAAGAAAGAGCTAATGAAATACATGTTCTGACACTACCTACACCTGACGCTGGTACTCTGCCCCAATCCACATCAGGTCACGGCCCAGCGTTCCCCTGGTACAGCCATAGAGTCGTGACCGAGACATGGTGTCCACAGGTGGCAGACCAACACAGCATCCAAGAGGCCAGGAAGGCCCCCCTGGCGGGGCAGGACTCACCTCAGGTGCTTCATGAGCACAACAAGAACATAAAGGAACTCATTGACCAGGTGCAAGGCAAGCCGCTTGGTGGGCTCCCGGGAACTAGGCTGGCAAGGGTGCTGGCTCTCCCACTCCACGGCCTTGTCCCCCAGGTTGGTCACCCACAGTGTGTGTAGCAAGGAGATCACATTAGACAGCAGCGGAGTCTCCAGAAACCTAAAACCAAGCACAGCAGCCTTTAATCTGCCACCTCTTGTCCTTTCAGCAGGATCAGACTATCCCCCTCCATAATCCTATCTGCTCATCCCCCTAGATAAGCATAGTCTCCAAGTAAAAACAGGGTGCTTGCTATACAAACGCAGCTTCCACACCTTCCTAACAGAAGACTGCCCTAAGTCCCTCCAAAAATTCAGGGGCCACTGGGGCACACTAATAAAAACTGTCCGGTTCATGATAACAACTCAATTTCCAAAACAAGCCATTATTAGCCAGGAACATTAGCTAATTATGCCTTTTATAAACCTGAAACAGTCTTGAAGTTGATGCCCAAATACACATTCTAATTTTGGATATTAATTTCTTTCCCCCCACCCCCTTTTTTTTGTTGTTTGCAGATCTACTTGGATATAGTACTTTCTTTTAGAGAAATTTCAGGAAATACTTTTTAAAAATGCACAAAAGGGCCTGCATTCTCCCAGGCTTATTATAGTAGTTAGTTCTTTGTAAGACAGAGCCCTCCCGCCAAGTGCTGTCTGCTGTGACAGGGTCTTCATCTTTTCAGACAGTCTCAAACAGCAGGAGAATTAGGAATCACAATAAATCATCAAGTTCAGACCCTTGGTGCTGTTCCTCCAATGTGGGCTCATCACTGAGGACAGACCCCGCACTGACAGCAGAGCCCTGTAACCTGTTAGACCGGCCTTCCTGCAACAGACGGCTGCAGCTGCTAAAGCCTTAGAGAACAGGACACTACTTCAGAGCACAGAAGGCTGCTGGGACATCAGGGGAGGAGCCTGACCTGAGCAGAACAGAGCCAGACAGGCTGGCAGAAACTCTGCCAGATGTGAACAGCAGCTGCTGTCTGCTGTCCCATGGCAGACAAGAGACACTCAAGGAAAAGCTGTGAATGGAGGAAAGGCACTTTGGCACTGCCAGGAGCAGGACTGCCAGCATATAGTAGCATTGGAGGACACTGCATTTCAGAGAGCATGGATTTTACTGGACGTTTCCAACCAACAGAGCTGGCAGCAGACAAGATTGTTTCTGTTCCTTTCCTTCCCACCTGACGCGCACCTCGCATGCAAAAGGTACTTACTTGCTTTCAAGGATGTGTAAAATCCATGTTAAAAGGCTATAGTCTCGTATGATTTCATAGGCAGATCTGGCAACCTGGGCAGCATTCTGTAGAATTTCCAGAATCCAATTCTGAAAACCCCAAACAAGAAGTTACTCTTCAGCGAGAAAACCCAATTTACTTGATTAAAGAAATCGTTTTAAAAATGTCATGGTATGGTGCCATTACAGGTGGTGGCTGCAAATGAAGCCTGCTGTGCTAAGTCTGTCAGAGTGGTGGCTGTGTATGAATGTGCCCTTCCCCACAAGTGACAGCCAGAGGACACGGACTTCCACAGCCAACTCTGGGCCCGGGGGATCCCCACTTTCATTAATCCATCATGGAGCCCACCCACAAGCAAAGCTGCACCACAGAAGCCAATGGCCCAGACGCGCAGCCGCCGGCACAGGGACTGCGTGAGGCCCGCCTCCAGGCCAGCCACTGGCCGCCAGCCACGAGCCACGCAACCCCGTGTTTACCACCTGGAAGGGAGGACATAAAAATGGGACTGTCCCCTGACGTGTTCATGGGGTGCTTCAGAATTCTCACATGTCACAAAAAACAAAAAGTTACCATACTCAAATTCAGTTTAATCAAATGGGCTTCTTCATCTTGACTTACTCTATTTACCCACGTTTTACATATGAGAAACAAAAGCTGACCACGCTAGAAATTAATCAAAATACTAAAGGCTTTTCCTATTTCCTTCTACCACCTACCTGTAATATCTAGAAGGCACACACACCAGCTCTTGGTTCCTGACTAGTTAGGTGAGGCTGTCTGTTTCAGCCTGACTCTTGCTTTCTAAATGAGTTCTAATGACCCCCAACTTCTGTAGTAGGTGAAATCCTGGTGATTCCAAAGTGCCTCAGAGCACCTCAGTCACTGACAGGGGGTTTCTAGACTTTTTGGCCACTCCGAAGGCTCACGATTAGTGATCAGTACGCCCCACTGATGGCCTTCGTATATGCCAAGGGCCATATACACAGTAGGAGGGCCGCAGTAAAGAATATTCAGAGGACACACGACACTGGGGGTCACAACACTGCAGCCTCGAGTGAATCCACCCGCTCTGCACACAGGGAGCAGGACAGGGGCTGTCAGTGTCTCACTTCCCCTAACTGAGAGCCAGGTTTAGGTCGGTCGTGTCCAGGCTGGGAACCGAATTCATGAGGCTTGACTTCCAAATAAAACCTTAAGAAGCGGCACAGACCTCTCGCTCTCAAATAAGCTTGCGGAACCCACGTACCTGCGCCGCCTCGTCACACAGTGGGCTGTAGAAGAAGGACAGGATGATGTGGAAGATGCCGCGCCGGGCACACAGCTCATAGCACTGCTTGTCACGGATCCCCTGCCGCAGAAGGCCAAACACCCACTCCTGCTCCGTTTTTTGCTATAACCCAGGCACACAGAAAACCGTTGTTAAGTAAGTGAAAGTCCTTTCATCTGACAACTGTTCAAACACTACTATTTTTAAGTGGCGGCAAAGGTTGTAACACAGCAGCCCTGACCTCCATGTCTGATTATGAAAAATCCCTGATCTCATCTTTGATTCTATTACTTCAGGTGAGAAATGGAGGATCGCGTCAAGTTTAAATACTGAAGTGAAGTCAGATAGGTATTCTATAAAAGAATATTTAACATGAATATCTAAAAACAGAATTTAATTATTTACCCCAGTGATTCACCAAGAAAATACGAGAGTGTCGTAAAGCTCAGGACTCTGAAGCAGAGTTTTGAAGGTGTGAGGCACCATGTAGAAGTGAGTCCACAGCACAGAGACATTACGAAGTGCAGGCCTGCGTGGTCACTGCCTGCACAATCGTGCGGGCTGTGCAGCACACCGTATCCATGGGGAAAATGGCAGTAGACAACGGCGGCTGCATAAGCAATTCAGGGGCCTGTGGAAGGCCATGAGGACTGTGGAAGCATACCTCAAAGTCGGAGCTGTAGAAGAACTGGTAGAAGCCTGGCACTTTGTCCATGTTCAAGTACTCGTGCGACAGCAGGAAGTTGCTGACCTTCAGATACATGTGCTCCTCTGAGAACACAGGCAGACAGTCAGTCACAGCAGGCCCCAGCAGGACGCCCCCTGGTCTGGCAGCACTAAGAGGCTGGCGTTCTGGGTATCGGACATAAATCCCCTCCCAGGAACTTCTGTATCCTGACCCAGAGGACTGGCTCTCAAGAATGAGAACACAATTCGACACCTCAGCTCCATACTGCACACAGCTTGCTCTCCTGGCTCAGAAACCACTGCTGGACATTGAGTCCTTCAGGGACCTCGCCACCTCCCCTCCCCAGCTTCCGTCTGACAGCATAGGCTCAAACCAGCAGGTGGGAAGGGTGGGACTTGGTCACGCATCCCACAGATCTGGGCTGACACCACACCGACCTGCTGCACCTGCCTCTAGCTTCTCACTGAAAGGAACCGTCACAGCAGGGGAGGCTCAGACACTGCTGAGTGCCTCTGGAATGCAACGAGGCAGAGGCAACAGACACCCTAGCTCCTGCCATCTCCTATCCTTGGATCACCAATGAGTCTACCCCATGACCAAGCTGCCCTGCACACGCCCCACCCTGACATGAGCACCGGTGTGGGACAGAGCCACACCCAGGACCAAAACCGTCATGGTCTCTGCCAATTATTTTCTTCCCCTTCCATATCTCCAAGGCAAGTAAACCCACGGAATAAAATGGAATGGGAGCAGATGAAAATCAGATCTGAATTCTAATAGCAACTTGACTGTGAATGAACTGTGGGGCCTTGACAAACTATCTACCCTTGGGAGCCTCAGTTATGAGTGTGGGGGACGGGGTGGAAACGGTGAGTGGGCTGTTCCCTCATCTGAAACAGAACCATGTTATACAAAAAGCACCCTGTGGTCCCTGATGGTACCAACTTTCTATGATTCTTCTCTCCATAACCAAAAACAGTCTTAGAATGAGCTCACTTCTAGTCACAGTATCTCAGCAGTGGTAGCCCCATTCCTGTAACAAAAAGGAGCCTTGTTCTAACAACGTGGGTTACACCTGCACAGTACTCACACACCAAAAGCTTTGTAGCCAAGGACCCGTGAGCCTAAGCATGAATTGATGGTTAATAATGACGGTGATGGTGACGGCAGCTATCACCGATGGGTTTTTACTGTGCCAGGCACTTACGTGTGTGTGTGTGTGTGTGTGACCTAGGCCAGGTGTGGTGGCTCACACCTGTAATCCCAGCACTTTGGGAGGCTGAGGCAGGAGGATCGCTTGAGCCCAGGAGTTGAGACCAGCCTGGGCAACATAATGAAACTGTTCCTACAAAAAAAATCAGCCAGGCGTGGTGGCATTCGCTGTAGTTCCAGCTACTCGGGAGGCCGAGGTGAGAGATTACCTGAGCCTGGGAGGTCGAGGCTGCAGTGAGCCAAGATCATGCCACTGTACTCCAGCCTGGGTGACAGAGCCAGACCGCGTCTCCAAAAAAAAAGCACCAAAACACAAAAGAAGTGCGTGATCCTCATCACCCTTACAGCAATGCCAGAGGCAGTGGGTCCTATCATCACCCCATCTTAGAGGAAGAAACGGGCATGGGGAAGTCTGGGACGGTCTGGCTGTGTCCACGCTTTTAGCCCCGGGTTCCAATCCCTATGATGTGATCGGCCCACATTTTAACTTCAGTTTTACTTGCTCTCACCACAGTTTTCTATAACTACAAGCAAATAGGAACATGTACTCTTTCCCTCTGTTATAAATGCTGTTCTGCACTTTGCTTCGTCATCTCATTTTTTCTGGATTTCACCCCATAGGGGTCCATGACGAGCTTCCTCACAGCCATCATCTATTTACTGTCCAGAGCTGATGGGGACTTCGGGGACTCCTCATCTTCCATGACCATGAGAACAGAGTGGCCTTGAAAACACAGATGTGTGACCACTACACCCGTGGGACTAATCCCTCGAAGTAGACTTGCTCAGCCTCAGCTTTCCAATTTCCCCTCAACCTAATTCTGTCAGTGGTACCTGGTTTCAAAATCTGCAGGGCTGCTTTGGCAATGAAGAGAGCCAAGGTAAAAGTGAGTCTCATGTCCTGAGTTCGAATCCCATTCCGGACTACATCCAACAGGTAAAGTAGCTTGAAAACAGAACAGAAAAGGAAAACGTAAGATGAGCGTGTTCAGAACTATGGTCAGTCCTCTCTGGTGCAGCCGAACCGGGGCTCGGCAGGGTGTGCCTGCTCCTCATATCCCAGGGGCCACCAAAGACAAAGCTCACAGGACCAGACACAGTACTCGCCAGCATCTCCGGAACGCGTTTCGTTTTTATTTTAGGAGTCAGTCATGTGCACAACAGCAGAGAGAAGTCTGGCACCACGCCCTGAAAAGCTAATCTGCTCTTGTTCCTCCAGCACCACGGGGTACAGGCTTCTGAGGTTCAGTGTGGCGTGGATAATAGCTACCTTAACCACTGCGTTTACACCAAAGAAATACTCAGTAGAAGTCACATCATTTTGTCTACACACCACACAAGAAAGTCTGTACGGAGAAACTTTTCTCAGCCTCCACAGGGGGTTGTGGATCAAAGGCAACCTCCGGCATCACCTCCTAAGGGAACAGACTTCTGTTCTTCAGCAGAGACCTCCTGGCAATACACCACCTCCAGGTTCCTTAGTAAATCCTTCTACCAAACTGGGTGGACAGCCCGCTCTCTGAAGCCCGCCAGCCCACCCCCACAGTAGGATGTACACTCTTCCTGCTTACCTGGGACTGCTCATGGAACCGTGCCCCCTCCAAGTGTGAGTAGTAGGCCGCCAGGACATGGTAGGCTATGGCTCGCATCTGGGGGTCATAGCTGCTGAGGGCTGTGACAGTTAGGCCCAGAGCATTTGAATCCAAAAATTTTCGACAATCCACCACAAACTCTACAGGAAATAAGATACAGCATGAAACACACACAATATGATTTCATTATTATTGTTAACCTGGAGAATGAAATTTCCTCTTGTGTCTTACCAATAGCTACATGTGCCAAGCACAAGGAATGCAAGTCTCTCTCCAACTCCTCCTAACTTCTGCTGAAGTTAGACAAAAACAAACTCTTCCTTTATGTGGCAATAATGACCATACCTTCAGTTTTTAAAATGCTCATACATTCCAACCAGGATAATTTCATTACTTCTCATAAACACCCAATGAGTCAGGATATTGGAGGTGACACTGGGACCCACTGCGGAGACCCCAGCATGCCAGCGGCCTGGGTAACACAACTGGGAATCAGCAGAGAAAATCGGTCCCCAGCTTCCACTTTGCTCAGCCCTCCACTGCGGGCGCCTGTATAAGCATCACCGAGGAAAGCACATATGGCAGTGAAAGCAGGAAAAGGCAGCTGATGCCAACCAGCCCGACAAAGGACTCACTCATACTCACTCTGCAACCCTAGCTCTTCCTTCAAACGAACAACACAAATCTCACAGAAAAGTGGCTCACCAAGCTTAATCAAAAGCTACGGTCCAGAGAGCCTGTTGGCAGGTATCCATTTGCCATTTGTGAGGCCTAGAGAAGCTGACAATCACTACGGGAGTGGAGGAGACTCAAAGAGAGAGGGAGAAGGTCAGACACATGAGGGGGTGTACCTTACCACAACCTAGAGGGCTCTCCACTAATAAAACTGAGGACAACTCACCACTCCTTAATAAAAGCCAAGGCTATTTTACAAGATAAATACTATCAAGAAGAACCTTAGAATAGGGATTAATGATTAATGATTAAACTGATCTTGATAATTACCCACAATGATGTTCTTGAGATAGAGTGACCAGTGGCCTAATTGGGAATCAAACAAAAGCCAACTGAAATGACTACTCCAAATGAGTAATCATGGAATATACTATCAATAAGAGACAGTCCACTGATGACATTTTTAAAAGTTACAGAGAGATTAAGCATGTTAAGCAGGGACACAGAAGATACAAAAACCCAAAACCAAGCTTCTAGAGATGAAAACGAAAATATCTGAGCTGAAAAACACATTGGATGGTGATATGGTTTGGATTTGTGCCCGTACCCAAATCCCATGTCGAATTATAAACCCCCGTGTTGGAGGCAGGGACCCCGGTGGGAGGTGATTGGATCTCGGGGCAGATTTTCCCTTGCTGTTCTCATCATAGCGAGTGAGTTCTCACAAGAGCCGGTTGTTTAGAAGTGTGTGGCACGGCCCCACTTCCTCCTGCTCCGGCATGTAAGATGTGCTGCTTTCCCTTTTCCTTCCACAATAATTAAAAGTTTCCTGAGGCCTCCCCAGCCATGCTTCCTGTACAGACTATGAAACCATGAGCCAATTAAACCTATTCTTTTTTTTATCAATTGTCTAGTCTCAGGTTCTTTATACCTGTGCGAGAATGGACCAATACAGATGGGATTATCAGTGATTAGACACTAGACCAAAAAAGATTAGTGAACTGAAGACAGCAATAGAAACTATCCAAGTTGAAACACAGAGAGAAAAAATATGAACAGAACATCAGTGTCCTGTGGGTATGTGTAATTGGGGTCCCTGAAAAAAATCTGAAGAAATAATGGCCAAAACTTTTCTAAATCTAACCAAAAAAAAAAAAAACCCAAAAAACTATAAACCTAGAAAGCCAAGAAACTCAATAACATAAAACATTAAGAATATCATGCAAGCATTATTACAAAAAGAAAATCACACCGAAGCACATCATGATCAAATTGTTTGACACCAGTGATTTAAAAAAAATCTTAAGAGCAGCCACATGACATACAGAAGAATGAAGATAAGAATGGCAGATTTCTTGTCAGAAATAACCCAATTCAGGGGCCGGGCACAGTGGCTCACGTCTGTGATCCCAGCACTTTAGGAGGCCGAGGCGGGTGGATCACGAGGTCAGGAGATCGAGACCATCCTGGCTAACATGGTGAAACCCCATCTCTACTAAAAAATACAAAAAATTAGCCGGGCATGGTGGCGGGCGCCTGTAGTCCTAGCTACTTGGGAGGCTAAGGCAAGAGAATGGTGTGAACCTGGGAGGCGGAGCTTGCAGTGAGCCCAGATTGCGCCACTTCACTCCAGCCTGGGCGACGGAGCAAGACTCTGTCTCAAAAAACAAACAAACAAAAAAAACCAACAAAAAACCAATTCAGAAACCAGAGGAGCAACTTCTTTAAAGTACTATAAGAAAAAACTGTCAACCTTGAATTTTATACCCCATCAAAATCTTTCAAAAGTTAAGACTTTTTTCAGACACAAAACAGCTAAAATAATTGGTCACCAGTAGACTTGAACTATAAGAATTCTTAAAGGCAGTATTTTAGGAAGAAGAAAAACGATACCAGATAGAAATCTAGATCTATACAAAGGTATGGTAGCAATATGGCAAATATCAAATATTTACATTTTCTCTAAAAATAATGACAATTTGAAGCGAAAACAATATATTGTACGGTTTATAGCATACTGAAGTGTAATGCATGATAAGAATAGCAGAAAAGCCAGAAGGGAGGAAACGGATCTATACTGTTACAAGGTTCTTACACTATACATGCAGTGGTATCATCTCACTTGAAGATAAACTGTCATAGATTGAAGATGTGTACTGTAAATCCTAAAGCAACCAGTAAAAGTATGCATGCATGCACTCATATACATATAAAAGTTGCAGCTAAAAGTCAACAAAAGAGATTTAGAGTCAGATCAACAATCACATTAAATATAAATGATGTATACACTCCAATTAAAAGGCAGAAATGGTCAGATTAGATAAAAAGCAGAATCTAGGTACATGCTGCCTTCAAGAAACCCATTTGTAATACTAAGACATAGACTAAAAGTGAAAGGATGAAAAGAGCATAGTCAGATGACTCTTGGGCATAGCAGTTTAGGAACAAAATTTTCTAATTCTCTTATTTCTACTTTTTTAAAGAGAAGAGTCTCCTTTGTCGCCCAGCCTGGAGTGCAGTGGCACAATCTTGGCTCACTGCAACCTCTGCCTTACGGGTGCAAGCGATTCTTGTGTCTCAGCCTCCTGCGTAGCTAGGACTACAGGCATGTGCCACCACGCCCAGCTAATTCATATTTTTAGTAGAGACGGGGTTTCACCATGTTGGCCAGGCTAGTCTCAAACTCCTGGCCTCAAGTTATCAGCCTGCCTTGGCCTCCCAAAGTGCTGGGATTACAGGCATGAGTCACCATGCCCAGCCTAATTTTCTTATTTCTCACAAGTGACTGTTTCTGATAAGAGGGGAAAAGAAATCCAAAAGCTTTAAAACCACCAAACTAGATAAAATTATATTGTTTTACAAAAGATGGGAGAAATGTGTTTAAGAGACACCTACCTAAGTACTTAACAAATATAGGTAAATGGACTACATTTGGGAAAGAGAACAGTCTAAACATTTAGTTTATACTCACTAAAAGCAGCTAATACTCAGCTGGCTGGGATATTTTTAGTAATCACTGACATTCTAAGACAAATGGATTTTCCACGTGTCCATGAGGAAAAGTCAGTTTCCTGTTTTGTGCTCATCTCTGCTAGTCTATGAAAATCTTGGCTTTGTAACACTTATGGAAAAGAGCTGCCTTTAGAATGTTGAAAACATAATAGGCTATTTAAAAATATTTATAAATGCCATTCTCTTTGTTTCAAGAACCTCATGAATAGCAACTTGGCCTTAACAGACCTTCAGATCAAAATGGCTTAACCAGGACAAGTTATCAAGGATTAAAATTAAAACTGCCCCAAAACTTGGTGTAATGGCTCACCTAGCCTCTGAAGTTGCTGTAATCCCCCAGCAACTTGGGAGGCTGAGGTGGGAGGATTACTTGGGGCCAGGAGTTCCCCTGGCAACACAGAGAGATACAGTCTCTACCAAAAAAAAAAAAAAAAAATAGCTAGGCATTGTGGTGCACATTTGCAGTCCTAGCTACTCAGGAGGCTGAGGCAGGAGGACGGGAGGACGGCTGGAAAGGAATTTGGGTATACAGTGAGCCATGATCGTGCCACTGCACTCCAACCTAGGTGACAGAGTGACACCCCGACTCTTGAAAAAATGTGCCCCAGTTTTAGTGCGCTTCAGTAGCAGTGTAACTGTGCTGTTGGAGCATCAGAGATAATATCCCTCAGAGGCTCCCCACTGGGCTAGACTCATCACAGTGAGAAGAGTCAGAGGAACCTGCGCGCTCTGGTCGTCTGGTGATGAGGCTCAGAGAATTGCAAACGGGGCTTCCTGTTCCGGCTGCCTTGTGGCATGTGTGAATTATGAGCTGTAGATTTCAGCCCAGTTCTGTTGAGGACAAGAGTTCACTGTGGAAAAAGCATTTGTCACTGCCACTGCTAACAGCCTTGGCTGGCCCTGTTTCTTGGCCAAGGACTCAGAGAAGGAAAGCAATAAGGTTAAGAAAATAGGTTCCCATTTTCAGCAAAAGGCTGAAAACAGAGCAGTGAGACTGTAATTACTCTCAAGACTGGCAGCCACATATAAAAATTAATTGTATGATCAATTTAGGATTACAGTTAGTTAGCAATACCTGGACCCAGGTGCCACCGCAGGAAGTAAAAACATACTGTTCAGAACTTCTGCTACACTCTGCGTAGCTGAATCTCACAAACATAACATGGGATAAATGCAGCTTGGCAGAAAAGATTGCATCATGTGTATCGCCATTTACATTAAGTTCAAATATAGGATGCTGGCCCCTTCCAGGGAGGGAGGGGCTTGAGGAGCTGCTTACTGTTCTATGCCCTGATCTGGCTGGTGGGGTCACTACTACTGACAAAAATTTTCTATATGTCACACTTCAACTATTTTAGTGCCAGGAATCTGCCTCTTCCAACGAATGGGTATGCTTCCCTTCAGCAACCAATGAAATCTGTTTAAAAACCAGGCCTCCATTTTTTGTTCAGGATGACAAGATGCCCAGAGCAACATCTAATAAACGTACTTTTCGGGGAGTGGTTTTTTGTTTTTGTTTTTGGTATATCCATTTCCCTCTCCACCTGTACGCCTTTTGAAACGTTCTACTTTGATATGAAATTTTTGTGTAAATTTTTGGCTATTGCAATTCCTTTCCAAGATTGGGATAGACAAGTTCTGCAAATTTTTCTACCTGTATTAAACCAATAAAACTTAAAATAGATGTATTTGGAAATTTAACATAAGGAAACTGGTACCTGGTATATTTTCCTAATTTGAAAGACCATTTACTAGTGACAGCTCTTCAAAAAAGTTCTCCCAGACCAAGGGCAGGGGGGGAAGTACACTACTCAAGATTTCATGAAAATTAACATCCTGATTTTGCTATTAAACATTTTCCAAGCCTTTTTCTCCTGAAAGCTCTATTGTGAGAGAGAGCACAGACTAAATGATTTGTCATAATTCACTAAAGTTAAAATGTCCAGTAGTCTTGCATTTTTTTAGAGTATGGAAACTTTATTTCCATGTTTGATGAGTAACAGACTTAGCGACACTGAGGCACAGGGGAAATCAGAAGAGCTTCCTGGCCACAGAATAGATCTGCTGCAGTTAGCCTGTTGCTTAAAATCGCCATCAGGGCAATTAAGATACCCATTTGCCATTACCGTAATCTGACATTTGTATGAAAGGCCTTCTGCTCTCTTGCAAACAAAATCTAGCTTCAGCAACAGAGCACAGTGCTCACCAAGGGGAGCTAGAGCCAACACAAAGGCCTATTGTGGGAAGATCTCTATGAAATCCCAGCCTCTTTGATCTTTTTAAAAGGGATACAAAGGGCACCGATAGAGGACTGGCAAATCTATTCAGAAGTAGGAGCATTTGTAGAGAAAAGAAAATTTCAAGTTTAAAAAGGAGGAAAACAGGATGAATAGTGGAACACGGTCTCCCCAGTGCACTAAATCTCCCCAGTTGTGAAGTCTGGGAAACCATTCAGGGATCGTGCAAACCAGCACAGAAGCAAAATGCGTGCCTCGACGCCCCCAGCACACCCCACTGGAATCTCAAGCTGGACCTAGGAAAACATGAGGAACTGCAACAGTTCTCCCTCTAGAATGAGGAAACTATGGCCAGAGGTAGGGCAGGAAGTGGATTTTCCCTGTATATCCTTCAGCACCTGCTGAATTTCAAACTGTGAATCTATTACCTAATGTTAAAAATTAATGAACTTAGACTACCCAGTTCTGGCAAGATAGAGTAGACATGCTTTTTCCTATTCTTCCTATCAAGTAGAACGAAAAATACTGAGCATCATTTGTAGAACAAATGTAAGATGATTCTGGAAAGTAGAAAGAAAGCAGACCAGACAGAGACCTTGAGACCCAAAGAACAAGGTAGTGCATTCCTGGGTTGTCTTCTTGCCTCATCTGTCCTAGACTTAGAGCTCAAGTCAGCAACCTGGAAATGTTGACAGGCTCTCTTACACACAAAGGCCAGAACAAAAGTCTGTTCTAACAAAAAAAAAAAAAAGAAAAGAAAAAGAAAAAAGGCTGCCTAACAAAGCACAAAACTTTGAGACAATAATGGCGATACTTCAGCCAAACACTTCACTGTGCCCCACTCCCAGGCACATCAGCAAAGGTGGAGCCTAGACTCCCACCCCTGCCAGGCTGGAAGGAGGAGCCCCAGATCCCCTGTTGGGGTGGCATCAGAGAAGGCCAAGTAGGGAGGCAGGATGTTCCTCTCCTGGGCAGTGACGGTACACTCCTCCTGACCCCACTGGGGCGTCAGAGGAAGCCTAGCAGAGAGCAAGGACATTCAGCATGCCCAGCAGTGACTCGGTGGCCCCCACTTCTACTCGTCCCCACCAGGAAAGACCTGCTGAGGCCCAGTGAGCAGCTGGGACCCCCATCTGGGCCAGCAGTCACAAGCAGAACAGATGGACTATTCAACACACAGAGGCTGTAACAACTGACAACAACAGGTGAAGTAGTATGAATCGGGAGCCAGATCTCACACCTCACAGAAAAACAAGCTCAAAACAGATCACGGGCTTAAATGTAAAGAGTAAAACTAGAGGCCGGGTGCGGTGGCTCAAGCCTGTAATCCCAGCACTTTGGGAGGCCGAGACGGGTGGATCACGAGGTCAGGAGATCGAGACCATCCTGGCTAACACGGTGAAACCCCGTCTCTACTAAAAATACAAAAACTAGCCGGGCGAGGTGGCGGGCGCCTGTAGTCCCAGCTACTTGGGAGGCTGAGGCAGGAGAATGGCGTAAACCCAGGAGGTGGAGCTTGCAGTGAGCTGAGACCCGGCCACTGCACTCCAGTCCAGGCGACAGAGCGAGACTCTGCCTCAAAAAAAAAAAAAAAGAGTAAAACTAGAAACGTTTAGATAGAAACACAAGAAAAATTTCTCAGGATCTAGGGGTAGACAGAGTTCTTAGATGCCAAGAACATGATCCATAAAAGGAAAAACTGACCAACTGGACTTCATCAAAATTAAAAGCTTTTGCTCTGTGAGCTTGTTAAGAGGATTAAAAGATAAGCTATGGATTGTTAGATATTTGCAAACCACAAATCCTTTCAAGTACTAGTATCTAGAATATATAAACAACACTCAAAACTCAACAGTCAAAAAAAGAAAGACAAAAAAAAAAATCACCAAATGCAATAGTTAAAAAAACAAAAAACAAAACATCCCATTAGAAAATGGGCAAAAGGCATGAACAGACATTTCACCAAAGAGGATATGCAGATAGCAAATAAGCCACAGGATGTTCAACATCATTAGCCATTAGAAAAATGCAAATTCAAGCCACAATGAGCTATCGTGCACACTGTCAGAATGCCCCCAACCAACAGACCTGACCAGCCTGGGAAGATTAATCTCAGTGTTTCTCAATGTGTGTTACATGGACGTGTTTCTTTCTCTCTCCACAACCCGTTCACCCACAAGAACTTCTGCTCTGAGGCTACTAGACACAAAACATAATTTCCAAAATGTATTTAAGCCAAGAAAAAGGCAACCTCAGCAGGCTGTCTCATTTTCAGGAATAAAATCTCTCATTTCTGTTGGTATTTGACCAGTAACTAAGAAAAATGCAGAAAATGCTCATCATTAGGAATTAGGGAAACATCAAAGATAATCGGACATTCCCAGATTTTAAAATTACAATTTTTTTTTACATCACTGTATGTTCAAAATACTAACTGTGACTTTGCTGAAAATCACTGGAATGAACAGATGAGAGGGTGGCCGAAGATCCCTTAAGAATTATTTCCAAGATTCAGGTCCTCATCCGGTAACTGTGGCAATAATTACCATAATCAACCTGACCTCTAAGAAGTCATGCATAGCAAATGCATAGCAAGCCCTGACCCCAGAGAAGGCTGCAGTTACCTGGCCTGGTCAGCTCACTGAAGAGCTGAAGGAGAAAGCAGGGGTCATAGAGGCCATCAAGATCCACCCTGCTCTTGTCTTTGAATATCAGCTCCTGTGTGTCCTGAAAGAGCCAAAACCAACAACGTGTGATTCAACCTCATGAAGGTAATACAGGTTGAGTATCCCTTATCTGAAACACTTGGGATCCGAAGTGTTTCAGATTTTGGAATATTTGCATACATAATGAGATAGCTTGGAGATGGGAGGTAAGTCTACCAACACACAAATCATTTAGGTTTCATATGCACATAATATACATAGTCTGCAGGTAACTTTATACAGGAATTTCAGATAATTTTGTGCATGAAACAAAGTCTCTGTACACTGAGCCTCAGGAAAGCAAAGGCATCTCTATCTCACCTTAGTGCTCAAAAAGCTTCAAATTTTGGAGCATTTCAGATTTGGCATTTTCAGATTAGAGATTCTCAACCTGTATGGCATAACTGTTTACCCAGTATTGCCAGAGCTCAAATTATTTTGAATATTTAAGGGCATATAACAAAGTAATTCTTTAAAAGCAGTGCTTGTACATGAAATGATAGGATCCTTGGGATGTGCTGCAAAATAATCTCCTTGGGGGCCGGGGAACAGAGTGGTATAAACAGAACAAACGTGGCCAGTGCAGATCATTGTCGCAGCTAGGTGGTGGGCTTATATGAGTGTCTGGTTTCTGTACCTTTAAATATGGTAAGATTCTTACTTAATAAAAAGGTAAATAACAAGAAAAACGAAGCTGAGGGTGCAGATGGAGCCCCTGTGGCCGGGGCAACGGGGTGGGTAGGGAAAGAACAGCAGCAGCCGCACCTCGGAGGGCAGCAGCCTCCGGTTCTGGGGGAAGTGCAGGATGGTCTGCATCATCCGATCCCGGTCCAGCAGGCAAAGGATGTCCCCGACGCTCGGCTGCTGCCACAATGACCTGCCCAGGCTCCGGCACGTCTTATGATGCTCCACAGCCGCTGGGCCCCACAGCAGTACCCTAGAGCCAGAAAAGGGAAAAAGAGACTGGTCACAGGGTCTCCCGGGAACAGAATTCATCCTGGTAACAACCACAACAGGTAGCAGTTGTCAGGCCGCCAGTTCACACCAGGTGCTGTTCTGAGCATGTGACATGTCACATCACCCAATCCCATCACAGCTTACGAAGAGGGTGGCGGTGATGGTGATGCTGAGGGTGGGTGAGTGTCGGTGATGACAGAAGCTGGTGTCTACTCAGAGCTTATGATGTGCAGGCCCTATTCTAAGTCCTTCACATAGATCAATTCACTCAACCTGCCCAGTGGCTCCGGCAGGTGGGCACTACTATTATCTCCCACGTGCAAATGGGGCAAAGAGGTGCGGAGAGGATTAAGCAAGCTGCTCAGCAGCTCACCTGCCCAGATGGTATATTGCAGGGCTGGGATTCAAACTCAGGAAGTCTGGCTCCTGAGTCCATGCTAGACCAAGCAGCAGGATCCTGATCTCTCACTGCTCACACGTGGCCACGACTGAACCAGGTCTGCCTACACAAGCCTTTCGGCTAAGCCCACCATGTGTACGCTGTGGACAACCTTCACACCACAACCTCCACCACAGCTGTGAGAGGCCACCTTGCCTTCTTCCTAGAAAATGACTCTAGCCTAGCGCTTCCGCCAACTCTTCTCCTCCCTCGCCCATCCACTGCCCCGCTGCTGCCAGGCTGCTCCCCAGAGCCCAGCTGTGATGAGGACTGCTTCTCTGCTGTCTGCTGGATGGAATGGAAATGCTTCTGTCTGGTACTTCCACCCTCCACTGCCAATTCATTTGGCCTTCCCGTTGCCTGCTTCCCTGCACACAGCCGATGACCCCGATAAGCCGGGCTACTCACCCTTTCCCCAAATGTCCTGATTTTCCACCTCCTGCATGCTGTTTCCTCCTCCTGCTGCCCCAGGCCCCTCTGCCCACCTCACCTCAATTAAATCCCTCTGACTTGCCAAATGCCAACCCTGGCACAAATTGGTCCTGAGCACACAGAGCCTGGCTCTTGGTGCTCCTGTAATAGCTGGTTTACATCTTGGGGCGTGAGTCAGCTGCCACTTTAAAAATGTCTAAATTTCTCACAGTCTGATACCCTCAGCAGACAGGAAGACTATATCTCATTCCTGTAGGTTTTCCTGAGAGCACCAAGCCCAGCGCCTCCAGGCACTCAAGTGACATCTATAGAGCTAAATACTTCTGAACAAAGTTCTTCTAAATACAGGTTTGCTTCTGTGCGAGTAAACAACAGTCACTAACGTTAGAAAAAGAAAGAATCATCCTTTCAGGGATGCTCGCTGTTCACCCCAGTTTCTGGCAGACAGGCAGCCCATGCGCCAGGCACACTGGCAGACTGCCCACCACTGACCAGCAGGAGAGCCACCACGGAGCGTCCAGGGTCCCCAGCGCAGCTCCCCAAGCTCAGACCTGCTCCCTCATCTAAGGACGGGATGTTTGTTTGTGGAAATGCTCTGTGCCCCTTAGAGCCACAGAGCCAGTGAGTGACAAATCCTTGATTCACTCTTCCCCGGGAGCTGAAACTAGACTCCCTTCACAACCAGCCCCATCCTGCGACTCCCTGGGCAGCCTTACTTGGCTTTCTCTGCTCTCTGGGTTAGAGGGTGTTCTGCAGAAATGGGTAGCTTGACCAATGCGGCACTGTGATAAAACCTGCCTCCAATTTGCTCTCCCCTCTTCCTCACATAAGAAGGACTGTTCTACTCCAGAAAGGACATAACTGACATAGCACCAGGTCCGACGTCAAAAGAGCAAGGCTGGCGCAGGAAAAAGGAAAAGAGTTTCTATGCAAGCCCTGGGCATTCTTAAGAGACAGAAAAAATGTTTTCATTTCCTTTTTCTTTCTTTTTTTTGTGGTAGGGGAGGGTTCAGAGAGAGCTTCTAAGCTGATACAGTTCTTATCTTTAAACAAAGTACTCTGAAGTGGAAATCATTTTATCCTCCCTCCGAGCTCTCCTGAAGGATCTTCCTTGGCTCAGTCAGCCCACCTCCTGGCTGAACACCCACATACACACACACACACACACACACACACACGTACATATTGAGCAGATGTTCCAGTGCTAGTCCCAAATGGCAAGGAGAAAAGAAGACTCTAGGGCAGCAAAGGGGATCCAAAAGTGCATTCTATCAATGGCACCTTGGATCAAGCTTCTGCTTAGGTGCGGCACTTGTAAAGGTGAAGCAGGGCCCACAGGCAAAGGTGTTACACTCAGCCCTGCAGGACCAAAGCCCAACTGACCATGAAGCTGGGAGCCCAGGAGAGGCAGACATGCACACACACACACACCTACCCACACACATGCACGCACACAGAGACACAAGCACTCATGTACACACAAACAAAAACAGAGTAGATTTTATGTACAGTTAGGCCCCCTGACACTTCCCCTGAAATCCCTACGGCATAAGTCAATTTACCTAAAGGCATGAGGAGAAAAGTTTTCAGAAAAATCAACCAAATGAGACACCTCAGCCCAGCCGCCAGTGAGCCTGGGGCATTTCCAGGCGGACAGGCACCCATCAGTCAGCTGGAGCGGCCCTGCCCAGATGCCTTATGGCATGAGGCCAAGCTTCCCCAGAGCAGCCTAGGCAGAAGCCGGTGTGAGTCAGGGGAGTGCTGCCTGCCTCACTCTTTCCCTGAGAACCAAAATGGAACGAGCGAAAATCTCGAGTCTGGAGCTCACTGTGTGGAGAGGGGGCTGAGACCTCAAGGCCTAGTCCAGCTCTAGCCCAATACTCACCTGAAGTTGATGAGGCTGAGCTTGTTCCGCTCATATGCTCGAAGCAGAAGTAAAATCTTCTGATCTATAAGTCAAAGCAGGATCGGTTTAGAAAGATAACCCCTGACACTCTCCTGCTGCTCACACCACCCGCCCTCATACCCTCCCCTGCTCAAATGGCCTGGTCCTCCCATCTTCACCCTGCTCGCACCGCCTGCTCTCACTCCCTCCTCCTGCTCACATCCCCCTGGTCTCCATTCCCTATCTCTGCTCACATCCCCCTGGTCCTCATTCCCTATCTCTGCTCACACCTTCTGTCCTCACTCCCTACCCTGCTCATACCACCCCCATCCCGGCCCTCACTCTCTCCCTGTTTACACCCCCACCCTGGCCCTCACTCTCTCCCCCTGTTTATACCCCCACCCCGGCCCTCACACCCTCCCCCTGCTCACACCACCCAGCCCTCACACCCTCACCTAGGACACTGAGAGTGGCGCCATAGGCCCCGAGAAGCACTGCAAAATGGCTGCTCTCACAGACAGAGGGGCACATCTCCACCACTGTCAGCATCAGGTCCACCAGCGCTTCTGTAAGAAAACAACCCTGAAACACACGGCATGGTGGAGCAGACACACTGAATCCCAGCAGCGAAGAGAGCCTTCCAGGGAACACTGAAATGCTGGAAATCTCCTCCTCTGAATAATACTGGTGTTTGGACTGTCATCTAATCCCTTCCCCACTTATTTCTGTTATTATTATTTTCTTTTTTTGAGATGGGGTCATGCCATGTTGCCCAGGCTGGTCTTGAACTCCTTAGCTCAAGCCATCCTCCTTGGCGTCCCAAAGTGCTGGGATTAGAGGCATAAGCCACTGCGCCCAGACCCCCACTTATTTTTCAATTAAGATATCTCCACAATCACCTTTCTTCCTAGGCCTTCGACAAGGCTGAATTCAGTCCCTGCACACTCCCCCTCCCAAATGTTAAGCCAATACGGATTTTCAATCCAGGCGTGTTCTCCCCATGACTGTGCTACCAAAGCCTCTAGTCTGTCTACTCTTGCCTGAATTGAAGGGGGGAGCCTTTTTTAGTTTTTCTACTACCCATACCAGTGATGTGGCTAATGGCTGTCTTCGACTTATCAATAACAGTTTATTACAGTCCGGCCCTGTGGTGATTGCTAATACTTCCGGGTGTGAATTTTATGTCTAAAAGAGCGTGGTTTCAAGAGGGCGGGAACCCTCGGATTATCTTCTCTGACACCCGACCTGTGAGCACTAAAGTGAACAGTGACTGAATTAGGGATGGAGCCTAAACTTAGACTTTTGAAGTTCTTTACCACCGAACTGTCAAATGGGCAAGTTCTAACCATTTTCCCTTGATAAAAGTTTCAATCTTCCTGAGCAGAAATTTCATGCAACTAATCAATTTCTCTCAGGTTAGACATCCACACTTTTTTCCACACTTGACTTCCCCTCGATCCCAGATTTTAACATGAGCCCATGATATGGCGTTAAGATCTCAAATACAACTTCTGTACGCCAGTTACGGCCTTGAAAACAGGTGTGTGTTTGCTGTTTGACGACAAGTCAGGAGACATTTCTTGACCCTGGATTTGACAGAAATAAAACATTCCAAGACTGTCTTGGCAATGCTTCCCTAGCTCCGAGAGCCTGAGGGAGATGAGCTTCAGTGCAGCTGGTGTAAGGAAATCAGGAGATAAAATCTGGATCTGGAATGGAAGGGTTGGGGTGAGGGGTCACCTTTTACTTGGCTGTCTGGGCTCTCCTCTCCGTCAGACTTCAGTATAGTAGGCAGAAACAGCGAGTGCTGCATGAGCATCATGTGGACCACCGGGAGCTGGATGAGCTTCATGTGCACAGAGCTTCCTGGGCCATACAGGATCTGTATGGCAGTGAGGAGTGTCTTTAAAAATGTGCGGTCCTGGTACCGAAATCTACGAATGTCAAGAGTCAAGAGTCAAATGGAAAAGAGCTTTGCTAAAGGGAAAATTTATTTTATAGAAAACAATAAAAATTATTTTTCTCAGTATTTTATTTATTTATTTATTTTTTAGATGGAGTCCAATTCATTCTGTTGCCCAGGCTGGAATATAGTGGTGCAATCTCAGCTCACTGCAGCCTTTGCCTCCCAGGTGCAAGTGATTCTCCTGCCTCAGCCTCCAGAGTAGCTGGGATTAAAGGCATGCACCACCACGTCTGGTGAATTTTTGTATTTTTAGTAGAGACGGGATTTCACCATGTTGGCCAGGTTGGGCTTGAATTCCTGACCTCGGGTGATCCGCCCACCTTGGCCTCCCAAAGTGCAGGGATTACAGGTGTGAGCCACCGTGCCCGGCCATTTTCTCAGTATTTTATTAAGAAAATGTTCAAACAACACCAAGTTAAGAATTTTGCAGTGAATATCCTCTGCCCACCACCTAGGCTCTACCACTGACATGGCACTGCATGGCTCTATCACATCCTGTCTGTCCACTGACACAGGGAGCGCTTCTGAAAACAAGGGAGGGATGCAGTGCATTTATTTTTATGACTCAAACACCAAACGAACTTCCTGCTTAGCGGAAATGCCAGGAGGCATGATAACAGCTGTGCCTGAGAAAGAGGCAACTTAGTGCCTCCCAGGTCACCTTGTCCAGCCTCCCTCCTTCCTCACTCTCCTCTACTCAGAACTTCCATCAAATGGTTCAGAAGCCTTCTATGTCCTAAATCCCTTCAAAACCCACTAAGGAAAGGAAAGCAACATGACTATAATGGGAGAGAATGAGACAGAGGAAGAGAAAAAGAGAGGGAGGGAGCGAGAGATGTGATGTAAAGGGGAGAAGAGGGAGAACAGCCCAGACGTTTGTCAGTAGAGGACTGGCTAAGTAAACTGGAATATAATCAGAAGACCGAATATTCTACCGCAATAAAAATGAACGACTTAGATCTACAAGTTATCAACACGGGAAAATTAGAAACATGTCAGTGAACAAAAGGATGTATAAAGAATGATACATTAGCGTAAAATGTTAAACACGCTAAATAATATTGTTTAACAACATACTAACACTCAGTGTATGAAAATACAAAATAAGATATTGACAAGACAAAGCAGAACCTCAGAAGAGTATAGACCTTTGGTTAGAGAGGGATGAGGAAGAAGCAGGACAAACACAGAAGACTGTCAGTGTTTATTAAATGTGGGGACTACTATTATTCTCTGCACATTTCTGTATTTCTTTAAATAGTTCTTTTTAAAAGACCATTTCTCTCATCATCAGAAGCACCCTGTGTCAAGAGGCAAATCATTTAACTTCTCCAGCTTCTATCTCTAAAAACGAGGTGACATCTGCTCCACCACCTGGATTATGCTAATGACAAGCTATAAAAGAGGCTTTGCATGATGAACGACATTCACACCTTTACTGAAGGGCTCCAAGAAAATCAAATCAACTTACTTGAGTCCCGTCTTCACGAATTTCTGCCAATCACCAGGATCAACTTCATTAAGTGCACGCTATGAATAAAATAAGTAAGAAATACACATGAAACATCTCAATCTACAAAATACTAAAAGGTCCCGGCTGCAGAGCCTTCAGAAAGGGCATCTGCCTCCATGGCCTGATTCCTCCTCTGTAAAACCCATGATCAAAGGGTTGAAAAGAGGAATGCCGGTGTCCCCTCCTGCTCCGACCCTTGTGATTCGATCCAGCAGCTCCTCTGTTCCGGACTCTTTGTGCAACACTTTTTTTTTTTTTTTAATAGGATAGGATACAAATTTATTAATGTGCATGGGAAAAATCACTGAGCAGTTACTCTTGTTTGCACAATTCTCGATAAGCATGTGATAGCTCAAACTTACAGGGGCAGAGAGCAGAACCAAGATTAATCTTAAAACAAAAACTAAAATGCAGAATATGAAATTACACTTAGAGCCATTCAGTAAACACGAAACACAGTCATCCAAACAATCCACAAGAGCATGCAGGTTTGGGTTTGTTTTTTTTTTTAACTTAAAAAAATTGTTTGGTTATTTCTGCTAGTAGCGCTGAGGTTTTATCAGCATAATTGTGTTTATCAAACAGTCAAAGGAAATTTCCTGAGTAGTTCTATTTTTTTCCTTTGTCTATCATTTCAAATAGCACTAATAGATTTGTAATTAGCCTTTTATTAAATAGCCAATGAAAACCACTGGTGTGACATCTTTACCCAGCCTCCAGGACACAGGGTTGGATGACATGAAGAGGTCTGTGGAACTGGAGGATCAATGTGGCTCCAGAGAGACCAGCTAAAGGCCGTGCGTGTGCAGGCTGCTGCCTCCCACCAGGCTGGCTGTGTAGTAGAGGCCACAGTTCCAGAAATCACAAGGAGATACAAGGAGATCCTGGACCCATCAGCTGAGGCCTATCTCACACTTGTTACTTTTTTTTTTTTTTTTTTTTTTTAAAGAGATTGGGTCTTGCTAGGTTGCCAAGGCTGGAGTGCAATGGTGCAACAGCTATTCATAGGCGCAATCCCACTACTGATCAGCACAGGAGTTTTGACCTGTTCTGTTTCCAACCTAAGCCAGTTCACTTCTCCTTAGGCAACCTGGTGGTCTCCTGCTCCAGAAGGTCACCATACTGATGCCAAACTTAGTGTGGAAACCCGATGGGTATAGCCCAGAACCTATGGGCTCAAGCGATCATCCTGCCTCAGCCTCCAGAGCAGCTGGAACTACAGGCACGCGCCACCATGCCTGTCTCATCACATTTTTAAATACATGTTCTCTTTCCCGCAGCATTTCCTACAGCTGGACAAAATTGGCCAAGTGTGCAAACATGAACAACGCAAAGATGTTTATCACAGCATCTTTTATCATAATAAAAAAACTGGAAAACCACCCACAGGTCCAGTATTATACAGCTGCATGATACATGATGGTACATCTACCCATCTACCACTGACCAACAAAGTCACAGCAGGTCCACAGTCACCAGGTGGGAAAAAAAAATCTCTAAATATGGTATTATGTTAAAAACAAACAAAAGAGCAGGCTACACACAGCATGCATAATATCCCAATATATAAAATTATACATAATTTTATCACATACATGCAGATATATAACAAGGTCTCTAGAGGGAAATTCACCAAATTTATAATGAGATGGACTCTGGGTAGTGGGAGTTTTTTTTTTCTTCTTCTGTATTTTTTGCAGTGTTAATACTTGCAATGAGTATGTCTTTTAACCTTATGATCACAAAAACCAGTAATTCCAAACTGCATGCGTGATAGAGGAGGGTGGATATCATACAGTGGAATTCTACTCAGCAACAAAAAGTAAGAAACTATTCATTCCCACTACATGGATGAATCTGGAAAGCATCACTGAACTGAAAGAAGTGAAATGCACCACAGTTGACACACTGCATGATTACACTGCACAGTTCCAAGTCTACAAAGGTCTCAAACAGGCAAAACAACCTCAGGGTGACAGAAATCAAAAGAGTGGTTGCTTTGGAGGGAAGCGGATTTTGAGAAGATGCACAAGAAACTTTCTGGGAGACGAGAATCTTCTTGGATAGGAATGTAGGGTACACAGATATATGAAGTACACATATTTCTGGATACTTCAAAATATGTAAACTTACCTCAATTAAAAGAAAAGGAGGCAAGGAGGGAGGCAATCCCCTAAAAGAGCCCAGTCTGTCATTCCATCATCAAGCCACCCACAGAGTGGAGAGGAATAATGGCCAAATATCTCTAAATTTTGTGAAAACTATAAACCCACAGAACATGAAGCTCACTGAACCCAAAGTACAAGAAACTTGAATAAAACTACCCTGAAGTATATCATTATCAAACTGCTTTAAACCATGCAAAAAAAAAAAAAAAAAAATCCTAAAATCAGTCAGAGAAAAAAGACACAACACACAGAGAAACAAAGGCAAGAAAGGCAGATTTCTTACTGGAAGCAAAGCAGGCCAGAAGACAGAAAAGCAACAAGTTTGAAATACTTAAATGAGGAAAAAACTATTAACCTAGAATTTTATACCCAGTGAAACTTCCCAGCTTGTTTTATGAGGCCAGCATTACCTAATCCTTAAAACCAAAGACACTGCAGGAAAATAAAATTACAAACATCCCTCATGCACACAGATGCAAAAATTCTTAACAAAATATTAGCAAATCATATAATATATAAAAATAAAACATCAAAATCAAGCAGGCTTATCCCAGGAATGCAAGGTTGGTTTAACATTCAAAAATTTGTTAATGTAATTCATCTTATCAGTAGACTAATCAAAAAACAAGACATTATATAACATCTCTAGATGGAAAAAAGGATTTGACAAAATCCAACATCCATTCCTGATAAAAGATGGTTCGTCAATTCTGGGGTTATCTGGTATCTGCCACTCTGCCGCAGACACAGCCCCTCTCATTTCCTGTGGGGCCATATTCATGCCACCTGGCTTGAAATGCATCTATAGCTTGGTTTATCTAGCATACTCTTTCCCACAGAAATTTAATCTGGATCTCTAAGAAAAGACACTTACCAACAACACGTTTAATCTAAGCAGCATTTGCTTCTCCTGATCCTGAGTATTATCATCATCTTGCTGGCCACCATTGAAAGACACGATCAGCCACTTCACACAGGACTCCAAAAGGGTCCTTCTCCAGGCACATAGCTCTTCTGCTGACCCTTCCAGAGCTGCTGAAATGGAGTCAGCCACGATCCACCTGCAGCAGGGGATGAGAGTCAGAGACAGAGAGCAGGCTTAAATCCTTCTGACTTTACATATAATCCAGCATCACAAAGAGCCATATGGGATAGATGCTGAGTCCTGCTCCCCACACTACCCACTCACAGGAATCACAGGCTTCCCTAGACTCTTACTCAAATGCCAAAGATATACCAGAATTTTTACAAGCAAAGGAAATACTATTAGTACACTAGGAAAAGGATACATATATCCAGACTTTGTCTAAATCAGGGTTTCTCAACCTCAGTGCTACTGACATTATGGGACAGATAACTCTACCCTTTAGAAGCCAGAAGCAACACCCCCTCATCCTAGTTGTGACAATAAAAGATGTCAGACACTGTCAATTGTCCCCTGGGAAAAAATCACCCCCAGCTGAGATACACGGCTCTCAGGGAACCCAACCCAGCCATCCACTTATGAAGATGTACAAGCTCTAGGCAGGATGCCTGGAAGTAAAGTTCTCGTAGGAACTGCCTGATCAGCACAACAGTAATGCAGCAGTTTTTCAATGACTTACTCCATGAATTTAAAAAACAGAAAAGTGAAGCCGAGAGGAGAACATCCCGCGACCAATCTGAGCCTTCATACCTCTTGTGACTGCTTGGGGTGTGAAGCAAGCTGGGCAGGCGGTCCATGAGGACACTGAGATCCTTGGCTCGTGCAAACGGGACCAGCTGTGCCAGGATCTCCTGGTATGGCCCAGGCGCTGGGGGACTGTCAGTGCTAAGAAGCCTGTTCTGTAGCTGCCTCCACAGGGTTTTCCTCAAGACACGAATGACAGCGGAGGACACTAGGGCAGAGATACCAAGGAGAAGTCATCACACCCAATGGTGGGCTGGAGCCAGTTTGGACCAGCTCATAGGAACTGGCTGCTGTATTTTAGGTATCCTGTGACCCTGGCGATGCCACACTGATGGCTTGAAATTGGCCACGGCAGGAGTACTGACACCATGGAAACAGGCACACCTGTCTCCTTCAAGGGTCCTCTCCTATCTCATCAGTCAACACTCTTGCTGGATACTCTTCAATCCAGGCGGCCCTGGCTATAGCCGCTATTTCTAAGTTCATGATAAGACCATGAGTGCCAAGGTTCTCAGTTCACATGGGATTCATTCTTCAAAGCCAGGTAACAGGGAGGGTAGCTGTTATGGTTTGGATGTCTGTCCCCTCCAAATCTCATGATGAAACGTGATCCCCAGTGTTGGAGGTGGGGTCTAATGAGACGTGTTTGGGTCATGGAGGCAGGTCCCTCACGAATGGCTTGGTGCAGTCCTTGTGGTAGAGTGAATGAGTTCTGGCTCACCCTATTAGTTCCTGGAGTGCCAGGTGTTAAAAAGAGCCTGCCACCTCCCGTGCCTCTTGCTTCCCCTCTGGCCATGTGATCTCTGCAGAGCTGGCTCTGCTTTTTCTTCCACCATGAGTGGAAGCAGCCTGAGGCCCTCACAAGATGCAGATGCTAGCTCCATGCTTCCTGGACAGCCTGCAGAAGTATGGGCCAAATAACCCTCTTTTCTTTATGAATTACTCAGCCTCAGGTATTCCATTATATCAATGTTAAATGGACTAAGTGCCCAAGGACAGGTATGTCAAGCACCACTGACTAGAAGAACCCTAGTTGCAGGGCGCTGTCTTACTTTTTAAAACCTCTGCCATCAATGATATGGAGTTACGTGAAACAGAGGCAAAGTGGTGAGTAAAAATCATCCATACATTCAACAAAAGGGAATTATGTTAAATTTGGGGTAATCAAAAAGTGCCTCAGCTCTGAAACCCAGTGAGTGGAGACAGAAGAGAGAGTTGAACCCAGGCTGCCTCGACTCAACATCAATTCACCAACATCTTTGCAGAGGGCGGGGAACCCTGGGACATGGGATGGATTGGCGCCCAAGAACTCCGTCAGTGTAAAAGGACAGTCCTAAATAGCCCCAGCTACTGCACCCAACTCCGCCAGCTTCATGTGGGGGAACTCAGACCTGATGGGGCACAAGGGGCTGTGCCTCAGGCCACAAAGTACGGAGACTGAAGGGAGACAGGGTACAGAGGAGAATTACTCCATCTTTCTCCATCTTCAGAGTTTTATCGGACACTGGAAACTAACCCACATCCCAGAAACTGAATTTCTAGGGTTTAAAAATGGCCATGCAGTTCACCTTCTTAGCCCAAGCAACTTAAGACTCCCAGCTGCCCAAAGCTAGCCTTTCCCTTACCTCCTGCTGGGCGTGTGAAGTGGCTCTGCATCCTGCACTGGAGGTACACATGGATGAGGGGGAGGAAGTCGTCCAGGTCCCCCTGGAGGCCGAGTCCTGGGCCAGCCTGCAGGCACCACTGCTCGAACCATAGCAGGTGGGTGCAGCTCTCCTGCAGGAGCAGGGCAGCGATGCTGAGGGCCGCCTGCGTGCGCCGGGCCAGGCAGTAGTCAAGCAGATCAGCCCCGACCGCGGGGGCCAGCACGGGCTCTCTCTGCAGAGTGTGGAGGAGCACTGTGTCCAGCTCGTCCACTGCCAGCGCGGGCAGCAGAGCCCCCAGGCCTCTCACAGACTCGGAGGACCACAGGAGCTCACCACTCTGCAGCTGATTCTGGGGGCTGCAGGTCAGCAGCTGCACCAGGGTCTTCCCAAGAGCATTCAGGTGTCTTTCTTTCCCAGGGGATTTCGTGGGTTGCTGGGTCACCAGGTGGGTCTCAGGCAGGCTCAGCAGGGCCAGTGTGACCTCACGGAGCTGGGCACCCTCCATGTATGGATGCAGCTCCTGCAGGGCCTCCAGCTGCGGTGGTGTCTTTGGTGGTGATGTGGCCGGGCCCTCCCTCCTGCTCTGAAGTTCCTTCAGCACACTCTGGGTGATGGCCTCTAAGTACCTGGCCAGAAGGCCCAGCTGCCCAATGTTCCGGAGGATCGGGGCACTCGCTGCCAGCAGCTGGAGGACCCCTGCACTAAAGTGGGTGGCCAGGAGCTTCACAAGGACAGGGCTGAGCGAGTGCGGAGGGAGGGCCTGCTGCTCCAGGGCCAGGAACCAGCCCTCCAGGGTGGGGTGCCTGAGGACAGCCACGAGCACCTCCTCCAGCGTCTGAAAGGCAGTGACGAGGCACAGACGTCACACAAGGCCCAGGGCTAAGAGGGGACAGTAGCTGTCACACAAGTATTCACTGTTGTTAACGGGAGAGAGAGCAGAGGCCCCTGTCCTAACCCATTCCATCCTCAAGCCCGCATTTCCATGCCCCCTCGGGGTGCCCATGGCATCCTAGCCAAGCCCAGCCAGCGCTGTCATCCAGTTGTACCACAATCACCTGAGGCACTCCACCTGCACCGGAAGGACTGGACTGTGACCTGGCTGGTGCCCCACCCACATTTGTGAGCATGTGTCTGAAGAATCCAGCCTGGGTGAATTTCCAGCATGGGAAAAGGGCTCTCTACAGTCACTCAGTGTGGGGGGCGGGCCGTGGAGAAACACCACCACGTGAGTAAGAGCAATCAGCTGCTGGCTTCTCCTCAGTGGCCTTGCCCTCCTAAATAAATCTGGTTGAGGGACAGGGGTGTCTACTTACAGCTGGGGTGATGTCAGTTTAGATGAGACCATGTGTCTGGGAAAAGTGGGTTGGAATTAAACCACCGTGTCTACGATCCTGAATTGAAAGTAATCCTGTCTCCACTGTCAGGAGGAGACTGGGCCTCGAGTGACCCCACAAAACCCCCAAACTAGTTCTGACCTGGCCAACTGAGTAAACATTGAGCAGAATGCAGGTGAGCATCCTTGCTGGATTAGAGAATAATTTCATTCAATTGTTCCACACAGCCCTGCTGAACCGACTCCTCACCAACGACACTCCACCAGTTCCCAGAGACAGAAAGAAATTTTCTTCCCTTATTTATTCTCAGGGAAGGAAAGAGGAGCCTATCATAGTCTCCACTCAAGCTTTACCAGTTAAAAACAGCAAAGCACGATTACATATTGAGAATGCTTTGCCTCACGCTGACTGGCTAACAGGTGGTCCCTCACAAGCAAATACCTCCCAGAAAGACAACTCGGAAGTCAAAGGAAAAAAGTGTATATTTCAATTAGATTGTGAAACAAGGAACATATCTGCCTCCTGAACCTGGTAAAACAGGTTACATGGCAAACTGTGAGAGAAATAGTCATCCTGGCCCCAATTAAACAGTCTGCTCCCCAAAACTCCCAACAGGACAGAACGGCTGCTGCTTCTCGGAGCGGTCTATTTCCTGTGAAGAGCAGTACCTGCTGCCCACCTTTCACTCAACACAAGCTGCAGCTATTCACACTGTTTCTCAGCAGGCTCACCTCACATAGTGTGAGAGAAAGCTGTCTGCAGGGAGGGTGATGGTGCACAGAAAAGCAACTGGAAACAGAAATGCCCAAATTAAATCGCACACTGGGCGGGTGCTAGGAAGTTTTTATGATCTCTGCTGTAGTTTCTACATTTCCCGATTTTCCCACAATGGACCCATGTTTGTTTTTAATCAGAAGTGAAGAGAAAGCCATTACCCATGACTCTGAGAACAGGCTAACAAGCGACCTGTGGGAGTACCTGATCATTGGCCAACTCCAGTGAGGCCACAGACTCCATGTCGAGGAAGAGGTCGGCTTCGGCCCGGGCGGCCTCACATCTCTGCTGGTTCTGGGCATCCAGCTGCTCACAGTGGACAACCAGGCGCCTGAGGAGATCCAGGAAGAGCTGCAGGAGGGGCGGGCCCACGCTTCTGCCCAGCTGTGAGAACAAGAGCACGAGCCTCAGCAGGGAAAAGAAGGGCTCACAGCCACCAGGCAGTGACTTCCAGAGCCTGTGTTTTCACAACAGGAGACTCGGGAGGCAGGCTGAGATGGCAACTCCTCCCAGAGTGTGTGAGACACCATCAACGCAATGCCATTTCTCAAATAAGAGATGTGTCTTCCTACGCCCTGGTGAAACACAAAGGTGTCCCTAAACTGAAAGGGACAGGCCCACCTCAAAACTTAAAAATCCCTTGAACCACATCAGGAACAGAAATTCATCAGCCAGCTACTAAACAAATAAACTTAAGAGGGAGGGCTGGGTCAGGCACAGTGGCTCACACCTGTAATCCCAGCACTTCGGGAGGCTGAGGCAGGCAGATCCACCTGAGGTCAGGAGTTCAGGACCAGCCTCGCCAGCATGGCAAAACCCCGTCTCTACTAACAATGCAAAATTTAGCCGGGCATGGTGGTGCATGCCTGTTATCCCAGCTACTAGGGAAGAGAATAGCTTGAACCTGGGAGGCAGAGGTTGCAGTGAGCCAAGATCCTGCCATTGCATGCCATCCTGGGCAACAAGAGCGAAACTCCGTCTCAGGAAAAAAAAAAAAAAAGAAAGAAAGAGGGAGGGCTGGGTGCAGTGGCTCATGCCTGCAATCCCAGCACTGTGGGAGGTTGAGGCAGGCAGATCACTTTGAACCCAGGAGTTTGAGACTAGCCTGACCAACATGGCGAGAACGCATCTCTTCAAAAAACACAAAAATTAGCTGGGAATGGTGGTGTATGCCTATAGTCCCAGCTGAGAGAGGCTGGGACTATAGGCTGAGAGGTCGAGGCTGTAGTGAGCTATGACACACCACTGCACTCCAGGCTTGGTGACAAAAAAACGAAGGCCCAGCAGGACCACCAACGCAGTCTACCATAGGAAGGGCTCTGTCTTGACCAGAGCTGCCCTGAAAACAAAGTCAGGCTGACCTGACTCCCATCTGCAGGGACATGCCGAGTTTGAGGGACATGAAGAGTTTGCAGCTGAGGTCTGGACAGAACAGCACTTAAACTGCCTCTGCAGTGAGTTCCAGAGAGCAAGAGTGCGCTGAGCTGTGGGCCCGACTCAGAGAAGGCTGAGCTCTCTGGTGGCAGAGCTCTGGAGCATGCGGAGGATGGGGCAACGCTGACCTGGCCGAAGTTCTCCACGGTGCTCCGCAGGTAGAGCAGCACCTGCTTGGCTGCGCGCAGGACCTGTTGCATGGGGAGATGTGGCATGCTGGCCTGCAGCTGCGCCTGGATGTGCTTGTCCCGAAGCAACTGGCTCTCGTAGGCTGCCTGCAGCAGGGCTGTGAAGGAGGAGGCCGAGGGAAGGGCAGGGGGCAAGGGGCTACCCTGTGCCTGCAGCAGCTGAGGGAGACAGCAAAAGGCCGGGGAAGAGAAAGACACATCACCATGGATGAAAACAGTCATAGGCATGGGTAACATACAACAAACGGACGTTTCACAAAGAAGCTCGTGCTGGGACAGGACCAACAAACACGGGATCGCATGGCGTTTTCCTTCAGTAGAGTAAGTTCTGGTACCATGTCATGCATACTTTCCTAGAGCACTTCCGCTGACCACACGTGAAGGCCCAAATCATGCTGGATCTACACCCCTTGGAGAATAAGGCAGGAGCCTGTCCCACAGGCAGGAGCCACGTGTGACAGAGGCCGGATGTGAATCACAAGAATCACTAGAAAGGGGGAAATCAGCCTACAGAGGAGCCCGCTCTGCAAGTGGCCTTTGGAAGACCTTCCCCAGGAGCTGCAGGTTGAATATGTTGTTAGAAGGAAAGAAGATGGGCAGAACACAGAAATTTCTGGAGCCCTTCTGCCTCAGACTGAAATTATTCATTTCTTCTAACGTAACTACCAAGCTGCCTCCTTTATTTACTCCATGTGGCTTATGCTGTATAACTCCATTTGACTTCCTTAGGCTAATACAACCCAAGGCTGTAACATGCCCTGAAACTCGGTGGTTGCCAGTGTTCCCCAGGCCTGCAGCAGCATCAGGAGAATACATGAGAAATGCAAATTCTCAGGCTCCACCCAGACCTGCCGGGCCACTGCGCGGCTGGAGTCCAGCAGTCAAGTTTGAATAGGCCCTCTGGGGCGTTCCGACACACCCTGGAGGGTGAGAACCACTGCTGAGTCTTATTCCACAGAAGGTGGACACCCACTCCGAGCATCCATGAGGGGCAGGACAGAACCTCTCCGAGCATCCATGAGGGGCAGGACAGAACCTCTCCGAGCATCCATGAGGGGCAGGACAGAACCTCTCCGAGCATCCATGAAGGGCAGGACAGAACCTCTCCGAGCATCCATGAGGGGTAGGACGGAACCTCTAATACCTCCACATAAAGCTGCTGTCTGGCTATCACTGTGGCCTACGTGTGGGGGAAGGTGGCAACAATGTGGGCGAGGGCTCTGGAGCCAGACTGCCTGGGCCGAATCCTGACTCCGCCACTGACTGGTGTTGGAACCGCTCTGTGCCTCAGTTTCCCTATGTGCATAAAGGACGGAGAGAGTCCCGGCCTACTTCTCAGAGTTTCAGTGAGGATTAAACGGCCAGAAATACATGTAGTACATTTAGTACAGGGCCGGGTATGCCTCCAAAAAACACCCAGAAAACAGGCAATCGTTGTTGGCTATTGCTACCAATATCACAAGACAAGGAGGGTCTAAGCTGTCTGCTTTTCCGAACACAGCGAAAATGAAATGAATGCACAAAAATGCATACCACAGATTTCGTGCCCCGCACAGCACTGTAAATACTCTGCATTGGAGCCAGAACCCCATCACGAGAACGCAGTCCCCAGCAAAAGAAAATACACTTTTTCCTTTCCTTCCCCAGCTTCAGCAGAAGAGACCCTGCTGGAGGCCTTGAGGGGCCACGTGTGACAGCCGAGTACAGTCTGTCTAGGGCCATGCTAAGGTCCACAGAGGAGAGCCAGGAGACAAGCATGCACAGATAACAAGGTAAGGAAAAAAAGGGAAAGGCAACACTCCTGCCCCAGGCTGAACGAGGAATTAACCTATTATCATTATCAGGGAGCCAGTGGGAAATTTAATTTGGCTGCATCACTGAGTCTTGTGTGTTCAGTTATGTTAGCTGAGCACCAGGGATACTACTTAGCTTCCTCTCTTATGCAGGGGACTTTAGGGTAAGAAATTTCACCCTGCAGGCTGTCTGGCTATCCAATTACACAGCTGTGGCCCAGCCAGCCGTGACCCCGGGAAGAGCCCTGCACAGGAGCAGTGACCACAGCTGTGGCTGCAGCTCACCCAGGCCTCTCGGGCTTGCTCTGGGATCCAGAGGCTGTAGTATCTGTTAAACCGGGAGAGCTGGTGGCAGCAAGGCACTGGGCATGGAGGCTCAAGCTTGTCATACGCCTGGAGCAGGAGACACAGAGCCAGGGGGTCCCTCTGGGTGTGGAGGAGGTCAGTCAGCACCGCCGTCAGATACGTCACAACGTTTTCCGCTGCAAAGGAACGAGATGCATGTGGGAAGGGGCTGGCTGGGCCCACCCTTCTGTGACCTACCAACACCACCTTCTTCCACACACGCAAGACCCTGAGATATTCATGCAACTCCACGAGGGGACATACAACCGCAGGAAGGAGGTGCTACTACTGGAGACTGTACTAGGCTCTGGTTTTTTAAACATATAGAGCAAAGTCAGACATTCGCTCCCTTTTGCCTGGCCTCTTACACGCCTGGGTCTTCACTCACTGGGAAGGAGGCCCAGCAGTGAAGACCCAGGCATGTAAGCGGCCAGGCAAAAGCCATCTGGGACCAGACTTGCTAGGTGCTCAGCGATCCGTTTACTCTGCCTCGGCACACAAGTCTCTCGTGTGAAGGCTGGGACCACATGCCTGGTGAGTCACTTCCAGGCCATAACACCCTTTGCTTGACTGTCCACCCTCACTTCCCTTTCCATGGTGATCCTGGAAGCCACAAATTGAGATGGCATAGCTACAAAATGGGAGCAGCCTGAATCCCTGTCCAACTTCCTGGAGGACAGCCAACCAGAAGAGCCACCTGGCCTGTACTAGACCATAGCAAGGTCTAGAAACAGACTCTTATGTACTAAAACTACTGACAAGTCAGCGCTTATTTGTTACTGCAGCAAAGCCTGAGTTCTCCCGACCAATCACACTACCATCATCTGTGAGCGCTTCCTTGGGTCTAAGTTGCCTGGAAAACAAGTATGAAGGATTCATCCTTTGCATCAGCATATCAAGAATAAATATTGACAAAAAAACACCACTGTTACAGAGGCTGTCTGGGCAGCCAGGCAAACACATTATTTCAGACGCATGCTCAAATGACCAATTTCCTAAAAGCCTAGCCAGCCCCAAGATCCCCACCCCTGTGCTCCTAGCTCTGCTGGCTGGGTAGCTATCACCCTGGAGATTCTGACCTCTTGTTGCCCTGGATTCTCAGCAACTGATCCCACAGCCCCCGGAATCCCACCTCCCACCCCGCACAGACCAGCCGGCCAGATGCAGCCAGAACATCCTGACTATACACAGGTACCTGCTTCACCACCTGTCCCAAGGAGCAACTTATTCCTCGCTTCCAGGGCCGCAGGGACCACAGCACTGAATGGGAACGTGAGCAGGATCATGTCTTCATTTAATGTGAACCCTATTTCCTCATCCAAGCCTTCACTGCCCTCCACCAGGACATCCACCATGTCGAGAACATCTGAGACAGAAAGAGGAGAATCCAGATGATGTGACAGCCGCTGAAGGGCTTCACTGCAAATACCCACAGGGAGGCAGGAGCAGAATCCATGCAAAAAGAAAAAAGCCACATTCTTCTTGGGGGAGCATTTAATACAGTTTGACCCTGAACAGACAAGACATTGCCTATGAAATCTTTCATATCTTTGTCTGATAAAATGCAGGATATTCAGCTGAGGTGATAAAAGATTGAAGTTTCCTCAAGTGACACAAGAAGCCCAGGAACTTTAACCCAGATATTCAGGCAAACAAGCCAAAATCTGAGAGGCAAAATAGTGTGAGGGTTAAAGCACAGGCCAGAGCCAGAGTGCCTGGGTTCAAATCCTGACTTTGCTATGTAGTAGCTGTATGAGCTTGAGCAAGTTATTATACTAAACCTCTCTGTGCCCCAGCTGTCTGATCTCTATATAAAATGAGGAGAATAATAATATCCTTTTCTCTTGGGGTTGCTTATGAGATTTTCATGAGTTAGGACTTATAAAGAGCTTAAAACTCTACCTGGCACACAGTAAATACTACACAAATAAAACAGCAAGTGTTTCCTATTACATGAGCACATAAGGAGACTTCATTTCCAAAACAGGCTGGTCTCTGCTGCAAAGGGACTGTGTGCACTTGGCCTAGGGCATCAGTGCAGTTCTTGTTCTCAATCTCTTAACATGTCACTATGGCTGGGTCTTCAGACCTCTGAGCAGCACAGAACAGAATGGAACATACCGTCAACGTGGGGGATAGAGTGGAACATACAGTCAACGTAGGGGATAGAGTGCAACATACCGTCTATGTCAGGGATAGAGTAGAACATACCGTCAATGTGGGAGATGGGAATGCTCATGTCATCGGCTTCTTGCTTCATCATAGTGGCCTGCAGCGTGCTTGCTTCCTGGACAAAGTCAGATGCTTTGTCTGTGTATGAATAGGGATTCGCCACCAATGTCAATAAAATCTGGGCATTAAAGAGCCAAGTAGAAAGCATTCAGATGGTCACAGGTAAATGAAAAAGCCAAAAAATGTCACTGCTCAAAATCAAGGGAAGTGACATAATATGTTCAATCCTTGATTAGAACAATTTTCCTATGAAGTTGGGTCTAAACTTTTTGTTGTGGAATTAAAAAAAAAAATCTCCTTTTAGTATAGCACTGCTTTTAATATCACTTTTGGTATGCCCCTATTCCCCTATGCAAAAACAAATTTCCAAAAGGAAATGAAACAGCATGCTGTAATATATACCTATTTTACAGATTCTAAAACTAAGATTCTGAAGTCTCAGCAAGAATAAGGAAGTCAGTCAGGCCAAGAAGCCTTTTGGTGCTGGTGCATCAAAAATGCCTCGATTACGCTAAGAAGTTAATATAATTATTTCTGAGCATGTTCCTTTATGTGGGAAATATGCGCTTACGCGTTCCAGAAACTGAATCACAGTCTCTTTGTTCTCTTCCACGGTGTTCTCCAAATGCTCCAGCCAAAGCTCCAGCTCCTTCCAGGTGTGCTCAAACACCCCCGTGTCCTGCAGAATCTGCCAGGAAGTAGGCACCAGTGAAAAAGTCAGAACAGAACCCACTTTCTTTTATTTATTTATTTATTTTTTTGAGACGGAGTCTCACTCTGTCGCCCAGGTTGGAGTACAGTGGCACGATCTCAGCTCACTGCAACCTCCGCTTCCCAGGTTCAAGCGACTCTCCTGCTCAGCCTCCCGAGTAGCTGGGATTTCAGGCATGCGCCAACACATCCAGCTAATTTTTGTAACTTTTTAGCAGAGACAAAGTTTCACCAAGTTGGCCAGGTTGGTCTCAAACTCCTAGCTTCAAGTGATCTGCCTACCTCGGCCTCCCAAAGTGTTGGGATTATAGGCATGAGCCACCACATCCAGCCTACAGGACCCACTTTCTGTGGGAGGTCAAGCAGTTTCATTGTGCTCCAGCACCACATGCCCAAGGAGCATGCAGGGGGTGAAAGTTTCATCCCATTTTTCTCTGAAAGTTAGTCTTTCAAAATAATATCCCCATCGTTGAGGGAAACAAAGAAATCATTCTACGCTCTCTCAAAGACAATATAATCTGGCCAGGCCTAGTGGCTCATGCATGTAATCTCAGCACTTCAGGAGGTTGAGGTGTGAGAACTGCTTGAGCCCAGGAGCTTGAGATAAGCACAGGCAACATAGTTGAGACTGTCTCTACAGAAAATAGTAATTAAAAAACGAGCCGGGTTAGTGGTGGTACGCACATGTGGCCCTAGCTACTCAGGAGGCTGAGATGGGAGGATCACTTGAGCCCAGAAGCTCAAGATGGCAGTGAACCGTGATTGTACCAGTGCACTGCAGTCTGGGCGACACAGCGAGAGCCTGTCTCAAACAAACAAAAAAGACAATATGATCCCTTCTCTCATGGCTGCTTATCCTTTATCCTCATTTCCTAAATAAAAAGAAGGGAAAAAATTTGGCTGCTACTTAGGAGCCAAAGACCTCTGGATTTTCACAAAGACCCAGGTAAATGTGTAAACCTTGACCCCTCACAGCTACTCAACCCTCAGCCTGTATGAAATTCTCCAAGGTCACGAGCCAGTCACATCGTATCACTTTAACGTGGATCTCAAGACTCAGACCTCAAGACTCACTATTTCCAACAGAAGAGAAGCTGGTATGAGGCAGGACTTGAATGTGCAGAAGTGATGAAATGATTTCCCCAAATGGTCTGACAGTGGAAACTCAGGGTCTAAGAGGACTCACGGCACAGAGCCCTGCAACAGCACGCACCGAAGGAAAGCCTGACTGCCAATTTCATCTGTTTGCAGTCAGTGACGACGCAATCTAGCTGGGGTCAGGTTCACCGCTGCACTACCTGGAAGGAAACGGCAACCTATGGAGGTCAAAACTTAGCCTGCCACATTCTTTAAGCGGCAGAGAGAAGGCTGTAAGTGCAGCAAGGTTATCAGCACTTCAAATAAAAGTGGAAGGTCAAACCTCTGTACCCTAAACATAGTGCATCCCCCAAGCTGTTTGCTGCACAGCAGAAATGAGTAGATGTCCTACTGCTATCATAAGACCTGACACAGCTCTGGAAACACGAGTATCAAGGACAAAAAAAGAGAAGGAAATAAATTCCTATTACTTTCCACTGCCTTTGATGACCCATGTGCTGTGGGTGATGGATTTGGGCAAAAAGGCTGAAAGCCCTGGAGAAGGCCGGAGCCTGAGAAAGAGGAAAGAGGCATTGCCTAATAAACACCAAGAAGCCAAAATGTAGTATTTAGTCAGCCTACAACAAGCTAGAAATGACCTACCTAAAAAAAAAAAAAAAAAAAAAAGTTTCTCCAATGTACTAGGCTGCCTCTCAGAAATGTGGCTAAGTGTAAGACACAATAAATTTAACTGCCGTAAAACTTTCTATTTTAAAACTAAAAACAATCCCAATACCTCCTGAAGTCAACAACTGTTAACTAAACACTTACCATAAGGAAGATCTATACAAAATGCTTTTCAGAGTTAGAAACTGGTAGAAAATGCTCACCTTCATGATCAGAAGTTTGGTCGATGACTTCAGTTGTAAATGACTACTGGTCACAAACATTTTCATTAGTAAGTAAAATACTGATCGTTCACCTCCAATAATTTCTGCATCTGGGCCTTCCTGGAGTTTAAACAATATTATGTATTTTTAATACATATAATTACATATATAATTTTAATATATAGTTATATATTAGACACATACCATGGGGCCAGGCGTGGTGGCTCACACCTGTAATCTCAGCACTCTGGGAGGCCAAAGCGGGCAGATCACCTGAGGTCAGGAGTTTGAGACCAGCCTGGCCAACATGGCGAAACCCTGTCTCTACTAAAAATACAAAAATTAGCCAGACATGGTGGCGCATGCCTGTAGTTCCAGCTACTTGGGAGGCTGAGGCAGAAGAATCACTTGAACCCAGGAGGCAGAGGTTGCAATGAGTCCAAATGACGCCACTGCACTCCAGCCTGGGCAACAGAGTAAGACTTCATCTCCAAAAACAAAAAACAAAACAAAACATAACAGGAGCCGTCACTTGCTGAACACACAGTATCCTGCCAGGTCCTTACCTCATCTCATTTTAACCACAATTTGGCAGGAAGAGTAGCAAGAGTAAGCACAGGTAGCCGTGTTCCTGTGCTGGAGTCATCCGAGGAGCGCAGCTTACACTGACTCACTGAATTCTCCCAACACCCCTGTGAGGTGGGTATAGCTGCTACCCTATTTTACATGTGGAAACTGAAGCACTGAGAAGGCACCTGGCTGTTTACTGGAAACCAAGGCAGATGCTGTGCTGTCTGGTGGATGGTGAGCAGGAGGGACCCCAGGGCTGTCTGAGTCCATCAAAACATGTCCTTGTTACTCTCATCAGGATGCCAGTGCTGGCAGAATGGATTGCTTATGCATAATTTATCCTCCTCAAAAGGCTTTTGGGCTTTGAACACATGTCTTCAACAAGTACATGGAGCTCCAGATCCCCAATCCAAACTCTGTTGAGCCCGTGTGTCTCACTGCAGCCCTTGGCAATGAGGACAACCCTGAACATGGTGAAGTGCTGGTTAGCTTAGGCAAAGCCAGCAGATGTATCTCATAAGCATAAGGTGGGGCACAGGATATAAATTCATACCGGTTCTTTCAAATTATGAGGCCCCTGTCACTTTCAAACTAAATTATCAAGATCCCACGAGCCCAGTTGAGCTGGAGTAAAAACCAACCAGCGATGCCCGAGCCTGTCACCTCCCTAGGATTGGCAGCAATGACCTCACCTCCATGTACTTGTTGAAGTCATGTGTTCATGTCTTCATCTCAGTGGAATGGTGGCAAGCAGGGCTCTGGGCAGCACCGCCTGTGTCCCATCCTGGACCCACCACTCATGGCATCGCTGATTGCCACCATTCCACTGAGGTGTGAGGTCATTGCCACCAATCCTAGGGAGGTGACATGCTCGGGCATCACTGGTTGCCACCATTCCACTGAGATGTGAGGTCACTGTCACCAATACTAGGTGACAGGGTCAACCTGGACCCTGAAGAAGGTTCTGACACTCTGTGCCCAGCTGCCTTGACTTTAAGAAGCGTGAACCGAGCAGCCACACGAAGCACCCGTATCCTGCCCAGCACGCAAGTTAAGTTCTCAGGAAGAATGATCCTCAGCTACGACGCCAGGGAGCCTCAGTACGGGGACTCAAGGGAGAGATACACAGTCCCAGAGGCACAGCATTCTTAAGTCTTCCTGGATATGTCGCATGTAAAAATGCCAACATACATTTCCATACCATTGGTTCCATGTAAAATCTAAGTCACTAAAAAATAAATCAGCTCAGATTATGAAAAACACTTAGACAATGCTTAATTTTGCTCGATCATGTTCCCTTGTCCTCTTTGCATAGAAATGATGCAGCATCCTGGGCTTAAGCCCAGGGTAAAATTCTGTGGCATCCTGAGTTTCCCTTTATGATTTATGTTCTCCAAAAAGTTCTGGAAGATATTCTATTAATGACCTAGAAAAAAATGCTGGCAATGTCTACTGATTCTTCCACCAGCCTCAATCCTCTTCTGACTTGGTATCTATTCTCATCTCATCTTTAATTCTTCCAGGATGAGGGTAAAGGAAAAGGAATGTATTTTATTTTGTTTATTATTTTAAAATGAGAAAAATGTAAAACAGTTGAGATAAACAAAAACTCCCTGGACCCAGCAACAATGTATTTGCAGCAAGGGACATGTTAAGCACCCTATTTTACAAAAGCAAGCTGGTTCCCAGGCCTCCTGGTTCATGCATCAGGACCTCTGCTGTGGGTCTCTCTAAAATGAGAACACTTAACCTCTTCCGTCTTGCCCCATCAGGTTCTGAGCCAGTTAGTAATTCATCAGGCCAAGAAGCCACCTGGCCCAGCAGGTTAGCTTAGGGCAGAAGACTGGGAGCTCTGCTTCCTACCTGTGCCTTTAACCACAGAAACTTGCTGGCCGGCAGCTCCAGGGCCACCTTCAGCATGTGGTGCTGCAGAATGGGAGGCACCTCCTCTCGAAGGCCCTGCTCGGAGATGATGCCTACGGGTGAAAAAGAGGCAGGCTGAGAAAAGTCACGTGGACGTGGGTGCCCAGCAATTGCTGCCCTGGCCAGAAGGTCATGGAACTCACCATGGAGAAAGAAAAAGGGTAGATGCAAGGTTCCGTTTCTCTGTCCTGTGCTCACCCTCACACAGCACATCTCGCCTGATGTCCCCCCACGCCCTGGTCTGTGCAAATCTTTCAACAAAAAGCCCAAATCCCACTTGCCTGAAGAAGCCACACAGCCCACACTGACCCCGAACAGCTGGAATCACTGCACCCACCATGTACCCTCCAGGGTGGGCTCTCGTGAACGTTCTCCCTGGCTCCCCAGACAGCAAGTATTTTGTGGACAGAGACGGCAGCCACCTGCGCCTGAGACTGGGTCCTCATCCTCTAGCCGGCTCTCTGGGTTTCTCCTTTGCTACTAAATACTAAATGGCCACATTCTAGTAAATTTCATATTTCCACAGCAAAGAGAACCGTTCACCTTCAAATGATTAAAAAGTGAATTGCAGCTTTTGAAAAGGGGTATTTCCATAGCTTATATAAATCCCAAGAATGGTATTTTTGCAAGTCTTCTCCCACAGGCCCAATTATAAAGTGGATCAGATAAACTTTACCATTCAGGAAACATGACCAGACAAGCATTATGTTACTTTTGAAAGTTTGAACCTGACTCAGTGGGGTAAAAGATGAGGTAACTATGTCAAAAGTGTCTCTGCATGAACAGGATGTCCCTTCTGCAGGACGCTTGTTTCTGCTATACCCTCTGCACCCCTGTTCCCTTGAAAAGTGACTTTAGAGTTAATGTCACATGATTGGATTTGTGCGCCATTCATGCCGGTTGCTCAGCACTCGGAAGCTGGCTGGCTTCTTCCATTGTTCTCACTGCTACCAAGTGTTCATCTGATATTTACTTAAGGAAGACCAGCTATTTAAAAAATACTGATGCAAGTACAATTTCTCAGGCTGACGGAGGAGCATGCAGTCAACTGTCCACCAGCCTTCCCGATTCTTGGCTCCAGGGCTCTGCCCTGGTTTACTGGCACTTCCTCCATCTGCACTGGCAGGAACAGTGGCGGCTTGTCTGTAAGCCCTTGAAACCCACCTTTCAGGAGCTTGCTGAAGTCAAAGTTGTACTGCATGACCACGTGGGGGACCACCTTCTGGTAGAGGCATATGACCTGGAGCAGAACAGCTTTCAAAAGAATGGTTTCCGCATCATCTGCACACACACACACACACACACACACACACACACACACACACACACACACATACAGAGAAAAAGAAAAAGAAAGAAACAGTTTGAATTAGGAAACATATTGGTTCTTTGTCCTTGAGCAGCTGAACCAGGTGTGGCACCACATTGCAGCCAACTGCATGCTGTACATTGAGGCTGCAGACAGATTCTCAGTACCTGGATCTAAGGAGTCAACATGGTAAAAACGTTAAAACTGTTCAGAGGGTCTGGGTTAAAACCTCATTTTGCCGGGCGTGGTGGCTCAAGCCTGTAATCCCAACACTTTGGGAGGCTGAGACGGGAGGATCACGAGGTCAGGAGATCGAGACCATCCTGGCTAACACGGTGAAACCCCGTCTCTACAAAAAATACAAAAAGTAGCCGGGCGAGGTGGTGGGTGCCTGTAGTCCCAGCTACTCCGGAGGCTGAGGCAGGAGAATGGCGTAAACCCGGGAGGCGGAGCTTGCAGTGAGCTGAGATCTGGCCACTGCACTCCAGTCCGGGCGACAGAGCGAGACCCTGCCTCAAAAAAAACAAAACAAACAAAAAAACCTCATTTCACTGCTGTGACCTTGGACAGGTTCTGGTCACTCTGTCTCCCTGCGCTTTCATGTCTTCATCTGAGCAACAGGGACGCACAGCAGAGCCTACCCCTGCAGGGCTGCCGTAAGGATGAAATACGATACAGACCTAAGACACAAAGCTCAATGCCTGACCAACAACAAGGCTCTGAGTTCTATCTGCAGAGCGAGAGACAGCACCCCGGTATTGCCGTCGCTGGAAAGGCCAGAGCACACGGCACCCAACACTCAAGTCTTCAGAGAGCCACAGTACTTGTATAAAGATGGGCACATTTCTAACAGATACTAAAATTCAATCTATGATTCCTTTCCAATTCTTCTCCCTAAGCAAAAAAAGATATAGACACATTCACAGCCAGAGGTGCCTTGAAACAAGAACTGCTCCAGGACTCTCTGGATAGGAGCTATCCTAGGCTGCCAGTGTCAGCTCCGTCTCATGCAAAAGGCAGAGGGCCCCCCTCACCCCGGGCCCTTACCGCACTGGCGAGCCTCACAGGCAGCTGGGGGCCCATCGCTCCCTTTCTTCCCTTTCTTGTCATCTGGTTTGGTCTCTTGCTTTTTAAGTGACTGCCAGACCCACACGATAGTGTTCAGGTCTGGCAAAATCTAAAAGGGAAAAAGAAGCAAAATATTAGTTGTATTCAACCACGAAGGGAGACAAATGAACTGAACATACCAACAAGATGCAAAAATCAGGGAGTGGGGTGCGAGTCTATAGGACTGTGTGTAAGAAGGAGACGGAAGAGTGGTGAGAAAACAGGCCCATATTCACCGTAAGCTCTGCGGTATAATTTTCTTTTTCTTTCTCTCTTTCTTTTTTTTTTTGAGATGGAGTCTCACTCTGTCGCCCTGGCTGGAGTTCAGTGGGGTGACCTCAGCTCACTGCAACCTCCACCTCCCAGGTTCAAGTGATTCTCGTGCCTCAGCCACCTGAGTAGCTGGAACTACAGGTACCCGCCATCGCGTCCAGCTAATTTTTTGTATTTTTAGTAGAAGCGGGGTTTCACCATGTTGGCCAGGCTGGTCCTCGAACTCCTGACCTCAGGTGATCCACCCATCTCGGCCTCCCAAAGTGCTGTGATTACAGGTGTGAGCCACCGCGCCCGACCATGTTCTGCAGTATAATTTCTAGAACTATACACAGCAAGGATTTGGTGAACAGGCAAGTGCTGATCTTTAAAACAAACCCCCTAAGCCTCATTCACCTGAGCAAAAGGCACTGGGAACAAAGAAAGACTTTCTCAGGAGCAGCTCAGGGAAAGCTGCCCTGTGCGACTGGGGCTCTCAGAGCAGCCGGCCAATTTACAGAAGCCTGGCCTTCAGCCACAGGAAGCAAGCGGGGCTTCCTGAGCCACTGCACGCCTTCTCACTGGGCCACAGTGTGGTGCATGTGCGCCTGCAGCCACGGGTGAGGGGTAAGGACACAACCTACCCCTCAACAACATCACATGGCTCCTGACTGAACATGAGGTCCCCACCAGAGCCAGAACTCCTGCGAGAGAACACGTGTATCGTCTAAATTCTTACTCTGCACAAGGACTTCTGGATCATGCTCTGTGACATCACTGCCTGTAATCCCAAGTGGCAGGTCTTCTCAGCTGGCCCTCAGCACCCATGCTACCACACTGCCCGCTGGCCCGTCCAACCCTGCGGTTCCAAGGACACATCACTTGGCTTCCACCCTTGAGCTCCCAGAATGGCCTTTTCCACCTGGTGAGGTCTGGAAGGAAAGCCCAAACCCGGATCGGAGCCTACCTTGCTCAGGGCTTCTCTGAAGAGCTGCACAAATTCTTCCATCATCACAGCTGTGTACACACCTGATTCCTGCCACACCTCTTTATTCAGGCAGTGGTCAACAGTTTTTAACGCCCTCTTCAAAACGACAGAAATAAGGGATAAGGCCGTGTGCCTCACTGAGGTGCTGTCCAACTGGGAAGAAAAAGAGTTAAATGCACAAATGTCTCTAGGATACACTGGTGGACACAGATTTGCTAAGTGTGGGCTTGGCTGGCATTTGCCCCTCCTCAGGTCACTCACAGGGGAAGCTGCATGAAACAGCTGGTCTCTACACTGTGAGAACAGGCGACCTGGGTACCTCACCCTCCTGATATCCTCTGGGTCTGACCTCAGCAACTACCAGGAAACGACCACTAATGGTAGCATCCAGCAGTAGTTTCATTTTTATCATCTGCTCTTTGGTAAGCCTTGAGACAACTACTCAGCTACTGTGAATGTTCTCCATTAACAACAGATCTCACCAGAACCCACTCTGCCACTGTTTTCTTTTTTTTTGAGTCAGGGTCTCACTCTGTCGCCCAGGCTAGAGTGCAATGGTGCGATCACAGCCCACTGCAGCCTCAAGCTCCTGGACTCAGGCAATCCTCCCGCCTCATCCTCCCAGGCCCTGGCCCAGACAACTCAAGCAGAATCTGCATTTCACATGATCCCCAGGAGAGCCCTCCAACACTGAGATCTGAGAAGCCCTGGCCGGGACACTGCAGACTGGCGGTGAGGTAGAAACAAAGAGCTTTTCTGGTTTACTTTTAGCTCAATAACCACGACACCCCAGAGCCCCAGCATTCCAGTCAGCTGCGGCTTCACTCTGTGTACACTGCACACTAAATCAGGACTACAGGAACTATCCTAAGCCAAGGATGGCTGGCCTCACAATCGCTTCAAAGGCAGGCCCCACACAAGCATGCACACCACACCCAAGGGGCTGGGAGCACAAAGCTCAACCAACAACCCGGGGCCCTGCTTCCAAACACTTTCTTACTTCCTGTTTCTAAAATAGGCTAAAGCTTCTCTTCCTGATTCTAAAATGTATGCTTTAAAAGTTTTTTAGACAAAACCATAAGAAATAAAAAAAAAACAAACAAACATCATCTAGCTCCAGCCCCTGGATGCACTCGCACCACCAGGTCTCACATAAAAACAGTCCTGGCTCTCAGAAAGGGCACCTGTGGAGGGAAGGCAAGGCTGGGCTCAGGGGCCCTGGTCCTGGCCCTGCAGGGCATGGCAACAGCCAACAGGGGGAGAGGAGGCTGTGTCCTCTGAGACTCCTTCCTCGGAGCCAGTCCGTGCAGGAGCTAGAACACCCCTCTAGGGGCACAAGCCTTTGTCCTGAAACAACACTGAGAGGAGGAGGAGACAGGCTTTTCTCTCCCAGCCTACCAGGAGCAAGCTTGGAGGGGAGAGCAAATGCAGCCCACAGAGGAGGCACATCTGGCTGGGTGTGGTGGCTCAGACCTGTAATCCCAACACTATGGGAGGTCGAGGTGGGAAAACTGCGTGAGGCCAGGAGTTTGAAACCAGCCTGTGCAACATAGTGAAACCCTGTCTATACACAAAATAAAAATAAAAAAATCAGCTGGGTGTGGTGGTGTGCACCCATAGTCCCAGCTACTCAGGGGGCTGAGGTGGGAGGAACGCTTGAGTCCAAGAGTTTGAGGCTGCAATGAGCTATGATCACACCACTGTACTCCAGCCTAGGCAACAAAATGAGACCCTGGCTCAAAAAAGAAAAAAAAAAAATTAATAAAAAATAAAGGAGGTTCATCAAACTAATCCTTTCAATCTGGTTTTCCCGCAAGCCCTTTGAGAAATGCAAATGTCTCCCACGTTAATTAAAACAGTTTGGCAAGCTAGCTGGGTGCCAATTTTACCTATGATGATTTGACAAACACAAGACCTTTCTGCCTACTCCCACACAGGCCTCCTCTCTACTCCTCACCCCATCACCCATGCTCAGCACAAACCCTGGAGGGGTATCAAAAAACGGTGAATCTCACCACATGGTCTCAGGAGTCCACCCCACTTTACAGTGACTGTGCTCATTCCCACAGGGCCAACCACGCCTGTGCAACCCACCGCAGCCACCTGTTCCTCCTGAAGCCACACAACAACTCAGCCTGCCTAGAAGGACAGACACCCCTCCGAATACCTGGCCTCCCCCACGTACCTCATGCAACTTGGGGTTAGGAGGGGCTGGCAGGGCCCAGGACCCAGGTGTGCCAACAACCCACAGCCATCCACCCAGGCCCATGAGGCTGTGGTGAAAGACATGTGAACCCCTCAGAATGTGGTTTCTGAAGGGACATGGGGACCTTTATAACAAATAATCATGTAAAATGTAAGTATCAATTTCTTCCATGAACATGTCCTCCAAAAATGCTTGAAAACAGTTGGCCTTCAAAGTGTATGTTCACCAGGCACCTTAACACCATTCACCTAACCCATAAAAGAAAGAATGTGCTAGGCAAATTTCATTCCTACCATGTCTGGAAATTCTAAACTAATGAGATTTTAATGATGAACTTTCCTTCTTCTGATTTAGACATTCTTTCACTCTCAGGCAGGACTAGAAAGGCTTGGAGGGATGCAGGGGTCCCCGCTGTGTGATGGAGCAGGGCCAAGGACATGAAGTACAGTGTCCCTAGAAGCAAAGTCTCTTTGCTCCAAGGTCCTTACCCAAGTGTGTGGACCTGTCACTCATGGGTTATCTCAAACTACAGCTTCTGTCCTGGAAGCCTCAGAGGCTAACAAAACACAATCAAACCACATCCAGGCAGGTTCTCAGAATAATCACATCATGTAGCCAGCGAGTTTAGCTGGAGGCAGTTCCAGAAGTGGGGCAATCACATGGCCTTACGTTTAATGCTTGGGTGAACATGCTCTTATTGCACACCAGGGGCACAGTGGTCACCATCACCATTGCCAGGAGCCGAGGCAAGGGTATAAACTCTCTGGTCTGAAATGCCCGGGAAATATCTGGCTGAGCCTCATAGATCTAGGAAAAGCAAAAAAGAGATTTAGTTGGTCCTGGAAGTAAGTTTCAAACCTGAGACTAGTTGTAGGCACCCAAAGGTGAAGCCATTCAATCAAATAATTATAGCGGTAAAGGTCCGAGACTCCCCACAAGGCAGAGTGGAAGATTAACCCCCCAAATCTACTTGTCAAAGACAAATGAGGTCAGGAGACTGGCTGTTAACAGACAAAGGACCTTGAGAGCAGAACTTGACCTGTGGTCTGCAGAGTCTCTTAAAACCTCTGATGGCAAATAAATCACTGCTAGAACTATGAATGCTACTACTTATCAGTTCCGGCTGCACTTGACAGGCACCTGACAAATGATGTCAGGAAGGGATATCAGGAAGCCATTTTCTCAAAGCTTCCTGACAACCCTTTGGGATAGGGACACTTTACATTAAAACAAAAATATATTCACAGGTGACAAAATTGGACCTTAGTGAGGTTAGGTAATTTCCCTAAGGCTACATAGCTAGTAAGCAGCCAAGTAAGGACTCAATACTGGGCCTGCAAAAATCACACACTCACCCCTCCCCTGCATCAGACACAGCTCCCAGTAGGGTGCTGGCCCCGGGACTATCTGTACCAAAATGAGGGATGGAGTACATCCTCCTTATCCCAAGGTAAGTGTGGGGACTGTGCACACAGGCACTCAAGCAGAATAAAAGCTGGTTTTACAGATAATGCCAGGCCCAGGCAGAGGCACAAGAAACAATCCCAGGTATTTTACCACTAGGCAAACCATGAATCAGTGACAGAGAGTTCAAACAAGGCACGCATTACTGCCAAAGAACTAACAGTAGGTACCTCCATTTGTAAATGGGCAGATGCTGACACCACGATCAAAAGGAAGGTAACGCACATCCACTTAAACCATCAGACCAACGTTCCACAGCTTATTTCAAGTTTTCCTAACTGAAGCAGCAACCTTTAAAAACTATCCGACAAATCAGACATTTCATTTTATTTTGCTTTTTATGAGCCGAGATGGAGAAAAGATAATCAGGCATCTCATCAATCCCAGTCTAACTTCACTCTAAGCAAAATCTTGATGAACAAGATAAATTGGCTCAAAAGATTCTAAAGGAATAAACTTCAAATTCAGCTCAGTGAAAGGCAAAATGCTATAGAAGATAAGGACACCAAATTTACATGATCTAAAATATCCCTTTTTATCCCTGAAAGGTCTTCATATTGTACAGTTTACCAGATCAGAACGTCTGCCACTCCCCCAACTCCCTATGCCCCCCTATCTAGCTAACAGACTTTTTTTTTTCTGAGATGGAGTCTCGCTCTGTCACCCAGGCTGGAACAGAGTAGCGCGATCTTGGCTCACTGCAACCTCTGCCTCCTAGGTTCAAGCAATTCTCCTGCCTCAGGCTCCCAAGTACCTGGGATTATAGGCACACACCACCACACTCGGTTGATTTTTGTATTTTTAGTAAGAGGCAGGTTTCGTCATGTTGGCCAGGCTGGTCTTAAACTCCTGACCTCAGGTAATCCGCCTGCCTCAGCCTCCCAAAGTGCTGGGATTATAGGCGTGAGCCACCATGCCCAGCCTAGCTAACAGACTTTTAAATATCATGTTTTTTTACCTTGTTTAGTAGTTTGATATTATTTAACCAAGTAGACTTCGCTCGTGGGATAAAGGAAAACGTCACTTCCTTGAAGTATTTGTTCAGTAAGTCCGGGCACACTTTGAGGATGTTCACCACAAGGTCAGCCACCAGCTCATCATCAGCTGCAGTTTTCAAACCCAGCAAGAAGTGCAGAAGTGTCAGGTTTCCACCTCTGTTAGAGAAAGAGACATGGGGAGAGGTCAAAGCACCCTGAGAGCTCATGGTGACGCAGCTCTGCAGAACTGCCCTCAGTGGACACAGCAATGACAGCCTGGGGAATTTCCCCCAAGACATAAAGTGGGAGTTCTGTGGCCTGGGGGTTCCAGCTCTCCGCAGAGGGCTTCCCTCCCATCCTCTACTTCTGAGTGACTGAAAAAGTCTGATTGTCCTGCTCCCTTTCTTCTTTCCTACTTCCCTTCCTTCAGTTCAATTTGCTTTCTAAAGAAAAGGAAGAAAAACATTCTCTCTCACTCTACCTCAGCCACCTACCAGTCTAGCTAGAAGTCAAGGCTACTGAAAAGAAAGGGCAAAACCAGCATGAAGGAATCCAAGCCCCAAACTTCATTTTGAGATTTTACTGACATCCCTCCTCCAGCCACACATGAAAAAGCACTACGTAGGCTGGCTACGGTAACTCACGACTGTAATCCCAGCACTTTGGGAGGCCAAGGCGGGAGGATCACCTGAGGTCAGGAGTTCAAGACCAGCTTGGCCAACATAGTGAAATTCTGTCTCTACTAAAAACACACAAAAAATTAGCCAGGTGTGGTGGTGCCCATCTGTAGTCCTAGTTACTCAAGAGGCTGAGGCAGGATAATCGCTTGAACCTGAGACGTGGAGGCTGCAATGAGCTGAGATTGCACCACTGCACTCCAGCCTGGGCAACAGAGTGAGACTCTGTCTGAAAAAAAAAAGCACTATGTAAATACATATGTGAGTGTAAACGTAAAAAAAATGCAGGTAAGACATTTTTCTCTTGAAAGGGGAACTTCTTTTACTTTTTAAAATTTTTTATTATTTCTTTATTTAGAGACAGGGTCTTGCTCTGTCATCCAGAATGCAGTGGTGTGACCATAGCTCACTGCAGCCTTGAACTCCTGGATTCAAGTGATCCTCCTGCCTCAGCCTCCTGAGTAGCTGGGACTAGAGGTGCACACCACCACACCTGGCAATAAAGTTTTTTTTATATGAACTGCTCATGAGTTGCTGCATGGTCCAGAGTGCCATCAAATTATTTCTTGACAAGAAATCTGACAAGACAGCACAAGGTCCTGCATGGGCCTTCTGCCTTCCCTGTTTCTAGCTTATTTCAAATTCCTTCATCTTCATTTAGCAGCTGAAAGAAGCTAGGATGGGGAAAAGATCTACTGTAGAAAAATATTGAAAAGGTGTCTCAAAGTGGACAATCTTCAAAGGTATGAGAAGATAATAAAAGCAGCAGATGAGCCCAGGAGTTTGAGGCTGCAGTGACCTATGACTGCGCCACTGCCTTCCATCCTGGGCAACAGAGCGAGACTCCATCTCAAAAAAAAAAAAAAGTAAGACGTAGGGAAGACCACAGAGACTAAAACTTGCATAAAGGCAGTAAAACCCCAGGATCCGCACAGCGAAAGCCCCAGGAAACAAGGCTTCACCTGCCTCAAAGTCTCTTTAGAAAGTACGCCCTTTCCTATCTGCTTGGCCCTGGGAAGTCAAAACATCCGGAAAACCCTCAGACTCTGCCTCGTGCACGACACAGTGAGGGTTTCTAGGGTCCCCAGTGTCTCATACCCCCTTATAAATTCAGTAGAACTACAATGCTGTATGATAGCTTTACATGCAGTTTAAAAAAGTTTTAAAAAATCAAATTAGAAAGTGTCATTTTGATCAGAAAAGCTATCCTTTAAAAAAAGGATATGAAAATATCCTTTCTTAATATGAAGATGTCATGAACAAATACAGTTTGTGCTGTCAAACGAAAAGGATATTAAATCTACAAAGAGAGCTAAAAATACTACACATACTTTAATCAACAACGTAATAAAATGGAGAGCACTAATATTTACGTAGTGCGTGATACATGCCAGACACTGCTCTAGGCATTACCACCACCTCTCTACGACAGGCACTACTTTTATTCCCACTTTATAAACGAGATAATGGAGGCGGAGAGGATGCCCAACCCAGTGAAGGTCTCAGAGCTAAGTTAGGATTGAAGCCCAGCTGCCTGCTGTTAACCTACACCAGGGACTGGCAAAGTAGGGCTCAGCACCTATCAGTGTCATTTTATTGGGACACAGGTAAACCTACTTATTTACATCTATGGATGCTTTAGTGGCACAATTGAGTGGTCACAACAGACTGTAGGCTGCCAAGCCTAAAATACAATCTGGCCCTTTGTAGAAAAAGTTTGCCAATCCTTGCTCTATGCTGTAACACCAGTTTTTAGTGAACACCTACTACGTGCCAGGCACTGTCCTAGGGACTGGAGGCCCATAACAGACCGGCGCCTGTTCTCCCCACTTCTCACCAATGTGATAACGAACAAGCAAATAAATAAATCAGCAAACAAATAAATGGACAGTCAGAAGCCTAAGCCAGGCAAAAAGCACCGTTGGCAGTGGAGGGACTATTTCAGAAAGGGCTGCTGGGGAAGGCCTCCCTGAAGTGGTGAGGTCTGCAAAGGAACCTGAATGAAATGAAGGAGTGGGCCACATGTCTACTGGGGAACAGAGAACGATGCAATTCAGTGTTCCCAAAGCTTTCTGTTACCATTCACAAACAAATCTCCTTCCTTTCCCTTATGCAGAAACACTTGTCTTTTGCCCATGGCTTCAAAATTCACATAAATCACAGCTTGCCGCAAACAGACGCATACCCACAAGTTGATTCAATATGTCCATCAAATGATCATCTATTTCAGGGGCCTAGTCATGGAGGAAAAATGCTTTAAAAAGGGAGAACAATGCATGCATTTTAACCATGGTGTAATATTCTATTCAACTATAAAAGTCTGCTGTTGTGTTTTGGCAGGAAAATGAGCTCATTCTTACTGATGAAAGAAGAAAGAAATGATGTGACAAGTTAAATCACAGTAACCTCAGAATCAAAACATGTCCAAAACCATAAGCAGACAGAAAAATTCCCACCACGTTACTCCATTCTGAAGGAATCGCCTGATTTCCTGACTGACTGAAACTAGAAGTAAATCAAACTGCCTAAATCCTTGTGATATAATGCGATGATAGAATAACAAGGACTAAAAAATAAATCATTTACAATGACCAGAAAACGTGGCCAATATTTTTATTGTCAAATGGGAAAAAAGCAAATAGGATGAATAGTAGTAAGCCGTTTTTGTTACTAAAAAAAAAAAAATTACATGGACCTGTATTATATGACTACAAAAAGAAAGTCTCAAAGAATATAATCAAAACCAGTAGATTTGAACTTTGTTTCCTTACTGATGAAATGTTATCACAATTGTGAAATATGAAACAAAATATAAAAAATAAAAACAATTTTGAAATCGTGACTCATGGGCAGCCTGTCGAGGAGAGCGAGGACTGTTTAGTATCAGTTTGGAGCTGGACTTCCTGGATTTCAACGCAAGCTCTGCCATTTAACCAGGATAAGGGTCTGGACCTCTCTAGAACTACCTTCCTCCTCTGCAAAGTTGGCATAACAATGGTACCTGCGTCAGGACTGCTGTGAGGCCCATGTCAGGGCCAACCCTCTCTGTGAAGGCAGACGCCTTTCCTGAGTTCCAGCTGACGAACACTGTCTTTAGGTAAACATCTGCAGCACCTCCCTGGGTGAAATATCTCATGACCTAACTAAGTGCTAATAGAGAGCTACCCTCAGAACGGCCCCCGAGGACACACAACGAGTAGAAGTTCTCTGGGACTACAACTGTTCAACCCTGAAATGAGTTAGATAACGTCCACAGTTCTAGTTCTAACCTACTACAGTTCCACTGGACGCTCACGTATGTGGTGACTTCCAAGGAACACACACACCCTGGGGTCCACAAGAGTGTCATACTTTACCTGCCAAAGGTACCCAAAGATGCATCATAGAAATTAATTCCATGCTTGAGTGAACAGCAAAGATCCATCAGGAAGTTATGAACGAGCTCCCGTACCACGGTTTTCCCTGCTTCTTCAGCAGAAACCTATGAAGATTTTTACAAATTCAATGCAAATCCCAAGCTCATACATCTGAGTAAGAGCTAGAGTAAAAACAAGGACGGTATCAACTACCTGATGACAAGTTAGAAAACATTTTAAACATTTGGTATCATTCCAAACAATAAATGAAAACAACAACCAAAGATACACCGATCAAGATAAAAGAATACTCTGAAGAGGGACAAGCTTAAACCTGTATTTTTAAAAGCTTTAAAGTGATCTCATTTCTCTTGTTCATTTGAATAAAACTCCACATTTGGGAGTGTTTTTAGGCAGCCTCTGAGGCTTGCTGGTCTAGAGCATACAAAAACATGTTCAAAACAAGAGGACCTGGGCAAGTCTCCAAGATAAAAGGAGGTGAAGTAGTAGACTCTTGAGAGGTGAGTTATTATAACATCAACAGGAAGTCCGCGCCTTCACTACTCTGGCCAAGTCCATGTTCAGTAACACCCTGAGGGAAATTAAAATATATACTGGCACTGGGTCAGTGTTAAGAGCAGCTGTTTCAATTTAGCACATGCGTTAACTAGCACAAAACAAATTACATATGTCAGTAGATGAGGCTCCTAGACATTCAGGATCCTGAAGTTAAAAACAAACAAACAAACAAACAAAAAACATGCAACAAGGCTTGAAACTCCAACAACGGGACATGAAAGAATGGAAGGACAGTAAGGCAGAGGTAAAGCAAGATGAGGAAAAGAGGGCCGGGATGACCCTGCAGGTCTAATAGGCAAGTGCTGCAGGGAAAACTAAGATATGGCTCAGCTCAAGGAAATCATAGTTTTCTAAAAGAAAAAATATATACATATATATTAGCATGATTAAGAAATTAGGGGAAAAAATCCTATTGCAATTAGCAGAAGGTTAATACAACCATATAACCACAGTCAAAAGAAACAGATCAAATGAGGGGACTTCAAGTCTGGTACAGCGTTGAGAATTCTCCCTCTCACGACCCTGAGGATCAAATTCCAACAACGAGGTCAATGAAAACTAAAGAGTGTCTGCACCTTGACATTCTCTGGGTTCACGTCGGTAATCCCATTCCAGTTGTACAGCGATGCTATGTTGTTCAACAACTGCCCCGTAAAGAAACGCACCTTCTGGGTTTTTGTGATATTTTTATTGTGAACCACCTGAAAACAGTAATAAAAACAAATGAAGTTCATGGAATTCAATTATTTTTTAAATGGTGCTTACTGTTTTCCGATCATTATAAAAATAATGCATGCTAGTGGCAGAAAATTTGGTTTAAAAAAAGGAAAAACATAAAAGGGAAATTCACCAATATTCCCAACCGTCCTAGGACACCTAGTTACTATTTTGACACATTTCATTTCAGTCACCACCCACACCCACACAATATACATGTGTATGTATTCATTATTTCTTGCCTGAGATTTTATTTATATATGATTACTTATGAAACATAATCCTTTTCCACATCATTAAAAATCCCTGTAGAACATTTTGGGGGACTAAATACCATTCTATCCTACGAGTGGACCAGCACTTATCTAACCATTCCCCTGGTGTTTACAATTAGTTGTTTCTGAAGTCTGGCTACTCCCCATAAAGCCGTGATTAGCATCCTTGAACAAAGTTTTCACTGCATCTGACTTTGGACGTGACGCTGGTTCCTGCAAGTGGAATTGTGGCACAAATTCTCAGCTCCACCCAAACCTACCCCAGAATCCCTAGGGGTGTGGCCCAGGTATATATATTTCAAATACATTCCCCTAGTGGTTCTGATAAAACTCCCCCAGTTCAGACCAACCATACGTCAGGGTCCACGAACATATTTAAGACCTCTGACACATCCTGTCAGAACTGTTATCTTCCACAGGGGATACAACACTTCCTTCTCAAGAAACTATCTGATTCAAAGCACCCTGGCTAGCATTGAACACCATCGTTTTTAAAAGTCAATGCTATTTTAGTAGGCAAAAAAATCTGTATGTCATTATTTGCATTACTTTAAATTAGGGTTTCTCAACCTCAGCTCTACTGACACTTGGGCCAGGTAATTGTTTTGGGGGCCGTCCTGGGCATTGCAGGATGTTTGGCAGCATCCCTGCTGTCTCCTCACTAGGCACCAGTTGTACCTCCCAAGTTATGACAAGCCAAAATGTCTTCAGAGATTGCCAAATGTCCCACAGAAGGCAAAATTGCCCCCAGTTGAGAAGCACTTTAAAATACTTTGAAAATAAAGTCCGTTCATGCTTATTAGCCACTTTCACGTGGACTTCGGACAACTTGTCATGTTGGGAGGGTCACAGAGTTTTTCTTACTGATGATTTAAGGTGTTTCTGTATTAAAGGCAGTGATCCTTAGCAAGTTTTAAAATATGGATGAGATGCTTGCAAAAGGCAGAATATGGAACATAACACAAAACAACCTTTTGCTAGATATGTGAATGAAGTATTATTTATAACTGACAGCCCACGATGATCACTTTGGGTTGCTGTGAAATGTTGACCATCAGCTTTTCTGCTGCTGTAATAAAACAGCAGCCACGTCTGGACATAACTGGCTGCTTCAGCTATTCCTTAACCTTCCAGCCTTGGGATATGCTCATCAACAAGAACAAGCTTCTGCTTAAGGAAGAATTTCCCACTCAACCAATACAACAGTCTACATAACGTAAGATGTTGTAGCTCTACAGTACTGTAAACACTGGAGAATATCTCCACGCTCAAGGGAAAACAGACAACAGAAACACTGATCACCAAGCACGTACCTTTGTTTTCAGTGTGGATAATAAAATATTGATGGTAGAGATCCTATCTTCCTTTATCCCCGAGCTAAAAATGCAAGGAATAAATTCTGAAAGTAAAAGTTTCAAAGCATTAAATTAAAAAATATTTTGAAAATGAGAATAGATAAGAGAATATTACTGTTTAAGTGGTACAGCAAACAATGCCTTTTACCTTTTATTTTTTTTAAGTTTTTCTTTTTTTTTTTTTAACTACACAAGTTTCCAGTAGAAATAACCATTTCCATGACATAAGAAATCAACAAGCCAGGCACAGTGGCTCATGCCTGTAAACCCAGCATTACGGGAGGCCAAGGTAGGAGGATCCCTTGAGGCCAGGAGTTCAAGAACAGCCTGGGCAATATAGCAAGACCCTGTCTCTAA